>NC_091167.1:39780630-39810630 GCF_040958095.1 Procambarus clarkii
TACGGGGCAGCTGCTATTGGCCCATACGAGGCAGCTGCTATTGGCCCATACGAGGCAGCTACTGTTGGCCCATACGAGGCAGCTGCTGTTGGCCCATACGAGGCAGCTGCTATTGGCCCATATGGGGCAGCTGCTATTGGCCCATACAGGGCAGCTGCTATTGACCCATACGAGGCAGCTGTTATTGGCCCATATGGGGCAGCTGCTATTGGCCCATACGAGGCAGCTGATATTGGCCCATACGAGGCAGCTGCTATTGGCCCATACGAAGCAGCTGCTACGCGGTGTTCTGAATGTGTTGATGGTGAATGTATATAGTGTGTGACAGTGTATAGTGTGTAAATAGATTGTATATATACACAAATTAGCATGATACATAGTAAATATGTGCTGCATATGTGTACACAAGTTTCATGCACGTAACACAGTGTTTACGGACAGTAGGGATGTTGTACTGCGATATTATAGTGTATGTGTTCATTATACATTGGATTGGCACATAAAAACAATGAAAATGTATTTGGAAAGGTGCGCAAAAAATGAACGAAAATATATTCGCGGCAACTCGCGCGCCCCGCCCCGAGCGCCCCACCGCCCCCGAGAGCTTACGGCACGGGCGCACGGGGAATGATGACGTCACGCCCCAACTTCCGGACCCCATAGCAGCCAAAGTAAGTACAACTTCTCAGTATGGGTATTTTTTACATACCCATACTGAGGGAAGGGTTTTTGACACTTTAAAAAGAAAAAATAATTTTTTCCAGAGAATTTATTTCCTGCGCACTGCGGGGGTGTCACATTTGGAGGCAACGCAGTTAAGGGGTTAAAGATTCCTCACATAATTTATAGGTTGTGTGGGGTCCATGTTCTCCTATTCCACATTCCATAACATGGCATTTATTTACATTAAATTTCATTTGCCAAGTGGTGCTCCATATACTTATTCTGTCCATGTCTTCTTGAAGGGCATGACAATCATCTAAGTTACTTCGCACAATGATAATCCTTCCTATTATCTTAGCATCATCAGCAAACACGTTCATATAATTCTGTATTCCATCTGGTAGATCGTTTATGAAGACAATGAACATTAATGGTGCAAGAACTGAACTCTGTGGTATTCCGCTTGTGACATTTCTCCAGTCTGATACACTTCCTCTTATTACTGCCCTCATTTTTCTATCAGTCAGAAAGTTTTTCATCCATGTTAGCAGCTTACCTGTCACCCCTCCAATGTGTTCCAGTTTCCAGAACAACCTCTTATATGGAACTCTGTCGAAAGCCTTTTTTAGGTCCAGATAGATGCAGTCATCCCAACCATCCCTTTCCTGTAAAATCTCTGTGGCTCGATCATAGAAACCAAGTAAATTTGTTACACAGGATCTTCCAGATCGAAAACCATACTGTCTGTCTGATATTATATAATTTCTCTCCAGGTGTTCTACCCCATTTAGTTTTACAGTATTTACTTTTCCAATATTTTGAATGTTACACTTGTCAATGATACAGGTCTATAATTGAGGGGGTTATCCCTGCTGCTACTTTTGTAAATTGGAACTGTTGGCCTTTTTCCACACATCTACTACAACTCCTGTACACAGGGATGCCTAAAAAATCAGGTGAAGAGGAATGCTGAGCTCAGATGCACATTCTCTCAGAACCCATGGTGAAACTCCATCTGGACCAACTGCTTTGTTCTTACTTAGCTCCTTGAGCATTTGTTTCACTTCGTCTCTAGACACCTCTATGTGCTCTATGTTGTTCTATGGAATTCTTATTGTGTTTGGTTCCCTGAAGATCTCATTTTGTAGAAAGACACTTCGGAACTTTTCGTTTAATGTATCACACATTTCCTTTTCATTTTCCGTGTATTTGTCCCCCATTTTCAACCTCTAAATATTATCCTTTACCTGCAGCTTGCTTTTAATGAATTTATAGAAAAGGCCTGGATCTGATTTACATTTGTCTGCTATACCGGTCTCAAAGTTCCTTTCTGCCTCTCTCCTTACGGATGTGTAGTTGTTTCTTGCATATTTGTATCGCTGGTATGTTTGGGGGTTTGGACTCTCACTATAATGATTCCATGCTTGTGTCTTTTGATCTCTGGCCCTCTTGCAATTTCTGTTGAACCCACCTTGTTTCCTAGGTCTGCATCTCTGTTTTGGTATGAATGTTTGTGTGGCTTCATCATATATTTTGCAAAATATGGCATATGTCTTATTTACTTCCTTGCCTAGCAACAAGTCTGTCCAATTATGCCCATGAAAAAAACTTCTAAAGTTCCCCATAGCGTCCTCTCTTGAAATCGAGTTTAACAACTGTTTCAAGGTCCCCATTCTCTACTAGATTATATCGCATAGCGTATTTAATGTACAGGAGGACGTGATCACTCTTTCCCAAGGGAGGAAGGTACTGGATGTCAAATACCTCCTCCATATAGGAAGCCGGCCGGCCGAGCGGACAGCGCACTGGACTTGTGATCCTGTGGTCCCGGGTTCGATCCCGGGCGCCGGCAAGAAAAAATGGGCAGAGTTTCTTTCACCCTATGCCCGTTACCTAGCAGTAAAATAGGTACCTGGGTGTTAGTCAGCTGTCACGGGCTGATTCCTGGGGGTGGAGGCCTGGTCGAGGACCGGGCCGCGGGGACACTAAAGCCCCGTAATCATCTCAAGATAACCTCTTCTTTCTTGGTGAATATTAGATCCAGTACTGACGGAACATCCCCTTTCCTCATTCTTGTGACCTGCTTGATGTGTTGATACATGAATGTCACCAAGATGAGGTTTACAAATCTGCACAGCTGTCTGTTCTACAATCCTATTAGAATGGATTTTTCATAAACCCTAAATGTTTAGAGTTATAAAATGTTTTGTCTAAATTTGGCGCATATTTCAAATGCCACATTGATTTTTTTTTTTTACAGTAAACTAAACTGAAAACCTATATACTCTGAAACTATGAAAATGAAGATCATATGGTATTCTGAGAGCATAATAACACCAAATGAACAATTGGTGATATCTTATATTTTTGCTGCTCATTTGAAAATCTGAAGTTTTCAATATTCAATTTTATAATTATTTTTTATTTTCTCATTTTCAAGTTACATTTGTGATCATTTAGACAAAGTTGCAGGATTTGCTAATAGAATATGCACAAAAAATAGGAAAGCGTTTGAGCAAGTTTGAGAAATTGAACATAAGGTAACATCATTTCCTGTCATATATATATGCCATGCGCAATTTAAGGGTTAACAAAGCAGACTTAACCTAAAAAAAAGAGAGATGTCACACCAAAGGGAACAATAGTCCCAAGAAGAACAAAAGCATATGAACTAAGTGAAAAATGCCCAAAAAAGCGAGTGCAAATGCTCATCAGCTATACGAAAACGCGACTCAGAGCGCCACCCTGACAGCTGAGAGAAGAAGTGCACCCAGCAGTGCAAAATGGCCACAAAAACAAACTACTAAACAGCCGCAAAACATCCAAACCAAAGATAGATGCGCCCGATGCGAGCATGCGTAATTCATGCTGGCAAATATGGTAAACCAATGCAGAAAGGAAGGAGACAAAAACCCCCTCCCCAACTTCAATCCCAGCCCAGAAGACACAAAGGCCCAAGCTGGAGCAACCAGAACCCAAGTGCTCCTTGCGGACTACCCCTACCGGACTACCTTGAGGAGCCGGTCGGCCGAGCGGACAGCACACTGAACTTGTGATCCTGTGGTCCCGGGTTCGATCCCGGGCGCCGGCGAGAAACAATGGGCAGAGTTTCTTTCACCCTATGCCCCTGTTACCTAGCAGTAAAATAGGTACCTGGGTGTTAGTCAGCTGTCACGGGCTGCTTCCTGGGGGTGGAGGCCTGGTCGAGGACCGGGCCGCGGGGACACTAAAGCCCCGAAATCATCTCAATATAACCTCAATATATACCCCGGGCACCGGGAACCCCCGACAGAGGCCCTGGGGCAGAATCCGCAACCACGCCCACCACCCCTGAAGAAAAGGCTGAGTCCAGGGGGACAGCTTCAGAGAAGGGAGTCTGCTGTGTCGATCCAGATGCTTCGAAGGGAAAATCAGGCTACACTACCCCAGCGGCCAAATCGGAAGGGGCTGTCCCCGACGCTACCCGAGCCTCGACCTGAGCGAAACCCCACCCTGACTTCGAAACCCTCAGACATTTGGGAGCCGGAAGCAGGGGAATGGAGCAGGGCGAACCACACCCACCTGGAAAGGAAGTAAGGGCACGGAGAGAACCACGGATGAAGTAACCAACGCCCCAAATCCGGGTACCCCAAAACCCAAACGGGGCAGCTTCGGGGTTTCCAAGCGGGCAACCAACCTGCCTCGTAACAAAGAAAATCGAGCATGCAACAGCCGCTGCCTGACCCCTGACATCCTCAAACAAGGAATGGGTAAACTGAATGACAAGCGGGAAACAAATCCTGGCAAGACTCAGGTTCATCGGTGTCACCGACCAAACAGGCAGCATGACGGAGGCAGGACAGGTGATCGTCACCGCGAGGCAGGAGCAACGAAAAACCTTCAGCATCCCACAAGATGAGACAGGCGTTAGAAGACACATCCAGGTTCTGGCTGTAGTCTAGCATGATTTGATGCATAGCATCAATTCTTATATAGTAAATAAAAAGATTTGCTAATTTCATCTACTGTACATAAATGAAATCAAAATTTTTTTCACTAGACGAGAAATGCTATATAATCCAATTAGAAAACTATCGTTTAAAATAAACTATTTACAATGGAAACAATTTTTTCCAAAGACAATATTGGCTTGGACAACCAGGATCATATATATAGATATATAAAGATGAAATTATGACTTATTGAAAACTTACTGCAGTTTCTGAACTCCCTCCACCAACATTTGGAGATGGTTTAGTGTGGTAATAGAAGTAGTGAGGTTCCTCTTGGCTGTGTCAAGCTGCTTGATGTCCCGTGTGATCTCTTTCACACGCTGCTCAGATTCTCCGGCTTTTTCCTGAAACACTTACCTACTTAAAACACAAATAATGAATAAAGTTTAATGACATCACTACATAAATGAAATTCATTACCAACAAAGCAACAACCGAAAGGCTGCAAGTTTGATTCCCACAGCAGGACAGACAATTGGGCACATTTCCGTTCACGTGATGCCTCTATTTTCCTTCAAGTAAACAGGTACCTGGAAGGTTGAGTAGTAAGAAGACAACACACTTGCCTGAGGAGAAGCAGGGGAAATTGGATAACACAGTCACACAAAGAGGAGCAAGAGAAGGATAACATCACAGTCGCAGGAGTAAGATAACACAGTCAAATAAGGAGCATTGTAACGTTTATGTAAAGTATTTATGTATATTATCCCTTATAAGATGTAATAAGATGCTAGGTTCCTGTCTTTTATTGTACCTGTTAATATAATTGTAAGAAGAGAGTATTATTCCTGTATTCTTGGATGAACTAGCGTGCATTCATGTGTTTCGGGACATGAGGAGAAGCTGGAGTATGATAACATGGTCACATGAGGAGGAGCAGGAGTATGACAACAGTCACAAGAGGAGGAGCAGGAATAAGATAACAACAGTCACACGAGGAGGAGGGGTAAGATAACAACAGTCATACAAGGAGGAGCAGGAGTAAGATAACAACAGTCACATGAGGAGGAGCAGGAATAAGATAACAGTCACACAAGGAGGAGCAGGGGTAAGATAACAACAGTCACACTAGGAGGAGGAACAGGAATAAGATAACAACAGTCATACGAGGAGGAGCAGCAGGAGTAAGATAATAACAGTCATACGAGGAGGAGCAGGGGTAAGATAATAACAGTCATACAAGGAAGAGCAGGAGTAAGATAACAACAGTCACACGAGGAGGAGCAGGAGTAAGATAACAACAGTCACACGAGGAGGAGCAGGAGTAAGATAACAACAGTCACACGAGGAGGAGCAGGGGTAAGATAACACAGTACCTGTGTAAATTTAAGAGTTTAGGGAAGCAGTGGATTATAACCTCATGTCTGCCTTGAAACATGGGAATTGTATGGAAAAGGCTGAGTTTGATGGACTGCAATGGTGGCCATGAATAATTAATATATGTAAATCGTGAGCATTAAGAAAATGGTCCTAAACCAACCCATACTCAAGGATGTATGGCACACAAGTGCCAAGAGCCCTCACACCAAGGCAGATGTTTCAGGCTCAGCCACACCTTCAGTAGCTCACCATAACATCCTCCTACTTCCACAACTCTGCAACTTTAACCAAACAACTTTTAGGAAAAGTGTTTAATTATAGTATTTTTTGTTTTTATTCCATGGACGTACACATGGTATCCACTATATCGGGATATATATGTATGTATGTATGTATGTATGTGTGTGTGTGTGTGTGTGTGTATATTATATATATATATATATATATATATATATATATATATATATATATATATATATATATATATATATATATATATATATATATATAATATATATATATATATATATATATATATCATATATTATATATATATATATATATATATATATATATATATATATATATATATATATATATATATATATATATATATATATATATATGTCGTACCTAGTAGCCAGAACGCACTTCTGAGCCTTCTATGCAAAGCCCGAAAGCCTGCTGCCACATACATACATACATACATACATACATACATACATACATACATACATACATACATACATACATACATACATATATAACACAAAATAGAACTTAAAACAATGAATATAAATTGGGTAAGTTTAGATTTCGGAAGGACCTGGGTTAATACTGGCTTGGAAATAGGGTTGTTGATATATGGAACAAATTACTGGGTAACATAATTCACATGGGATCACAAGATTGTTTCAATGTAATGTCTGGTGTATAAAGTTTAGTATTTTGTGGTTGTTAATGTAAATGTTTCTCTTTTTTTAAGGATGCATTTGAATGGTTTTGGATTGAAATATGCAATAAATGAAAACTGGTTCGATTTCAATCAAACTTTTTTGATGAGTTGTATATGAAAAGAGTTTCATCTGGTCCAAGTCTCAGCATCGTAGCATAAATAGGAAGGGAGAAAACAAATATTGAAGTAGGTGTCAAAATTATTCCAAAATGGTCAAAAACGATTATCAAACACAAGTGTCAACTGAAATCACGTCTATGACTCTCAGCTATCACAAGAGCATATATTAAAAAAATATGATAATTAGTTTTATTAAAAAAATAATTAAGTTAAAAAAAAAAACTCTTGTGTTTGAAGTGTGTATAAATGCCCATTGGTTCTACATTCCTAGTTTCACCCTTAACCCTTAAAGCGCGCATCACGTCATATGAAGTGTAAATCGTTTTACCAGTCAACTGCGCTTCACGTCATATGACGATTATGGGTACCGCGCACGATTTGAATGGCCCGCGGTGTCGCTGGGGGTCCCATACGCTGCCCAGGGGCTATAGTAAACAGCGGCCATTTTGAAAAAAATTCCCGCTCACGAACCGAAGGCATGGGAAGCCTCAGTTTAGCGAGAGTCACCATGGCGAGCGCACGGTCAAACGCCTCACGGGCACGCACCACTCAGTCCCTCACCCCAGAGCAAATAGCCCACGAATTATTCTCTGAAGGTGAAGAAAGTGTGTTTGATGATTCAGACAACGATGAGGATTATACACAGTTGTCGGGTGATAGTAGCAGCAGCAGTGAGAGTGACAACGCTCGCCGTGCCATGGCGAGGCCTCTACGCTCACCCATGCCTCCTCGGCCAGTTTCTACCCCAATTCTACCACGACCTCACAGTTCCTGTGGATATTTTCTGTTTGAGGGTGACGAGTCAGAGGGAGGTGACTCCTTTTCTGGGTTTAGTGACTCAGATCATAGTTTTATTGAGCCTGTGGCTGGTACCAGTGGTGTAACTGGGCGAGAAATTGTCGCGTCAGCAGCATCTCGCCCAGCCAAGCGCCACCGCATGGCACCACATGAGGGACCAAGACCCTCGTGTTCACGTGCACCCACCTCACGTGCACCCACCTCACGTGCACCCACCTCACGTGCACCCACCTCACGTGCACCCACCTCACGTGCACCCACCTCACGTGCACCCACCTCACGTGCACCCACCTCACGTGCACCCACCTCACGTGCACATAGCCACCGTGCTTCTCGCAGACGGTATTCAGCTCCTGGTCGCCGGTATGCATCGCTTCCTCGCCGTCTTTCCTCTGCATCTCGCAGGACGCCTGGTGTACTTGAGTGGAATGATGGTGACGATTTTATTCCTAATATTCCTCACTTTGACAATAAAGATGTAGGGATTACAAACCTTTTCCCTAATCAAGGTGAGGACATGGCTGAGATGGAATATTTTACAGCATTCTATGATGAACCACTCATGGAATACATTGTACACCAAACGAACCTGCATGCTGCTTACCTGATTGAGAGGGAAATCACAGAATCTTCACGACTGCAGCGTTGGAAAAATACCACAGTTGCGGAAATGTATGTGTTTTTGGCACTCTGTTTGTTGATGAAGCACTGTCACAAACATGCAATAAGTGACTATTGGAGCAAGGACCATACCGTGCCAACACCTTTATTCGGGAAATATATGTCACGAGACAGGTTTCAGATACTCCTCAGGTGTCTACATTTTGGAAGTGTTCAGGACCGAACACCTGATGATAGACTGTGGCGAGTGAGGCACTACATGAACGATGTTATTGGAAAATTCAGAGATTTTTACGTACCAGCACAGAAGCTGGTGGTTGATGAATCTCTTGTACTTTTCAAGGGACGTGTTCCATTCAAACAGTACATTCCCTCGAAACGAAACCGATTTGGCCTGAAATTTTTTGTTCTTTGTGATTGTGAGACAGGATACGTGTTACACATGATTCTGTACTCGGCTAGTGATGTAGACATTCCCGGTAACGACGAACATGGATTCTCGGGGAGTGTAGTGAAGACCATCATGGCTCCGTGGATGAACAAGGGACACATTTTATGCACAGATAATTACTATACAAGTCCCTTGCTAGCTCGGTTCTTGCTAGAAAATAGAACCGGATTGGTTGGTACAGTAAAGCCGCAACGAAGGGAAATGCCTGTGTTTGACAACGACATTGCAGTTGGCGAGTGTCAGAGAAGGAAAAGTGATAACATTCTGTCAGTTCGGTGGAAAGACAAAAGAGAGGTGAACTTGTTGACAACAATTCATGATGGAACAATGGTGAACAGTGGGAAAGTGAACCATAAAACAAATACACCACTATATAAGCCAGACTGTGTTTTAGACTATAATATCAACATGCGGTTGATTGATAAATCAGACATGATGATTGGCACTGCAGAGTGTGTGCGGAAGACATGTAGGTGGACGAAAAAAGTGTTCTTCCATCTTGTGGACATGAGCATGCTGAACTGTTTCAACATGTACCTTGTGAGAACTGGACGTAAGCCCACTTTCCGTGACTTTGTATTTGATGCTGCAATACAGTTATTAGGAAAGTTTGCAAAAGATGTCCCAGGTACTCAGCGACCCATCATAAACCCACTGTTGCAGCATGCTGGTACTCCACGCCTCGCTCACACTGAAGGCTTCCTAGCACACAAACTTAAGTATTTGCCACCAGCTGGGAAGCGTGCAATAGCCCAACGTGATTGCTTGGTGTGTAAAACAACGACACGTAGAGACAAGAAACGGAAGCTTGTGCAAACATGGTGTGAAACATGTGGTATTCCATTATGTGCTGTCGACTGCTTCAATGACTACCACAGTCTAGAAAACTTCTAAGTGTGCTTCAAAGTGTGTATAGCGTGTGCGAGTGTGTAAATATGTAAACATATAAGCAGATAGCGTGTGCGTGTGTGTAAATATATACAAATATAAGCAGAACATACAATATAATAGACTGTAATGACATATTATATTGCCGTAATTGAAAACATTTGTGTGCGCCTGTGTATACTCAAATATGCAACAATTATTGATACAAAATATGTTCAAACAGTATTTGAAACACAATTAGTGAAAAAAATTGGATAAAATGCGCTTAGACATTGTAAATAAATAGCGCGAAAATATATTTGTGGCAACTCTGGCTGTTTGAGGACCACGCGCAACACCTCTGGGGCGTGTACTGCATGAGCGAACATGCAGATTGTGACGTCATCGCTGATCTTTCCGGCTCTATTGCAACAAAAGTACAATAGAATTTCTTTTTTATTTTTCCCGTGATCAGTGAACAGAACTTAACAGATTAGCAAAAAAAAAAAAATTTTTTTTTTTTTCAAAATGACATGTGCCTGTGGGGATGGCAGGATATTAGACCCCGAGCATGTTAAGGGTTAAGCTGCTAAGAGGTCCAGAAGAGATTTACACCCCTGTGCGCAAGAAAAACAAAAATTCTAAATTTTTTTGTCTTCTAAAAATGTTAATTGGTGTTCCCTGAGCATGGGAAAAATAAATTGTAGGCGACATTTAGGGCGCAATAGGCCGAGGAAGTCTGGCAAAATGTGGGCGTTGCCAGAGAAGTCGTCAAGAGGCGGTCAGCGTCACCCCGAGCTGTCAGGTGGAAGTTGCCACAAAGATATTATTACCTAATTATTTCAATATCTCTGAAGTATTTTTTCCTAGTTTTTTCCAGTAATATTATTCAATAGTGTGTAGTGTGATAGATTTATATAATAAAATGTGTGAATCATCGCTATACTCAAAAGTATGTGTTCATATTAGTGATTCAATTATTACGTTCATAAAAACAATAAACAAATAGTTTTGCTGTTATTACACTATACACACACACATTATATATAAGTATCTACACGTTTTGTTCACCACAACTGTACAACTAAGCTGATATAGATAGTTCAGGCACTAAGAGACATCGCTACACACACAGTCAGCTGGCAGCTGCCTCCCTCACTCGTACAAGGTCAGGCGCACTAAAATTTCTCCCCCAACAATATTGTTTTGTGTGTTATTACACTATATATAAATATCTACATGTTGTTTGCATCGTAACTGAACACCTAAGCTTGTAGGGTGCCCAAAGAGCATAGTGGACACCTCTCTACACAGCTAGACAAGCCATGCAGACGACGCCACCTGCATAACGCAAATGGCTCCAACATAATCCTTTTGCTGTTATTACACTAATACACACATTATATATAAGTATCTATATGTGTGTTCATGATAGAGAACCACCGAGCTGGTATGGTGAATGTAGACAATAACAGGTGGCCACACAGTCGGTAATCTCCCTCCCTCCCTCCCTCAGCATTACTCCTCCCACACAGCGCTAATTATCACAACAATCCTGCTATTATCACAATCCTGGTCATTTTTATCACAGTCAGGGGTCATCTGTAATACTGTCATCGTTAAATAATAGCAGTTACATATTTATTTTGACATTTATAGGCGATGCTGTGGTCACAAGCTGAACAGCAATGCCGTTAGCTTATGCTGTGTGCACCAGCCTTAGTTGCTCCCACATTACTGTGGCTCTCACATCAGAGAATATTGCCCACGATTTTTTTTAAACATGGCGTCTGTTTACAAAAGCCCCGAGGAAGCTGATGTGAACCCTGTGTAGCCACGGGCCATTTGAATCGTGCCTGGCACCCTATGACATATATATATACACCATGCGCACGGTGGGACATGTTACTCATGGCATATATATACGCCATGCGCAGTTTAAGGGTTAAAGTAACATACCTATACTGTAAATAAGAAAGTAGGGATGGGTTTCGTGAGTTCATACTCTAGGATACGGCTTACAAGCTTTTCATTGACCTTACATCAAGCACAGGATGAATGAATGAGATTGGATGCATATGAATACAAGCTGCAATGTATGGATGAATCAGGCATCTGCAGTTTCCTTAATTATTTCGTCCCCGTGTTCATTAGCTCTTGCAATAACACCCATCATTACAGAATGAATGTCAGTACCAGCAAAAGGAAACACTGTACCACTTTACCTTGATGTCTTTAAAACGTGAGAAAAGCTCTGCTATGGCTTCTTGAGCATTTAGTAATGATGCACGCCCATCCTGAAAAATACAGATTGTATTTATATTAATAACAAACATTTCAACATTTTCTATAAAAATTATATATCACCAAACCTTTATCTATCATTACGTACTTCTATTCTCACTGATGCTATACAACCTGTATATCATACAATCTTGTAACCTACAGACAGGTTAGCCATATATGGCAGCAATGCCACCAGGACTATAGTGTCCCTGGGGAATCATATGTACACGAGATTGGCATATTAGATAAATCCTAACAATCACAAACAAATTTCTTCCACTTTCCCATCAAAAGAAGTTATGGAAGCCACCTCCATCCACAGGTTTAAGGCCAGATTTGACAAGGCGTTTAAATGTTAGACTAGGTAAATTGTAATATAATAGATGCAACACGACTAGCAAGCGGGACATAAAGAGCCTAGACTTTACTTGCCTGCAGTCAGTGATAGTTAAGAACAAGTACAAGACCAGTAGGACAGACATGAAGTGCTAGACCACACTCCCTGTAGTCAGTGATAGGTAAGAACCAGGCAGCAGCAGCTCCAATCCAAGATCCCATGATTAATGTTTTCCTCATACATCCTGACTGCACTTCATGATAATCTGGCAAGTTAATTGTTAACTAATTCAGTTTCCAAGCAGAGTGGCAACATGATGCACGAAGTTCCTGATGTTGTCTTAATGACATGGAAGTGTACTGCATGGAAATTTTGCTAAGGTTCTTCCTGGCTCACTGGGTCCAGATTTCTGTACCACTTCTCTTTGGGGTGGCTATGATAAATTTTGATTTTCTTTGCCTTAGGAAGGCAAAGGAAGCAAAATCACTTAGGAAGTTATATGCAAATTAAGAATTCGGTGTTAAATTAAATGAAATGCCGCTATCTGGTGGATTCAGATAGTCTCAGTGTGAGGAAGAGACAGACGGCCGTGACAGGCACCCAAAGCCACACAAGGCCGCAGAGGAACTGGGGCATTCACGAAATATCTAGCGGCCAGGACTCCTGTTCAACATCCAAAACCCCTGCGCCTGAATATCGTCCCAAGACATATTGCCAAAGACAGCCGAAAGAACAGCATACTTCATAACATCATGAGCGCGAGGGTTGACTGCAGGCTGGCTAGGCTAACAAAAACAATGCCTTCCAAAAACAATCACAAACCGACGGAGCTAATGTACCACAAACCAAGGAGAAGAAAGAAAGGAATGGACCCGGTCCAAAGACCAAGAAGGCTTGGGCGGCACATGAGCAGGCCAGAGGAATAAAAAAAGAACGAGAAAGCTTGCGAAACAGAGCAGAAGGGACATCCACCTCAAACGCAAGCTGCAGTGGCTCCACCAACACCGCGCAATAAGAAGCCACAGTACAGTATATGGCATGAAATGCCAATCCAGAAAAAGCCAAAAGAGAAAGGACAAAGCAACCCGTACCAACACCGATGAAGCCTGACGAAGAGAAAGAAAAGGACGGAAAGATCGCCAAGAAACTTCATACTGTCTCTGAGGCAAAGACAGCAGGTAGGACACCATCAAGGAAGCCACATGATCAGCATACAAATGGCAATACACACGTCAGAAATGCTAGACATGTATTGCGGAGTAGGAGGTCAAACTAGCAAGGTATCTCACCAGTCCGACTTGCTCAAAGAGACGGAGCCGTGGAAAAATGCCTGGGTTCGGATACCGAGTAAGCAGCACCTGAAACCAAGGCTGGGCCAACCACCATGGGACTAGGAGAAGAACTCTCTTCCGATGTGATTCCAGCTGAGCCAGAGCCTGGAGCAACAGCTCAACCGGAAGAAGAGGTAAAGGAACCCCCACCTCGACTAGTCCTACCAAAAAGCATCCACCATGAGAGCCTCACAGTCGGCGAATGGCACCACATATAATGGGAGATGCCAAGACCATGCTGACGCAAAGTGGTCCATCTCCTGGCCCCCGAATGCCCGGCAATGCCGAAGGAAGCAGCATCAATTGTTCATTCCGTGGAAAGAGGAATGAAGTGCGACAGGCCATCTACCAGGATGTTGGACACTCCTTGAATGTGAGTGGCACGGAAAGCTAAACTCCGAGAACTCGGCAGAAGAGCTACCTGAAGCAACCAGCTCCAAAGAACCACAGACAAAAAAGACTCCCCCACAGTTGAGATAATGAACCACAGGGTAGCAGTCCGAATGGAGCCGGATCACTGAATCCCAAGGAAATCAAATCCTCCGCAGGGCCAGCCACACAGCCGCAAACTCCCGCACTGTGCTGTGAGCCCGTCACATGGACAGCTGCCAATGCCCCTGGCCGGACTGGTTAGCACTGGTCACAAAGCCCCAGCAGTCACACAAGGCATTCGTGAATACATCGAGCGAAGGAGGAGGAAGGCGCCATGGCACCAAACCCTGAAGAGGAAGCTGGTGATGGAGCAACTGGCACAAGGATACCGGAGGTTAAACTAAGGGATCGTAGGAGTGGCCAAAAAAAGCTGCCCTGAATGTACCAGAACAGCCTCCAAAATCAAACCCTGCCCAAAGGAAAAAAACAGAAGAGCAAAATTCAGGCTCCTGCACAGCAGCTTGAGAAACCTCCGAGTGACTCAGGTCCCTTTAAAAAACAGTCAATGGTGGGACTGAAGCCAGAGCACAGCCACGGGAGGGAGAGAAAGGGAGGCAGTCCGAGAATCCCACACAGTACCCAGCCAAGTCCGAACCTGGGATAGAACTGGGACTTCCGCCAGTTCACCAGAAACCCAAACCCGGCGAGCTGGGAAAGAGCCAGATCCCTGGCTAGCAGACAAGCAGTCCAGTTGGGAGTCCACACCAACCAGTCATCGAGGTAAGCCAAGACCCAAAGACCTAGCAAACTAAAACGGGCCACCACAACCCAATTCAAGCACATAAAAAGTGAGGTGCCAGATTCAACCAAAACGGGAGACAACGAAAGCGTAAGCCTGTCACCCCACCACAAAACCTAACCAATCCTTGAAATCCCATATGGATTGGGACGTACCAATATGCATCCTTGAGGTCCAGGGAAATCATCCAAGAGCCCGGATTGAGAACAAGCTGAACTTGGGACAATGTGGTCATACAAAAGAGAGGGCAAGGAATTAACCGGTTCAGATGAGACAAGGCCAGAATGTACCAGAGATCCTCACAGTCCTGTTTCAGAACCGGATACAGGCAGGAAACCCACCTGAGAAACAAGGCCGTTTCGACCACCCCCAAGGAACCCACTCTGTTATGACCCGACGGATGAAAGGGGAATAAGCCTGCCCCTCCCCCCCAAAGTGAGGGTCCCCCAATGCCACTGAAGGTTGTAATAAACAACCCGAAAAGCACACGAATCGTGGGATCAAGCCCAAGCAAACAGAGAGAGCCTTTTCCCCATCGCCCCGTCAACAGGGCGATTTGCGAAAGAGCTGATGCAAAACCCGAGATGCCGACCTGCGATAGGGTCGATGCAAACCCCCGAGAAGCCAGCCTGTGAAAGGACCAACTCAAACCCCTCGGAAAGCTGACCTGTGAAAGGGCTGACGCAAACCCCGAGATGCCGACGCAAACCCCGAGATGCCGACGCAAACCCAGACATGCTGATGCAAATCCCGAGCAGCCGACTTGCAAAAGGGCCGACGCAAACCCCGTGATGCCAATCTGCAAAAGAACAGCACAAACCCTGAGAAGCTGACCTATAAAAGGGTTGACGCAAATCCCGAGCAGCCGACCTGCGAAAGGGCGATGCAAACCTTGAGATGCCGACCTGCAATAGGGCCAATGCAAACCCCTCTAGAAGCCGACCTACGAAAGGGCCATTGCAAACCCCTAGATGCCGACCTACGAAAGGGCCATTGTAAACCCCTAGATGCCGACCTCCATGCAGAGAGAAAACTGCGCTAACCGGATGAAGAAGGCACCGGGGGGCCCGCGCCAACCGGATGAAGAAGGCACCGGGGGGCCCACCAACTCAGAAACTGACACCATAGGACTACAATGACAAAACGAGGCCCAAAGCCTGAGTCCTGGGCATGACCTTTCCAGGAGTGTCGGGAGGGACCCCCTGGAGAACCAACAAGTCTGAAATAGGCCTGCAACTAGTAGAAACTGCAGACAAAAACCGAGAAACAGTCCTCTGGAAACAAAACAGCACAAAAATGTGAAGACGACTGAAGGGCCCAAGCCAAATCCAACGAAAGAGCCAGCACAGCCTGCCAACAACACAAGACGAGAGGTGAAAAACAGAGAAGCCGCCTCCTGGAGGATCGGTGCAAACAGCTTCAGCAGAGCAGACTACACAGAAGCAGCCGAGACCAAGACCCCAGCTGGTGCCCCCCACCCTGTGCTCTCACATCCTCCAAAAGCCAATCCGAAAACAGCTCAAGAAGACTAAAGAAATGCAAGACAGAGGCCAAATGACTGCAAGTCTGAAAGTCACTAGCCACCAAAGCAGCCGAAAGCGTGGGGACCTGAGCATGCAGCTGCACCAGACAATATCACGAGGAAGAGCAGGGGTGAAGAGGTACTCATTGAGTAACTCCAGAGAGCCACCCCCCCCCTCCCCCAAGAACACCTGCAAACACAGTGGTAATCTCCCAGCACTCAAGCATGTGGATACAACAAAAGCCATGCCAAACTCCAAGAGAGAAGAAGGAACAGTCTGCCAGCCTGGAAGACTCCAGAAACTCTTAACGCACCCAATATGGGAAAGTAGAGTCGAACTCAAACGAAGCCAGATCCATCACCGATGCGTAAACTGGGTCCCGCAGGAGGTAGGTACTGAGAGCCTCCCGATCCTCCGCAGGGGAAATCTGAGAGGAAGAAAACCTCTGGAAAGACAATCCAAGGAATCCAAAGGCACCCGAAAACGAAACGGGGAGGGGGGAAGGAAGGAGGGTACAAAACCACCTCCCCTGCAGAAAAAGCCCCTGCACAGAGGGCACAAGGGCCCAAGTAGGGTCAAAAGGAACCCAAGAGCTCCATGCGGACTCCTCCCGGGAACCCATGATAAAGGCCCCAGGGTAGAGCCCTCATCCACGCCCACCACCCTAGAAGGAAAGACGGAGTCCAGGGAAAAGGCTTTGAAGAAGGGACTCTGCTGGGTCAACTCTGAAGACTCGGCAGGAAAGAGGGGCTCGACCACCTCTGCGCCCACATTGGAACGGGCAGCCCCTGAAGCCACCCGAGCCATTTAGGAGCCAGAAGCAGCAGCAGGTGAACCACGACCACTTGGGAAGGAAGAGGGGCATAATTTTTTTTTTTTTTTTTTTTTGAGAGAGATATATACAAGAGTTGTTACATTCTTGTACAGCCACTAGTACGCGTAGCGTTTCGGGCAGGTCCCTGGAATACGATCCCCGCCACGAAGAATCGTTGTTACAACCAAGTACACACTTTACTGTAGAGTTAAAACAGAGGCTACAGTTAAGGATTTGCGCCCAGTAAATCCTCCCCGGCCAGGATACAAACCCATGACAAAGCGCTCGCGGAACGAGTTATATAAGCAATACAATAACATTATGGGGAGGCATTCAGTGCAGCTGTTGCAAATCTTGAAGTATTCATGCATAACTTTTTTTGGTACATAGCAGCCAATAATCTTCTCCTTTGTCCAGATAAGAGGCATCACAACCGACCCTCAACTGGCCTCTAGATCACTGGAATTTACAATACTTCCCTCCAGGAAAAAGCAGTATCCTAAGGCAGAAAGTGATGGAATAGGATAAAAGTATAGTATATGGGGTGAGAGTATTTACATCAAGACTGACTACAAAAGTATTTGATCAAAACATTAGACCCAGAACTGGAGCATAACATGAGGAAGGAAAGTGTGAGGACAGCAGTGTTGGAGGAGGAGACAGCACTTTCTACTGGTTTAGGGAAAACAGTATAGTAGCTATAAACAGACTTTTCTAAGCCACTACATACTGTATTTAACGCCATATAAGATACACCTGATTTACAAGGATATTTGATGAAGAATATAATTTTAGTATGTTTCATCATACAGTTATTGAAAGTATTTTAAGTGATTTTGTAGGGGAAAACATATAATATAATTTTGCATATGTAAATACAGTACAATATATATTCGGTTCGAGTGGACCAAAACATGCATCCTACCTCCTAGCAAATGTGATACTGTTTAAACTATCTTTATACAGTAATCCAATCAGTGTTAAAAGCTTTAGTAATAAAGGCACAGATAAGCTGCTTAATACAGCATACCAGTATGTGGAGTAGCAGAGAGTTCACTTGCAGAATATCTTAAATATTTACCTGATCAACATTAGTAAGGGACCTAACAACTGTCCGGATCTGGTCATCAGTGGATGTAATTTTCAACCTCATCTCCTCCAGCACATCGTCAATATGATGAAGAGACTGTTCAGCTGGGAATCGTGTATTGATGTATTCTACCGTGTTAAAATCTGGGGCGTCAAAGGGATCATCACTTGGAAGTATCTGAAAATGCACGAAACAGATACAGAATGCACTTAATAAAACCAGCGTTGAATGTAATGAAACTCCATTTTCTGGGTGAGACCCGGAGGATCCTGGAACTATCCAGGCTGATATGGATATACAGTGACGAGCGGCTCCAGTTACGAGCATTTCAAGTAACGAGCAAGCCACTCTCAGAAAATATGTCTCGATTGACGAGCTTTCGCTCGATTAACAAGCATTTCTACCGGTTCTCGGACACCTCCACCGACTGTTTTATTGTTGTTTCACAAGACGAGTTTTCCACATGACGAGCTCGGTGCCGGAACGGATTAAACTCGTTAATCGAGGTGCCACTGTATTAGCTTTTTGGCATCAGTCAATGTCGGTGGAGTTCTTGCCAACCTGGGACCACAATCCAGAACCTGGCCCCCTCAGAGGGGCATGAGGAGCAAAAGCCTAAAGAAACCCCCGTGAGGGTGGGAACATTCCATGTCTGCCATCGCCTAGTTCTGGCACCAGAAAGGTAGGCGCCCCAAAATAAACCCCTATTCTGGTGAAAATATTGCTACCAAAAGCTGAACGATTGGACAGAACTCCCCAAACGAAAATGAGCATATGAGCATGACATCATCACATTGCCATCCCGCTGTTTGAGCAAACGGTACGGGGAAGTGGAAGCCCTAGACCCTCGCGCCAGTAATGCACCCTTCAGTTCTTAGGGTGGATGTCGTTTCATTACATTCAATGCTGGTTACTTTGGGAAGCCCCATCGGCTCCGCGGAGCTACCTCACCAAAGATAAGGAAAAAAGAGGGAAGGACCCGGGAGGTTGACGT
Organism: Procambarus clarkii; assembly: GCF_040958095.1. Lineage (NCBI taxonomy): Eukaryota > Metazoa > Arthropoda > Malacostraca > Decapoda > Cambaridae > Procambarus > Procambarus clarkii. The sequence continues at coordinate 39,799,964 of NC_091167.1, forward strand.
CACGCGCCCTAAACACAAAATCAAGACAACTGGTAAAATCAAAGGACCATGGGGGATGACCCAGGAGACCCAAACCCTGGAACAAGAAGGAAGGAAGGAAACATGGGGAAACCCAAAGCACGTCCATGGCCACAAAGGCCATGACGCTCAGATAACAGCGCAGAGCCACAACTGAACACAACACATGATGCACCCCCGGCCTGACCAACCAAGCATTAACAATCCAAGGACCCCTCCAGAAAGCAGCAGACCCATGGCACAAGATGACGGTCCTGGAACAACCATGAAAGGAAGGACAAAACAACCCTATCAGAGACCAAAGTACACCTATTCAGTGATAGGAAAAACCAGAAGGACCACCAGGAAACTTCATACTGCCACCGAGACGAAGCCTGCAGGTGGGAGACCAACAACGAAGCAACCTGCCGCCCCATACAAGCGATGATAGACTCGAGTCAGAAACTCCAGACATGAAAACTCGAGGAAAGAATGAACCAGCCTCATACTGAGCTGGACCGATCTGCTGAAAGAGGTAGAGCTGCGGGAAGACCCTCGCCTTTGAACACCGAGCCAGCAGCACCTGAAACCAAGGCTGGGCTGGCCACCAAGGAGCCAGAAGGACAACTCTTCCCTGGGAAGTCTCCAAGTGAGCTAGGACCTGGAGCAACAACTGACCTGGAGTGGAAGTGTTACAGGTAATCCACACCTTGCCCAGTCCTGCCTAAACGCGTCGACCCCGATAGCCTCGCAGTCGGGAAAGGGTGCCACATATACCAGAAGATGCCTTGACCACACAGACGCGAAGAGGTCCACTTCCCGAGTCCCAAACTTCTGGCAGAGCCAACTGAACGACACAGCGTCGACCATCCACTCAGTGGAAAGGGTAATAAAGTCGGACAGGCTGTCCGCCAGGACATTGGACACCCCCTGAACGTGAATTGTCAGGAGAGCCTGACAATTCACGAGTCTCCAAGAACTCAGCAGATGAGCCACCCGAAGTGACCAGCCCCAAAGAGCCAAGGACCACATCGAACCCTCGCGGTTCAAGCAATGAACCACTGGGGAACAGTCAGAATGGATCTGGATTGTCAATCCGCGAGCGACCCGAATCCTCTGGAGAGACATCCACACAGCCGCGAACTCTCGCATCATGCTGTGAGCCTGATGGAAAGACGGACCCCACCGTCCCTGGCCAGCTTGGTGAGCACTTGTCACAAAGCCCCAACCAAGAGACGACGCGTCCATGAACCCATTGAGTGAGGGCTCGGATAGGAGCCAAGGCACTGAACCCCGAAAAACCCGAAGGAGGTCGGCGACGCAGCAACCGACGCAAAACCCCAGAGGCCAACCCAGCGGTCACTAGAGAGGCTTAAGGGATGTTCACGAAGGAGCCAGAACAGCCGAGAAAGCCCCACCTGACCTGACAGGTAGACTATCATCATAGCAAAGTTCAGGCTCCAACACAAATCCTCGAGCAACCACCGCATGACCAGGGAGCCCCTCAAGAACAGACGACGGCGGGAAGGCAGCCAAAGCAGTGCCGCCGGAGGAAGAGGCAAGGAAGCAATCTAAACGTCCCACACAAGACCGAACCTGAGAGGGAACCAGACAGGACGTTCGCCAGTTCACCACGAACCCGAACACAGCAAGCTGGGAAAGAACCGAATCCCTAGTGAGCAGACACACAGACTGGCTGGGAGCCCAAACCAGCCAGTCATCGAGGTAGGCCAGAACCCAAACACCTAACAGACGCAGGCGGGCCACCACGACCGAGTAAGGCATGTGTAAACACAAGGCGCCAGATTCAAGATGAATGGAAGGCAATGAAAGCGGTAACCCTGATGTCCCACAACAAAACCGTGCCAGTCCCTGAACCTCGGATGAATTGGGACATGCCAATACACGTCCATGAGGTCCAGGGACACCATCAAAGTACCTAGCTCCAACAGAAGACAGACCTGGGACAGAGTAGTCATCCGAAAGGAGGGGCAATAAACCCATGGGTTCAGACGGAACAAGTCAAGAATGAATCAGAGGTTCGTGCAGTCCCGTTTCAGGACTGGAAACGGGAGAAACCCACCTGAGGGATGAGGTCGTTTCGACCACACCCAAGCAAACCCACTACGAGATGACCCGACAGAGCGTAAAAGAAGAGGCCTGCCCCCACCAGCCCCGAACCCCCCCCCCCCCCTAAAGAGGAGCAGCCACCCAACGCTACCGAAAGCTACACGAAACGACCCGAAAGGCCCACAAAACGTGGGACCAGGTGCGAGCAAAACAGAGCGAGACTCCCCAACACCCCATCACACCGTGACTGGGATGAACTGCGAAAGAGCCGATGCACAGAGCGATCCCCGTGCCGAACAGAAACAGACGGCACTGAAGGCTGCGCCTGCCCCAAAATTGGCACCACACGCCAATCACAACGGGAAGAACCCCGAGCCTTGGCATGACCCTTCCGGGAAGATCCCCCACGAGCACCCCAGAGGACTAACAAGTCCAACATAGGATGGCAACCAGATGAGGCTGCCTGCAGATACTGCACAACCACAGACTCCGCAAACAGGAATGGGCAAAAAGGGGAAGAAAGTCTAAGAGTCAGGGCCCAAGCAGATTCCAGGGAAGAAGCGAGCACCGCCTGCCGAAACGCAAATCGGGAAGCAAAAAAACATGAAACCGCAGCCCACAGGATTGGCGCGAATAACTTCAATAAGGCAGACGATGCACGCAATGCTGAGGGCAATGCACCAGACCCAGAGGTGGTCCCACGCTGCTCCACAATCTAACACAAGCCGGTCTGATGACAACTCAAGCAGGGAGAAGAAATGCAGGGCCGGAGCCAACAGGCCACGTGTATGCCCGTCCTCTGCGACCAATGCGGTGAAAGGGAGGAAACCTGCACATGAAGCTGCACCACATCAACATCCCACGGAAGGGCAGGGGTGAACAAGCACACAATGAGATGCTCGAATTTGCCTCCCAAGAAAACCTGCAACGCTGTTGAGCCTCCTGCCACTCAAGCGTGCGGGACCAACAGAACGAATGCCAAGCTTCCAACAAGAAAAGAGAGCAGTCTGCTAACCAGGACGACTCCGGAAGTTCATAACGAACCCACTAAGGACAAGAAGATCCATACACAAAGGAGTGTCGATCCATCACGAAGGCATAATCCGGGTCGCACAGGACGTAAGCTGCAAGGGCTTCGCGCACAACATGGGACGGGACGCGGGAAGTCAAAACCTCCAGAAAGGCAGAACCGAAGAACCCACAGAATCATGGAACCTAACCCAGGGAGGGGTAGAGCCAAATCCAAATCGTACAAGGAGGGAGAGAGGGAGAGAAAAGAACCCCACTCCGAGGGTACAAAAACCCAGGCGGGGTCCAACAGGGCCGAATGCCCCAAGTCAACCTCTCCCTACCCCGGGAACCTCACTCCGAGGACCCAGAGCTGAGCTGCCCTCCAAACCCCCCGCCTCTAGAGAAAAGGCAGGAGCCGCCAAAAGAGCAGGATCAAAGGAGGCCCACTGGTCAGACCCAGAAGCTCCGGCTGGAGGACCAGGGTCGAGAATGCCTCCGCCGCCACCTCAGAAGGGGGACTGCCGAAACCGCTCGAATCTCAACACCAACTAGACCGTGCCCCAATTCCAAAACACTCAAACATTTCAGAGCCAGAAGCAAGGTGAGAGGAACCAAACGGAAAATAGAAAGGAAAGGACATGGTGGGGCGGTCAGAACCAAAGTCAAAGCAACTCTCACCCCAAAGTCCAGGCTCCTATAACCAAAACAGGGCAGTCTCGGGGCATCCAGGGAAGCAACCAACCTATCTCGTTGCAGCAACCTAAACCAAGCATGCAACGCCTCAGCTGCCTGCACCCACATATCATGATCAGTAGCTTGGGTGAACTGAGTACGTACAAACGACAAACATCACACAACTCCGGGGTCAAAAGAATCACCGACCAGAAAGGCAGAATGGTGGAGGCACAACCAGTGATTGTCACCCTGAGACAGGGGAACAGAGCAACCGTCAACTTCGCACAAAGCGAGAGCTAGGGACTCGGGGTCGCATCCATCGGAACAAGGAGCTCCCGCTGGGTTTTCCAGGTCCCTTAGCCTTGGTAAACACACTAAGGAAGCCCAGGCAGAGTACAGCTAACCAGCACCCCAAAACTACCAAGCAAACTACTAAAAGGTGCACCCCTGGGACATGTACACTTGCAGGAGCCTAATGGAGGACCACCAATAACAAGAGGGCATGAACCAACCAAAAGGCAGACCCTACACCAGGCATAGAAAACAAAAGAAAACCCCACAAGAGAACAATGTGCCAGGCAAAACAGAGCCAGCCGCTATGAGAGGTGATAAACAAGCTGCGCTGTACCCTGCGCCCCAACCAGTGACGAAAACTACCCCCCACCCAGAGGCAACCGGGAAACAAAAACCCCAGCTGACTCCAAGGGCGATCTAGCACCAAGCAGCAGGACACAGTGGAGTTAGACCCCAAGGTGACTTGTGGAAGGTGCCCCAAGCCCCAAGGGCAGTACTTACAGAGCACCTAGGAAAGGAAACCCTAGGTGCATGCAGCCTGAGTTCTTCAAGAATAATACTCCTGGCTCACACACCGATCAGAGAGACAGAACTATGCCACATGGCACAGAAACCAAGACAAAATCTGGAGCCAGAAGCACACGACCTTGCCAGCAACACATTGGCCAAGAACTGAAGGTTGGATCGCTGGCGAGAGGATCTGGAGCTCCCCCTTCCCCCTCCTGGGGATGGGGGGGGTTGCGCAGACAGCGGCACAGCAATGTGATGAAATCACATCGCTTGTTTGCTCATTTTCGTTTAGGTAGTTCTGTCCACTCGTTCGGCTTTTGGTAGCAATATTTTCACCAGAATAGGAGTTTGTTTTGGGGTGCCTACCTTTCTGGTGCCAGACCCGGTCAATGACAGACATAGAATGCTCCCAACCACACGGGGTGTCTATAGGCCATTGCTCCTCATGGCTCTCGGAGGGAGCCAAGGTCTGGCTCGTGGTCTCTGGAAGGCAAGAACTCCATACACATTGACGAATGTAAAAAAGCTAATACAGTGGAACCTCGAGTGACGAGCGACTCCAGTTATGAGCATTTCGAGTAACGAGCAAGCACCCGCAGAAAATTTGTCTCGACTGACAAGCTTTCGCTCGATTAACGAGCGTTCCCGCTGGTTCTCTTCCGCTGTGGAACCAATTACCGCGTAACGTTGTGGAGGTGGGGTCCCTCGATTGTTTCAAGGGCGGGTTGGACAAGTATATGAGTGGGATTGGGTGGTTATAGATAGGAGCTGCCTCGTATGGGCCAATAGGCCTTCTGCAGTTACCTTTGTTCTTATGTTCTTATGTTCTCGAACACTCGGTGCCGGAACGGATTAAATTCGTTAATAGAGGCACCATTGTATATCCATATCAGTCTGGATAGCTCCGGGGAGCCAAGGGGGAGCCAATGGGGCTCCCCCCCCCAAAATGAATGACTAAAAACAATACATTAAACAGTTCTCTGTGGTACGGAAGTAAGGTTTTTGGAGTGGAATTGGTGAAGAAAGTGTTCTTACATAATTATGGGGCAGCAAATTCTGAATACGAAAACATGAAGACATTTTTGTTTCACCACAAAAAGAAACATACAGGACACACTCCTCACATTGCAACAAGTGCCTCACATATTCCATTTCCCTACCCTTATCCCATCTCTACCATTATCTTACAATCATACCACTTATTCTACCTTCCCCACAAGTATCCCGCCGTCCCACAAGTATCCCACCATCCCCACAAGTATCCCGCCGTCCCCACAAGTATCCCGCCGTCCCCACAAGTATCCCACCTTCCCCACAAGTATCCCACAATCCCCACAAGTATCCCACAATCCCCACAAGTATCCCACCATCCCACAAGTATCCCACCGTCCCCACAAGTATCCCACCGTCCCCACAAGTATCCCACCGTCCCCACAAGTATCCCACCGTCCCCACAAGTATCCCACCGTCCCCACAAGTATCCACCGTCCCCACAAGTATCCCACCGTCCCCACAAGTATCCCACTGTCCCCACAAGTATCCCACCGTCGCCACAAGTATCCCCATTTTCAAGGCCAGATTTAGACATTAGCTAAATAAGCTGAAGCTTGAGCCTGTGTCTGAAAGAAAGCACCTCTAAAACCTTCATTCTGAACATGTTTTTCATTTGTTAATTTTATTAAATTTTTTCTTGATTAGTTCCATTAACCATTTGGTTTTCAGGTATTTCAGGTTTTGAGCCCCCAATGTTGGGGGACAGGAAGCCAGTTGGGCTTATCCACATCCCTAGGCTTACTAGGTATGGTACTGACTTTCCTAGGATTCAACCCAAATTACCTTGCTTTGCGATGGTTCCAAGGATCAACGTTCCCAGAGGCCCAGTCTCTGACCAGGCCTCTGGGTTGGTGGTCTGGTCAACCAAGCTGGTTACAGTCCAGTAACCAGGTGGTGCAGTTATAACACCTCATGCTTCATCAACAATTTAGTCTGAGTTTGTATCCTGGCCAGGGAAAGGAAGGGAAGGGAAAGGAAACTATCAGGAGAAATTACCTAGTCATTACAACTATAGTGCTTGGAAGGGATAAGGATTTTTGTAGAGGGAAGTATTTGTGCCCAACCACTTGGAGCATCAGGATTAAATGCTGGCATGCATCATGCGAGACCTATGCTAACCAGTCGTCTGTTCCTGTACAAAAAAAAAAAGAAAAAAAAAACAGTTTTGGCCTAGTTATAAAAGAACTAGTTAAAAGATACTCATTAATACTTACCAGTAAAATGAGAAGAGCTAAACTTTCCTTTTATGAGAGTAGATTTAAGTGAAGCCAAAGAAAACCTGAAAAGTCCATGGAAAGCTATCTCTAGCAGCCATGGAAAGCTATCTCTAGCATCCATGGAAAGCTATCTCTATCTCTATTGTGGGGCCTCGTAGCCTGGTGGGTGGGGGCCTCGTAGCCTGGTGGATAGCGCGCAGGACTCGTAATTCTGTGGCGCGGGTTCGATTCCCGCACGAGGCAGAAACAAATGGGCAAAGTTTCTTTCACCCTGAATGCCCCTGTTACCTAGCAGTAAATAGGTACCTGGAAGTTAGTCAGCTGTCACGGGCTGCTTCCTGGGGGTTGGAGGCCTGGTCGAGGACCGGGCCGCGGGGACACTAAAAAAAAGCCCCGAAATCATCTCAAGATAACCTCAAGATAGCATCCTAGGATCTAAACAACAATCATATAACAACCAGATAAAACTCTCCAAGAATGGTTACAACACTGGCAAAAGACTTAGAAATGGTAACTGAATTTAATAGCTTCTTTTCATCGGTTGGTGCTAACCTTGCCAGAAAAATCCCAGAGACCCAGACACATGTTACTACATTTCTTACACGCAGCTGTCCTAACTCTCTTCTCCTTTTACCAGTCAGCCTGACAGACATTATATCCACAATTCACTCAGTTAAAACCAAGCTGGAAACATTAGTGAGGTATCATCTATAATATAATAATAATAATAATAATAATGCACTGTCGGGGGACAGTAAGACAGAGTTTATTGATACACATTTGACTTTTATCGATGTCGCTTCCCCCCCCCCCCACACACGAATTACTGACCTGAGGATGCAACACCACAACAGGCTGACTAACTCCTGAGTAGCTACTCACTGCAAGGTGAACAAACCCATTAGGTGAAAGGAAATGAGCCCAACCATTTTTGTCCCACCCGAGATTCAAACCCGGAATTCTTGATTATGCATCAAGAATGAACCTGACTGTATACTACCAGGACCCTATAAGAGTGGCAGTCATGCCCTTGCACCACCCTTAGCTCTGCTATTTAACAAATCTGTAGAGCATTATACTTTTCCTGATATCCTTAAAATAGCAATAGTAATGGCAGTTCATAAAGGAGGCGAGACAGCTGACAAACAAATAAAAACCAATATCCAATCTACCGATATTTTAATTTTTTTTTTTTTTTTTTTTTTACAAACAGCTTTATTCCTACCTTGTAAAATTCAACCTATTAAGTCCCCTGCCAGTTTGGCTTCTGTTCCCAAAAGTGCACCAATAATGCCATTATTAGTCTGCTTGATATAAACTACACAGCCCTTGACAAAAATGAGTTCTCAATTGGCCTCTTCATTGACCTGAGAAAGGCATTTGATACTGTAAACTGTAGCTATCTCCTCCTTAACCCTTGTGTTGCTCAGGACAAATTAGCATTTGTCACCCACAGGCGCATATATAAAAAAAAAAAATCTTCTAACCTGTTAATTTGTGTTCTCTGATCATGGGGAAAAAATAATAAAAAAAATCTTAAGTGGCATATATTGCCCCCTATAGGGCGGGGAAGTCTGGCAAAAAACAGGCGCTGACTCAGCGTGCGTCCCAGACGGTCTGTTGCTCGCCAGCTGTCAGGCAGGAGTGGCCACAAAGAGATAATTACCTAATTATTTCAATGTCTCTGAATGATTTTTCATAGTTTTTCTGCTGTAATATTATTCAATACTGTATCTTAACATAAGCATCTTATTGCTTCGTAATTACAATTATTACCTAACCTATACCTATTATAGGTTAGGTAATAATTGTAATTACGAAGCAATAGGACAACCCGTTCTCGCAAATTAATAAGTCAATATTGACTTATTAAATATGTGAATAGGTGACATACTTATAACATTATAACATCAGGCACTGATGACATGTCTGAGGTATTCTCCTACGCATTGCAGGCATACCACTAGGACCTGTTTGTGGGACACTGCTAGTTTGTCTAAGAACCTTTCCATAGAGACTTGTTTTTCCTCTAAGTTCATCCTCACATATGTTTTCTTAGGTTGAACCTTATCACAAACTTTCTTAGGACCCATGGCTTGGTATGTAAAAATTATTTTGTTTAGAAACCAAAAAAGCTGAAAAAATCTCATTCTTTACAAAGAATTCAAGCGCAATTGTCACTAGGTGGGTGACACTATCTTGAGATGGTTTCGAGACTTAGCGTCCCCGCGGCCCGGTCCTCGACCAGGCCTCCTTTTTGTTACACATGTAACGGTTCTATTGTTACGTAAAGTATGGTGACAAATAAACACAGACACTAAGATACTATAATATATTTGGTCGAATATACAGAAGTCCCCCACCACACTATCCCCCATAACCCTCCCCCACCACACTATCCCCCATAACCCCTCCCCCACCACACTATCCCCCATAACCCTCCCCCACCACACTATCCCCCATAACCCTCCCCCCACCACACTATCCCCCATAACCCTCCCCACCACACTATCCCCCCACCACACTATCCCCCATAACCCTCCCCACCACACTATCCCCCATAACCCTCCCCCCACCACACTATCCCCCATAACCCTCCCCCACCACTATCCCCCATAACCCTCCCCCACCACACTATCCCCCATAACCCTCCCCCACCACACTATCCCCCATAACCCTCCCCCACCACTATCCCCCATAACCCTCCCCCACCACACTATCCCCCATAACCCTCCCCCACCACACTATCCACCATAACCCTCCCCACCACACTATCCCCCATAACCCCCCCCCCACACCACACTATCCACCATAACCCTCCCCCACCACACTATCCCCCATAACCCCCCCCACACCACACTATCCACCATAACCCTCCCCCACCACACTATCCCCCATAACCCTCCCCACCACACTATCCCCCATAACCCCCCCCCCCCCATAAACCACGTCTTCCTTTTGCCCTTTCATTTGCCTTTATTCCCCGCTTTCTCTTTTTTCCCTATAATTTTCCCTCGCCTGTACCATCCCCTCCCCCTTGTCCCTACCTCACTGTAGGGCAAGTTTCCCCTCGCCCCGTCCCTAACTTTCCTTACCCTCCTAACCTTCCAGTCTCGCTTTTCCTCACCTCCTGCCCCCCCCCCCCCAACTCCCTCTTTCTCTCACCCCCCCCCCTCCTCGTATATCCCTAGCCCCCATCTCCCCCCTTCCCATTCTCCCCTTACTCCTCCCCCCCCTCCCCCCTCCTGCCTGGTTTCCCCTGCCGCTCGGAACAATCCATCGGCATTTGTCCGGTATTTCCTCTCTTCTGATTGGCTCCGACGGCCGAAGGGAACTGTTTCCTGATTGGTTCCGGCGGCCCCAGGGAACTGTCTCCTGATTGGCTCCGGCGGTAGCAGGGAACTGTCTCCTGATAAGTTCCGGCGGCCGAAGGGAACTGTTTCCTGATTGGTTCCGGCGAGAGGGCCGTGTCTCACATAATGGTCAACACATACACCACATGTGTCCGCCGAGGCCTGTATCACCGACACATACACCACATGTGTCCTCTCAACCCGAGGGTCACTGTGGCAGGAAGGGTTTAACAGCGGCATGATTCAACAGGTTGGGCAGTAATATCCCCTTCCCCCGCCCCCCCTAGTCTTTCTGTGTGATCCCACAAGTCTTTTTCTCTTCCATGTGTTCGGCCTCCTGTTCCCATCTTCATTACTTTGCACTTAAGAGTTGAACTCTAGTAGCCACTTGAGGGACCATTTCTTCATTTAGGTCCTCCAAGTATTACTAGTTGCTAGTAGTAGTATAAGTAGTAGTAGTACAGGTCCTCCTATACTTTTATGTAGT
>NC_091167.1:39813130-39855630 GCF_040958095.1 Procambarus clarkii
GAGAGTCCCCTCCCAGCACCTGAGTGTCCCCTCCCAGCACCTGAGTGTCCCCTCCCAGCACCTGAGTGTCCCCTCCCAGCACCTGAGTGTCCCCTCCCAGCACCTGAGTGTCCCTTCCCAGCACCTGAGAGTCCCCTCCCAGCACCTGAGAGTCCCCTCCCAGCACCTGAGAGTCCCCTCCCAGCACCTGAGTGTCCCCTCCCAGCACCTGAGAGTCCCCTCCCAGCACCTGAGAGTCCCCTCCCAGCACCTGAGAGTCCCCTCCCAGCACCTGAGAGTCCCCTCCCAGCACCTGAGAGTCCCCTCCCAGCACCTGAGTGTCCCCTCCCAGCACCTGAGAGTCCCCTCCCAGCACCTGAGAGTCCCCTCCCAGCACCCGCATGTCCCCTCCCAGCACCTAAGTAACCCCCTCCCTCCCCTCCCAGCGCATGAGCAACCACTCCTACCCTCCCAGCAACCGCCCCCTCTCCCCCCTCCCCGACCCATCTTGAACACCTGGTCAAGGGGTAATTACAGGCAACAAATTGACCAGTTAGCCTACACTGTAATTGAAAAAGTTGTTATGGGGTCAATAGTGGTTGGTCATCTTTGTCTGGGGTACACATTTTTTTCTACTGTTTACCTCTAAAAATGACGGTTAAAAAGTTGATATGTTTTTTTTTATTATATACTTTCAATTGGTTTAAAATAATATAAAATGTGGGGGGGGGGGGGGAATATAGTTCGTAATTTTATTTTTGATAAACAAATAATTTTTATTTTCATCTTTATTTACATTTTTCATTCTAGGTCTATCGAATTTCCCCGGGGCTTGTTTTGGGCGAAATGTATACCACATGTACACATGGCAACACTGATGCCTCACTGGTGGCAACACTGATGCCTCACTGGTGGCAACACTGATGCCTCACTGGTGGCAACACTGATGCCTCACTGGTGGCAACACTGATGCCTCACTGGTGGCAACACTGATGCCTTACTGGTGGCAACACTCACCTAGTTGTACTCACGTACTTGTGCTTGCGGGGGTTGAGCTCTGGCTCTTTGGTCCCGCCTCTCAACCGTCAATCAACTGGTGTACAGATTCCTGAGCCTACTGGGTTCTATCATTTCTACATTTAAAACTGTGTATAGAGTCAGCCTCCACCACATCACTGCCTAATGTATTCCATCCGTTAACTACTGACACTGAAAAAGTTCTTTCTATCGTCTCTGTGGCTCATGTGGGTACTCAGTTTCCACCTGTGTCCCCTTGTTCGCGTGCCACCAGCGTTTAAAAGTTTATCCTTATCTACCCTGTCCTCTTAGAATTTTGTAGGTAGTGATCATGTCTCCCCCTTACTCTTCTGTCTTCAAGTGTCGTGAGGTGCATTTCACGCAGCCTTTCCTCGTAACTCATGCCTCTTAGTTCTGGGACTAGCCTAGTGGCATACCTCTGAACTTTTTCCAGCTGCGTCTTGTGCTAGACAAGGTACGGGCTCCATACTGCGGCCGCATACTCCAGGATTGGTCTTACGTATGTGGTATAAAAGATTCTGAATGATTCCTTACACAGGTTCCTGAATGTAGTTCTGATGCTAGCCATCCTTCCATATGCCGCAGATGTAATTCTTTTGATGTGGGCTTCAGGAGACAGGTTTGGTGTGATATCAACTCCTAGATATTTCTCTCTGTCCGTTTCATTAAGTACTTCATCTCCCATTCTGTATCCTGTGTCTGGCCTCCTGTTTCCACCGCCTAGTTTCATTACCTTGCATTTACTCGGGTAAATGAGACACTGAGACACTCACTGTTGGCAACACTGGGGCAACACGGGCGGCAACACCGGGGCACCACGGGTGGCAACACTGGAACACCACGGGTGGCAACACTGGGGCACCACGGGTGGCAACACTGGAACACCACGGGTGGCAACACCGGGGCACCACGGGTGGCAACACTGGGGCACCACGGGCGGCAACACCGGGGCACCACGGGTGGCAACACCGGGGCAACACGGGCGGCAACACCGGGGCACCACGGGCGGCAACACCGTGGCACCACGGGTGGCAACACCGGGGCACCACGGGTGGCAACACCGTGGCACCACGGGTGGCAACACTGGGGCACCACGGGCGGCAACACCGGGGCACCACGGGTGGCAACACTGGGGCACCACGGGTGGCAACACCGTGGCACCACGGGTGGCAACACCGGGGCACCACGGGTGGCAACACCGGGGCACCACGGGTGGCAACACCAGGGCAACACGGGCGGCAACACCGTGGCACCACGGGTGGCAACACTGGGGCACCACGGGTGGCAACACCGGGGCACCACGGGTGGCAACACTGGGGCACCACGGGGAGCAACACCGGGGCAACACGGGCGGCAACACCGTGGCACCACGGGTGGCAACACTGGGGCACCACGGGTGGCAACACTGGGGCACCACGGGTGGCAACACCGGGGCACCACGGGTGGCAACACTGGGGCACCACAGGTGGCAACACCGGGGCACCACGGATGGCAACACCGGGGTACCACAGGTGGCAACACTGGAACACCACGGGTGGCAACACTGGGGCACCACGGGTGGCAACACCGGGGCACCACGGGTGGCAACACCGGGGCACCACGGGTGGCAACACTGGAACACCACGGGTGGCAACACTGGAACACCACGGGTGGCAACACTGGAACACCACGGGTGGCAACACTGGGGCACCACGGGTGGCAACACCGGGGCACCACGGGTGGCAACACTGGAACACCACGGGTGGCAACACTGGGGCACCACAGGTGGCAACACTGGGACACCACGGATAGCAACACCGAGGCACCACGGGTGGCAACACCGGGGCACCACGGGTGGCAACACTGGGACACCACGGATGGCAACACCGAGGCACCACGGGTGGCAACACCGGGGCACCACGGGTGGCAACACTGAGGCACCACGGGTGGCAACACCGGGGCACCACGGGTGGCAACACTGGGACACCACGGGTGGCAACACTGGGGCACCACGGATGGCAACACTGGAACACCACGGGTGGCAACACCGGGGCACCACGGGTGGCAACACCGGGGCACCACAGGTGGCAACACCGGGGCACCACGGGTGGCAACACCGGGGCACCACGGGTGGCAACACCGGGGCACCACGGATGGCAACACCGAGGCACCACGGGTGGCAACACCGGGGCACCACGGATGGCAACACCGGGGCAACACGGATGGCAACACCGAGGCACCACGGGTGGCAACACTGAGGCACCACGGGTGGCAACACCGGGGCACCACGGGTGGCAACACCGAGGCACCACGGATGGCAACACCGGGGCACCACGGGTGGCAACACTGGGGCACCACGGGTGGCAACACCGGGGCACCACGGGTGGCAACACCGAGGCACCACGGATGGCAACACCGGGGCACCACGGGTGGCAACACTGGGGCACCACGGGTGCCAACACTGAGGCACCACGGGTGGCAACACCGGGGCACCACGGGTGGCAACACTGAGGCACCACGGGTGGCAACACCGGGGCACCACGGATGGCAACACCGAGGCACCACGGGTGGCAACACTGAGGCACCACGGGTGGCAACACCGGGGCACCACGGGTGGCAACACTGAGGCACCACGGGTGGCAACACCGGGGCACCACGGGTGGCAACACCGAGGCACCACGGGTGGCAACACCGGGGCACCACGGATGGCAACACCGGGGCACCACGGATGGCAACACCGAGGCACCACGGGTGGCAACACTGAGGCACCACGGGTGGCAACACCGGGGCACCACGGGTGGCAACACCAAGGCACCACGGATGGCAACACCGAGGCACCACGGGTGGCAACACCGGGGCACCACGGGTGGCAACACCGGGGCACCACGGGTGGCAACACCGAGGCACCACGGATGGCAACACCGAGGCACCACGGGTGGCAACACTGAGGCACCACGGGTGGCAACACCAGGGCACCACGGGTGGCAACACTGGGGCACCACGGGTGGCAACACTGGGACACCACGGGTGGCAACACCGGGGCTCCACGGGTGGCAACACCGGGGCACCACGGGTGGCAACACCGGGGCACCACGGGTGGCAACACCGAGGCACCACGGGTGGCAACACCGGGGCAGTGGCAACACTGGGGCACCACGGGTGGCAACACCGGGGCACCACGGGTGGCAACACTGGGGCACCACGGGTGGCAACACCTGGGCACCACGGGTGGCAACACTGGGGCACCACGGGTGGCAACACTGGGGCACCACGGGTGGCAACACTGGGGCACCACGGGTGGCAACACCAGGGCACCACGGGTGGCAACACTGGGGCACCACGGGTGGCAACACTGAGGCACCACGGGTGGCAACACCGGGGCACCACGGGTGGCAACACCGGGGAACCACGGGTGGCAACACTGGGGCACCACGGGTGGCAACACCCTGGCACCATGGGTGGCAACACTGGGGCACCACGGGTGGCAACACCGGGGCACCACGGGTGGCAACACCGGGGCACCACAGGTGGCAACACCGGGACACCACGGGTGGCAACATTGGGGCACTACGGGTGGCACCACTGGGGCACCACGGGTGGCAACACCGAGGCACCACGGGTGGCAACACTGGGGCACCACGGGTGGCAACACCGAGGCACCACGGGTGGCAACACTGGGGCACCACGGGTGGCAACACCGAGGCACCACGGGTGGCAACACTGGGGCACCACGGGTGGCAACACCGAGGCACCACGGGTGGCAACACTGGGGCACCACGGGTGGCAACACTGGGGCACCACGGGTGGCAACACCGAGGCACCACGGGTGGCAACACTGGGGCACCACGGGTGGCAACACCGGGGCACCACGGGTGGCAACACCAGGGCACCACGGGTGGCAACACCAAGGCACCACGGATGGCAACACCGGGGCACCACGGATGGCAACACCGAGGCACCACGGGTGGCAACACTGAGGCACCACGGGTGGCAACACCGGGGCACCACGGGTGGCAACACTGAGGCACCACGGGTGGCAACACCGGGGCACCACGGGTGGCAACACCAAGGCACCACGGATGGCAACACCGGGGCACCACGGGTGGCAACACTGAGGCACCACGGGTGGCAACACCAGGGCACCACGGGTGGCAACACTGGGGCACCACGGGTGGCAACACCGGAGCACCACTGGTGGCAACACTGGGGCACCACTGGTGGCAACACCAGGGCACCACGGGTGGCAACACTGGGGCACCACGGGCGGCAACACTGGGGCACCTCGGGTGGCAACACTGGGGCACCACTGGTGGCAACACCAGGGCACCACGGGTGGCAACACTGGGGCACCACGGGTGGCAACACTGGGGCACCACGGGTGGCAACACTGGGGCACCACGGGCGGCAACACTGGGGCACCACGGGTGGCAACACTGGGGCACCACGGGCGGCAACACTGGGGCACCACGGGTGGCAACACTGGGGCACCACGGGTGGCAACACTGGGGCATCACGGGTGGCAACACTGGGGCACCACGGGTGGCAACACTGGGGCACCACGGGCGGCAACACTGGGGCACCACGGGTGGCAACACTGGGGCACCACGTGTGGCAACACCGAAGCCGTTACGGACAATCTCTCATTACGCTCCAAATTCGACTGTATTGACACCGGTGACCTATTGAGCCCTTCAACAGGAAACAACAACTTTTAAGTGCACATTTAGCTTACTCTTCCTCATTCTAATTTAATTAGATGTGAATAGACACATCAATACTTTTCACGGCTGATAGGCTATCAGTCTATTGTCCCTGCCTTAGTAGCCTTTAATGGCCAGAGGAGTAAATGGTGAAAATCCTCCGTATTGCCCATGCAGCTCTTATTCGGTTTAGAATGAAGCCTGTGCTTAAAATAATAAAAAAAAGCTTAGTCTAACATCAATGTTAGTTATCTCCTATAAACGCCAAAAACCTTGCATGCTAAGGCTTAAACAACACCATTGCAGCTAAACAACTTACAGGTAAAGCTAAACAAGTCCCTTGATAGCTGAACAACTAACCGGTTAGGTTAATCATGTCCCTTAGCGGCTAAACAACGTCTCAGTAAAGTTAAGTAAGTCCCCTGACTAAGTTAAACATCGGAAACAAATTATTACATACATCAATAATATGTTAAAATTAGTACAAATATTTGCAGAATTCATAAGTTAGTGTAAACATATCACATCCATTCAACTTCCACGCCAAAGCTAAACATCTATTATACCAGGCAAAACATCTCATTGCAAGACCAAGCAGTTCCCATATCAAGGCAAAACATCCTCATATCAAGGCAAGGCGGTTACAAAGTCAATGCCAACACTCTTATGTGTCAAGGTTAACCAACATCACCATGACAAGATTAAAACCTTATTGTAAGGCATCTTTCCCCTTCAGGGTCAGGTAGCTGTGTAGCCGATGTTAATCACTTCTCTGTGCAAGACTTTATCTCATGTCAAAGACATACATCTCCTTTGTCAAGTTTAAACAATACCCTTGTGAAGGTTAGAGATCTAAGAAAGCTTTAAATGATTAAAATGAAAAAAATGGAGGCAGTGATGGGAATTTCTAGCCATTTTGGAATCACACCTTCACTCTCATAATTAATCTTCCATGTGAAAGCTAAACTTTTTCCCATGACAAAGCTAAACATCTGAGATAGAACTCTAACCTAACTGAACAGTATGAGAAAACTGGTGGCAGCGGTGGGATTCTTTACCTGTTTTGGAACCAGACCTGCACGACTCTCATGTCGAGGCCAAGCGTCTGAGAGAGCTGTTCCCTAACGTGGCGAGCGGGTTTGGGGCTCTCTTTGTAGGCCTGTTTGAGTTGCTCCAACTGCCGCGCCGAGATGGTGGTACGTGGGCGTTTGTTTGTCGCGTCTCCTTCTGCAACAAACAGACGTCATCCGGCTGTCAGTAACAGCTCAACAGCCTTTAAACAGCAACAACGCTCACAACACAACACAGCGCCCACTCAGCTTTAGCATCTTGGTTAAATGTGACGGTCTTGGCTCTGTTATCTCTTTTTATACTTTGCATTATCTAATTAATCATTATCTTAAGGACTGTTATCTTTTAGTGATCAAATGTAATGAAATCGATATACTATTAGGATGAATTTAAATTCAAGTATATACAAAACTTAATATCACACAATTAAATATGATCAATATTTTGTTAAAGTAGTAACTTACTTTACATGGAGTGTATTAGAAACGAACATAAAAAAGGTATAGATTGCTGAGGATCACAATGTGCGATCGTTTATTGTGGTTATCTCAGCCATCTCGTGCTGGGGACTTACTTGAAAACAAAAGCAGACACAGAAAAGGATATCAAACCAACTTCTATAAACAAAGAAACACATACTTTCACCAGTGATAGTTATGATGCATTAAGGAAGAAGGAAGAGGAGTTAGAATAACCGAAAATGGGTTGAGGTGAGCGGTGGAGTTGATCAACGGGGCTATTAGTGATGGGTTATTATGCCTGACTACACCACTTGAAGATACGTATGGCAGCTTGACCTTCAAGTAACAATACAGTATATGAGTCTTGAGGCCTTGCTTTACGGTTACTGCAAACGGGATATAAGTGAAAAAATAATTTGTAAAATAATGAAGGATAACAATTAGAGCAACAAGGTCCCGTTCGACAAGAGGTCCGTGCAGGTCTGGCTTGCATCTTACACTGAGAGACAAAACTGCTCCTGGAGACTTTATGAAGCTTGCCACCACCACTTGCTATCCCAGAGCCCCTCACCACCAATCATTCCATCACACCTCCCTCACACCACACACACACACTCATCACACACTCACTACTAAACGACAAATGGACTAATTTGTGGTATCCTAGGCTTTCCTTACCGTTACCAGCATAGTGCTATTTCTTATCTGAAATTTTAGATCACAAAAGATAATATTTTTTTTTGCTATATTTTATTACTGTTGTTGATGGATCAAAAGTGTACCCTGAGTACCACAACTCTAGAATGTTTGCTGACAAATGTTACATTCCCTATATTCCTTGTTTTCAATTCAATACTTTTCTCTCTTTATAGAGCTATCTTTAGTTATGAAATATCTTAATATATGCGCTCTACAGCCCAAACATTATACGCTGGTCAGGGTACGAGTAACAGTTAATAATTATGATTTAAAGGATACTTGAAAAAGCGTAGCCTATCGTTGTTCCGTGCAAGGCTAGTAGCGCTAACAGGACTTCACCTACTTATAGAATATAGAGGACTGAAGACATCTAAAAGCACTGAGGACTAATTAAGTACACTATTATCCGTTCCACTACCTCAGAATGCCAAAATTTCTACTTCCAAGCTACGGATTAAGTCATATTTTCCAAATGCCACAAGACATGTATCTAATCTAGTGAAGTAAAAATCACAGTATGATGTGCTAGGATAAGTTCTCTATCAATATTTTGAGTTGACCGCAAATATTTGATCTAAAACTACATCAAAGCATTGCACTATTGTCTAAACAAACTTTGACAGTTTGTAAGGCCAAGTTCCGGTTTTGGTGAATTTGGTGAAGAGGCTGGGAATGTTGGCGTGTCATCTGATCTAAACATTCTGTAAATTAGTCGTCCTCTGAGAAGATAGTTATCCCAAACACCAAAAGTTGGGTTGATCAGAACTTTCTTGGCCTTCCTTTCACTCCAGGACTCTCACTCTCTTCTCGTTTCTTTGATTTGCAGTTTTTCTTCAATCAACTAATTGTCAACTTGGACACGACTTTTTCTCTTCAAACTTCTCTGTTCTTAAGTTTGGTCAAGCGTGTTTCGTCGGCAGGTGGGTTGAGAGGCCGCTTCTACTAAAAACATTCTTGTGCTTAAATTTACTTAGCTAGGCTTAGTCCACACACGCTTCGGACTATTTATATGACAATCTTAAGCTAGGTTAACCCAAGCAGTATACAAAATGTTGTGGATCTAAGTGTTCATCTATCTCATTATTCTGTTTCCTGAAACAGCAACTTTTCCACTGTTTGAGATACGCTTTATGCTTATCAATCTTGTAAACTATTAATTTCTCGGCATTCGATATTATTGTGTGGACAATTAACTTACAAGAGAGAGAAAGGTAGTCAGCGTTTGACCTGTCCTAAAATAAAGCTAACAGACTCTCCACAGAATTGCTGACCAACTAGCTTTACAATGAAGCTAGTTAAACCCGTTAGGTATAGCGCAGCGACTTCCAACCCCCATCCTCCTGCTTACATAGTTACTTTTTGTAACTATTTTGACCATCGTCCATATACTGACGTAATGGACAATTAAATAGTAAAATTTGGTATTATTCACTTTATTGTCCGGAAAAATAATGGTATAAAGCAAAGTTAAATATTTCTAGGCCTAATACAGCACATATATGTTTTATATTAGGCCTCAGATGACGTGAATTAGGGCTAGGATGATAAGGTTAGGTTTTATTAGCAATGTAAATACAAAACCCTTTTCCGCTTTGTATAAATTGAATAGTACCAAACTCTACTCTCTAATCTTCCATTACGTAAACATATGTACGATGAACCACATCGTTACAAAAGTTAAGGGCAACAAAGGGAGATGGGCTCTAAACTTAAGTATTCTCCCTTCACTATGATTAATGCATGCAATATATTTGTTCCAAATGTGGCCTGGTAACTTGTACCGGCTCTACCACTTGGCACAGGAATATGTCCTAAAGCATAGCCTGTTGTATTTTATCTATAACAACATTATGCTAGCAGTAATCCTAACAGGTAACTAGAATTCTTGTCTAGTGTTCTAAGAGAGTGTTCTAGGATAATGTGGGAACATCCTGCAGCTAAGCGCCTGCCTATCCAAGCACGTGTTGACGACGTCACGTGTAATCACGCCTAATGCTGTAATTGATCAGTTCAACAGTCTCGGCTTTAAACGTTGACCTCTAATAACTTCTAAATGGAATTTCTAACACAAGCTTGGAGCCGCCGCCGGGTCCATAGTGCAATATGCTACTAGATAACTACCAGCTAACTCCGAGAGCAGTGTTGCCGCGGCTACCAGCTAGGCTGAACAACGGAGCCGCCTCTACAGTGCCCGCACCGTCCAGGCCACCACCACCTTAACTCTCAGCCACAGCCACACATGTGCTGGAGGCAGTGTTGGAGGGCGTCGCCGGCAGCAGCAGCAGCAGCCTGACGCTGCAGGCGAGGCTGCACACTCCGCCTCCACTACACTCCCAGCTCCATGTTGCTTGCAGCCTAGTGTGGTTCCTCCACCACCATTGGTCCCCCACAGTCACCAGTGCCATGCGTTTGTATACTTTTTTTTAGTTACACGTGACAGTCTTATTAGGATATTACCATATTACACACAAGCCATTGTGAATGAGGGAAGTGTTAGAATTAGTGTGAAGGAGGCCATACTTCCAGTGTATGGGGGAGAGTGGCAGGGGTGAGGGGATGTTGAGGGGACCAGTGGGCGTGGTGTGGGTGGGCGGCGGGCGGCCTGGACGGCACACAGCTCACCAGACGTACCTGTTCTGAAACCAGACTTGCACGACCCTCATGTCGAGGCCGGTGTCCGCCGCCAGCTGCTCGCGGACGTGGCGGGGCGGCTTGGCGCACTTGCTGTAAGCTGCCTTCAGTTTCTCCAGCTGGCGGGCACTGATGGTGGTGCGCGGACGCTTGCCACTCAGGTCGTCCTCTGTAAACACATGCCACCCGAGACACACAGTCAGAAGGTCTCCTGATGGGCGTGGCGGGGAACGTGGCGGGAATCAGCCCACGCCGCCACCACCACCATCACCCAAGACGTAGGGCCAGCCAGCCTACGCCGCTACACCACCGCCCCCTCTACCACTACAACGGCATTTCCCGTAAATTCCGCCATCGCATACTTAAAAAAAAAAACATTTCTTTTGTCCAAAGTTGATAAAACTGACGACAGCATGCGGGTTTGAGTGGGTCGTGGCGTGGGCTGGACTGGGCGTGGGCGTGGGGTGGGGAGGAGGGCGGTTTAGAGGGCGTGGGTGGGGAGGGGGTGATGCCAGCAACAACACGAGAACTCAACACAACAACAACAACAACACTAAAAATAGTGAACCTTAACGAGTAAATTCGGGTCTTCAGAGCTTATTTTACATTTTAGTAATACGTAGACTCGTAGTGTAAACTGTCCTCCCAATAGAATGTCGTACTTTGACGTATACTCTACCTAAGGGCAAAAATTGTCGTACTAGAATATATCACCATACTGTTCGGTTTCAATTTTAGGTCCTCTGGTAGGTTAGGATAGGGCACGTTGGTACGATAGTTTCTTGACGTTGGGAGAGCTTAGAAGGGCGGGCTGCGTGGTGATGGGACTATAACAGCCCGTCCCTCTCTATCATAGTACGAGCAGCGACACAGAGACACGTGTGCAAATTATGGTCTTAGGCAAACATACAAATCCACAAAGGCGATTGTTAAAATGTACAAGAATATGTAAATCTTGTGAAACAAATTCGAGGGCAGCCCCCCTAAACAACCCTTAGACCTAATGTGAGCAATCCGACCTTTAAGTACTGCAAGTTGTATGTAAATTTTCCCCAATTATAGATGCACGATCATTAATTAATAAAGTTTATTATTATTTTAATAGAAATTGTAAGCCTAATATTTGCATTCATATGCTAGCGGAGAGATAAGGTGCTAAAGGCTTATAGCTAGGCTACCTTTAAAAGACCAATATATTACAAAATGTGGACTGTCATATGATGCAACAATGCATGTTTAGGCATAAGCTTCAATGTTGCTAATGTACCAACATTGTTCACCACTATCTACAGTATTATCACAGCCAAATACGTAATATAAAAAGCTAAATATTAAATAAAAGGCTTGAGTGAAATAAATATTTTTCCAATATAGTTTATACCGCACTGGAAGACCTCAACGCTATAGGAAATGAAGTGAAACACGCCAAGATGACCTTTACGCACCCTCTATAATACGCCCTGGTGACCCTTGCGTACGCTCAGCTACCCTCTCCACCTTCTCCAACAATTCCCCTCTACTTCTCTCACTCCTTCCCACTCTCTACCTTCAACTTCTCTTCAAACATCTCCACCTCTCAACCCTTCTCCTCCCCTCTTCCTCTTAGAAAAAGTATACAACAAAGAACTGAAGTAAGTCTACGGACAATACAACCAATATTTCAGTTGACAATGAAAATCGCGCGAGAAGGTTTGAGTCAAGTTACTGAACCTTCTTCCTGCGGGATATTTCTTAAAGTGTGGCACTGGGGGCTGACCCCGGTTGGACTATGACACTCCCACACCCCACATGATTCACCCTGAGAAATTTGAGGAAGGTTAGCCCCAAGCGTCTGGCTGTCAACCTCAGACATTGTAGTGTGTCAGTACATATAGAACCCAGGCTAGGAAACACAACAAACGCTCCCAGCCAACGCTTGTGGCAGCGATCTATTGTCTACAGTTTATCCTAATATATATATTTTCATTTCATTAACTGCCAATATGTCGTCTTTAGTAACGCAACGTTCATCGTGTGAACGTCCTCCTAATAGAACGTCACATTTTGACGTATACTCTACCTAGGAGCAAAAATTGTCGTACTAGAAAATGCTCGCGGCCCGCGAAATTGACAGACTGTCCCGTTTTCTGTTTTGGGTCCTCTGGTAGGTTAGGATAAGGGCCCTTTAGTACGACAGTTTCTTGACGTTAAACCTTAAGAGGACGGGGCCGCGTCACCAACATAACGGAGATGATGTGGGACTAAGAGATCAGTGTTGTAATACTCCACAAGTGACAGCCTTAATGATGGGACCACCAACACCAATTCTCTCACGTTACGGTAAAGACCCCCACTGTGGTATATAGACCCCCACTGTGGTATATAGACCCCCACTGTGGTATATAGACCCCCACTGTGGTATATAGACCCCCACTGTGGTATATAGACCCCCACTGTGGTATATAGACCCCCACTGTGGTATGTAGACCCCCACTGTGGTATATAGACCCCCGCTGTGGTGTGTAGACCCCCACTGTGGTATGTAGACCCCCACTGTGGTATGTAGACCCCCCACTGTGGTATATAGACCCCCACTGTGGTATATAGACCCCCCACTGTAGTATATAGACCCCCACTGTAGTATATAGACCCCCGCTGTGGTATATAGACCCCCCTCTGTGGTATATAGACCCCCACTGTGGTATGTAGACCCCCCACTGTGGTATATAGACCCCCGCTGTGGTATATAGACCCCCACTGTTGATGCCCCTCCTATACCTGTTGATGCCCCGCCTCCTATACCTGTTGATGCCCCGCCTCCTATACCTGTTGATGCCCCGCCTCCTATACCTGTTGATGCCCTGCCTCCTACACCTGTTGATGCCCCGCCTCCTACACCTGTTGATGCCCCGCCTCCTATACCTGTTGATGCCCTGCCTCCTACACCTGCTGATGCCCCGCCTCCTATACCTGCTGATGCCCTGCCTCCTACACCTGCTGAAGCCCTACCTCCTATACCTGTTGATGCCCCGCCTCCTACACCTGTTGATGCCCCGCCTCCTATACCTGTTGATGCCCTGCCTCCTACACCTGTTGATGCCCCGCCTCCTACACCTGTTGATGCCCTGCCTCCTACACCGTTGATGCCCCGCCTCCTACACCTGTTGATGCCCCGCCTCCTATACCTGTTGATGCCCCGCCTCCTACACCTGTTGATGCCCCGCCTCCTATACCTGTTGATGCCCTGCCTCCTACACCTGTTGATGCCACGCCTCCTACACCTGTTGATGCCCCGCCTCCTATACCTGTTGATGCCCCGCCTCCTACACCTGTTGATGCCCCGCCTCCTACACCTGTTGATGCCCCGCCTCCTACACCTGTTGATGCCCTGCCTCCTATACCTGTTGATGCCCCGCCTCCTATACCTGTTGATGCCCCGCCTCCTACACCTGTTGATGCCCTGCCTCCTACACCTGTTGATGCCCCGCCTCCTATACCTGTTGATGCCCCGCCTCCTACACCTGTTGATGCCCCGCCTCCTACACCTGTTGATGCCCCGCCTCCTACACCTGTTGATGCCCTGCCTCCTATACCTGTTGATGCCCCGCCTCCTATACCTGTTGATGCCCCGCCTCCTACACCTGTTGATGCCCTGCCTCCTACACCTGTTGATGCCCCGCCTCCTACACCTGTTGATGCCCCGCCTCCTATACCTGTTGATGCCCCGCCTCCTACACCTGTTGATGCCCCGCCTCCTACACCTGTTGATGCCCCGCCTCCTACACCTGTTGATGCCCTGCCTCCTATACCTGTTGATGCCCCGCCTCCTATACCTGTTGATGCCCCGCCTCCTACACCTGTTGATGCCCTGCCTCCTACACCTGTTGATGCCCCGCCTCCTATACCTGTTGATGCCCCGCCTCCTACACCTGTTGATGCCCCGCCTCCTACACCTGTTGATGCCCTGCCTCCTAGTGGGTTCTACCCGCCGCACTAATCCTTTCTCTCAACATAAACTATATCATGACATTTTTGTCGTCTTAAAGTTGCAGTAGCAACTGGCCTCATGCCGTCTTCCTGGAGTACATGGCACCGTGTTGGCGCGTCTCCGTGTTATAATATACAGGATGTGAGCCCTGAGGGCTCCCTGAGGGCTCCCTGTGGGCTCCCTGAGGGCAGGGAGAGTGGTGTACGGTGGCCCTACAGAGACCAAACTGGGGTAGGGATCTACACGGGGTTTTTTGGCAGGTCGTCTGAGGTCGACGTTAGACAAGGAGGAGCTAGACAAGTGGTTGAGATGTCGCCAAGACAGGTTGGCGGCGCGTTCGTTGTTGGTTGAGTTTTCGCGTCGCCCGCTGGCATTCACACTTGCAAATAACATTCAGGTGAAAAAAACCAAAACCAAAAATCGTAAAATTAAATAAAAAAAAATGTATCAGTTTAACACATAAGGAGAAAACAAAGAACTATGTAAATACTCTTTTTTTTAAAATGGGTTATACAGTAGTTGGTGTTTGAGTGTAACTATATAATTTAGCCTACTAGCATAGATGCTCACATCAGCCATGGTGGGGGGCGGGGGGAGGGGAGGGGGCGGGGGGGGAGGCAGGGGGGAGTGGGGGGAGAGGGGGAGAGAGAAAACGAAGTACCAGGCAAGAGGAACGAACCGTATGATAACCTTACCCTTGAGCGACATACCTCTCTGCTTGGCCTGCTCGTAGTCGCTCTTACACACGAGTTTGTTGTCCTCCATCAGGTAGAACTCGTCGCCCGTGTTGAGCTGCCGCTGGCAGATGACGCACGCGAAGCAGTGCAGGTGGTAGACGTTGTCCTGGGCCCTCCGCACCACCTGCGTGGGCGGGATGCCTTGCTCGCACCCCGAGCACTTGGTCCCGTACCGCCTGTGGTGACGGGCGTGGTGGTGAGAGGTGGTGGTGATGGGTGTGGTGGTGATGGGTGGTGGTGGTGGTGAGAGGTGGTGGTGAGTGATGGTGGTGAGGGGTGGTGGTGAGAAGTGGTGGTGATGGGTGGTGGTGGTGGTGGTGAGAGGTGGTGGTGAGAGGTGGTGGTGAGTGGTGGTGGTGAGGGATGGTGGCGAATGATAGTGCAGCGGGTGGGGTGGTAGTCGTGGTAGTCGTGGTGGTGGTGTACAAAGGAGAGGTGAGGAAGCAGGCACCACAGAAGGAGGAGGAGGTAACATCATAGAGAAGGACGGGAGGAAGAGAACAAGATAATTGTACATATATATATGAATCCACATTTATCTTAGTCCTTCCTCTCAACGTTGAAACACAGTATTTACAACACACAAACATTACAAATGCTTGCTGGGAATAAGACAAAAATGGCTACAAATCCATCAAATCCTCCAGCCCATCCTAGTGTCGTGACAGACCTCATAGTAACTCCGAGGACCACAGTATATGTACCCACGAGCAACACAATTAGAACGTAGAAATCGGCATCATTGTGTTCCACAAACCGGAAAACTATTTTTCTACTTGTGTTGCTTTGACAAACTAACCTAACCTTCCTAGGCCTAATATACAATATATCTGAGGCCTAATATAGTAGTTTATAATATAATATTGTAATATAATATATATATATATATATATATATATATATATATATATATATATATATATATATATATATATATATATATATATATATATTATTGTATTAATATAGTACATATCTGAACACGAAGATGGGCTGAAATAATAATAATAATAATAATAAATTAATAATAATAATACTAATAAAATAATTTTAATAAAATAATGATGAAATAAAATATTAGAATAACGACAACAATAACAATAAAAATAAGCCAAACAGGCTCCTCCAGCAGCATGTTTAAACTTAAGATACAACAGGTAAAATATTGACCTCAGGAAGTAGAACATGACACCTCGTGTAGGGAACATGACAGCTCATGTAGGGAACATGACGGCTCGTGTAGGGAACATGACGGCTCGTGTAGGGAACATGACGGCTCGTGTAGGGAACATGACGGCTCATGTAGGGAACATGACGGCTCGTGTAGGGAACATGACGGCTCGTGTAGGGAACATGACGGCTCATGTAGGGAACATGACGGCTCGTGTAGGGAACATGACAGCTCGTGTAGGGAACATGACAGCTCGTGTAGGGAACATGACGGCTCGTGTAGGGAACATGACGGCTCGTGTAGGGAACTTGACAGCTCGTGTAGGGAACATGACAGCTCGTGTAGGGAACATGACAGCTCGTGTAGGGAACATGACAGCTCGTGTAGGGAACATGACGGCTCGTGTAGGGAACATGACGGCTCGTGTAGGGAACATGACAGCTCGTGTAGGGAACATTACAGCTCGTGTAGGGAACTTGACAGCTCGTGTAGGGAACATGACGGCTCGTATAGGGAACATGACGGCTCGTGTAGGGAACATGACAGCTCGTGTAGGGAACATGACGGCTCGTGTAGGGAACATGACAGCTCGTGTAGGGAACATGACAGCTCGTGTAGGGAACATGACGGCTCGTGTAGGGAACATGACGGCTCGTGTAGGGAACATGACAGCTCATGTAGGGAACATGACGGCTCGTGTAGGGAACTTGACAGCTCGTGTAGGGAACATGACAGCTCGTGTAGGGAACATGACAGCTCGTGTAGGGAACATGAAAGCTCATGTAGGGAACATGACGGCTCGTGTAGGGAACATGACGGCTCGTGTAGGGAACATGACAGCTCGTGTAGGGAACATGGCAGCTCGTGTAGGGAACTTGACGGCTCGTGTAGGGAACATGACGGCCCGTGTAGGGAACATGACGGCTCGTGTAGGGAACATGACAGCTCGTGTAGGGAACATGACAGCTCGTGTAGGGAACTTGACAGCTCGTGTAGGGAACATGACAGCTCGTGTAGGGAACTTGACAGCTCGTGAAGGGAACATGACAGCTCGTGTATTGAACTTGACAGCTCGTGTAGGGAACTTGACAGCTCGTGTAGGGAACTTGACAGCTCGTGTAGGGAACATGACGGTTCGTGTAGGGAACTTGACGGCTCGTGTAGGGAACTTGACGGCTCGTGTAGGGAACTTGACAGCTCGTGTAGGGAACTTGACGGCTCGTGTAGGGAACTTGACGGCTTGTGTAGGGAACATGACGGCTCGTGTAGGGAACTTGACAGCTCGTGTAGGGAAAATGACGGCTCGTGTAGGGAACATGACGGCTCGTGTAGGGAACTTGACAGCTCGTGTAGGGAACTTGACGGCTCGTGTAGGGAACATGACGGCTCGTGTAGGGAAGTTGACAGCTCGTGAAGGGAACATGACGGCTCGTGTAGGGAACTTGACAGCTCGTGTAGGGAACATGACGGCTCGTGTAGGGAACTTGACAGCTCGTGTAGGGAACATGACGGCTCGTGTAGGGAACTTGACAGCTCGTGTAGGGAACATGACGGCTCGTGTAGGGAACATGACGGCTCGTGTAGGGAACATGACGGCTCGTGTAGGGAACTTGACAGCTCGTGTAGGGAACATGACGGCTCGTGTACGGAACATGACAGCTCGTGTAGGGAACATGACGGCTCGTGTAGGGAACATGACGGCTCGTGTACGGAACTTGACAGCTCGTGTAGGAAACATGACGGCTCGTGTAGGGAACATGACGGCTCGTGTAGGGAACATGACGGCTCGTGTAGGGAACATGACGGCTCGTGTAGGGAACATGACGGCTCGTGTAGGGAACATGACGGCTCGTGTAGGGAACATGACGGCTCGTGTAGGGAACATGACGGCTCATGTAGGGAACATGACGGCTCGTGTAGGGAACATGACGGCTCGTGTAGGGAACATGACGGCTCGTGTAGGGAACATGACGGCTCGTGTAGGGAACATGACGGCTCGTGTAGGGAACATGACGGCTCGTGTAGGGAACATGACGGCTCGTGTAGGGAACATGACGGTTCGTGTAGGGAACATGACGGCTCGTGTAGGGAACATGACGGCTCGTGTAGGGAACATGACAAATCATGACAATAATTTTTTTTTAATTTACTTAATTAACAATTCAGCGTTTACTTAAATTGTTAAATAAACCCCCCCCCACTCCCTCCAACCCCTCCACCAACACCACCCCCTCCACCAACACCACCCCCTCCACCAACACCACCCCCTCCACCAACACCCCCCCCCCTCCACCAACACCACCCCCTCCACCAACACCACCCCCTCCACCAACACCCCCCCCCCTCCACCAACACCACCCCCTCCACCAACACCACCCCCTCCACCAACACCACCCCCTCCACCAACACCATACCACCCCCACCACCACCCCCTCCACCAACACCATACCACCCCCAACACCACCCCCACCACCAACACCACCCCCACCACCAACACCACCCCCACACCACACCACCCCCACCACCAACACCACCAACACCAACACCACCCCCACCACCCCCACACCACACCACCCCCACCACCAACACCACCCTCACCACCAACACCACCCCCACCAACAACACCATCACCACCCCCACACCACACCACCCCCAACACCACCCTCACCAACAACACCACCAACACCACCACCACCACCAACACCATCCCCACCACCCCCATCACCAACACCACCAACACCACCTCCACCACCAACACCCCCAACATCCCCACCAACAACATCACCCCCACCACCAACACCACCCCGACCACCAACACCATCCCCACCAACAACACCACCCCACCACCAACACCACCCTCACCACCAACACCACCACCCCACCACCAATACCCTCACCAGCAATACCACCACCCCACCACCAATACCCCCAACACCACCCCCTTCAACACCACCACCAACACCCTCACCACCACCCCCTCCACCACCACCAACACCCTCACCACCACCCCCTCCACCACCACCAACACCCTCACCACCAACACCCTCACCACCAACACCACCACCAACACCACCACCACCACCAACACCACCACCACCACCCCCACCACCACCAACACCACCCCCTACCACCAACACCACCCCCACAACCACCACCAACACCCCCACCCTCCCCACCACCCCCTCCACCACCACCAACACCCTCACCACCAACACCCTCACCACCAACACCACCACCAACACCACCACCACCACCAACACCACCACCACCACCCCCACCACCACCAACACCACCCCCTACCACCAACACCACCCCCACAACCACCACCAACACCCCCACCCTCCCCACCACCACCACCCCCTCCACTTACCTGAAGAAATCTTCCTTGCAGTACACCTGTTGATTTCTGGCGAAGCACTTGTCTGTGAGCTGGGCGCCACAGTCGGCACACTTGAGGCAGCGAGAGTGCCACGTTCTCTCCAGCACCTTGAGGATGAACCGGTCCAAGATGGCCTCCGAGCACCCCGCGCACTTGGGGATCGTCGCTGCAACCACACAAACACACTTGTTAGTCTCTACTGCCTCACGCGGCCCCCATTTTCATGGTTTATAATTTTTTTTTTTTTTGGGGGGGGGATATAGAACATGGGAGTTACAGGTGACGGAATTAGCCTAGAAATGTGGAACAGTATATGTTATGATAGCAGGCGGGCTGTCCGCCTTGCTGACACGATGATATGATAACAGGCGGGCTGTCCGCCTTGCTGACACGATGATATGATAACAGGCGGGCTGTCCGCCTTGCTGACACGATGATATGATAACAGGCGGGCTGTCCGCCTTGCTGACACGATGATATGATAACAGGCGGGCTGTCCGCCTTGCTGACACGATGATATGATAGCAGGCGGGCTGTCCGCCTTGCTGACACGATGATATGATAGCAGGCGGGCTGTCCGCCTTGCTGACACGATGATATGATAGCAGGCGGGCTGTCCGCCTTGCTGACACGATGATATGATAACAGGCGGGCTGTCCGCCTTGCTGACACGATAATATGATAACAGGCGGGCTGTCCGCCTTGCTGACACGATGATATGATAGCAGGCGGGCTGTCCGCCTTGCTGACACGATGATATGATAACAGGCGGGCTGTCCGCCTTGCTGACACGATGATATGATAACAGGCGGGCTGTCCGCCTTGCTGACACGATGATATGATAACAGGCGGGCTGTCCGCCTTGCTGACACGATGATATGATAACAGGCGGGCTGTCCGCCTTGCTGACACGATGATATGATAGCAGGCGGACTGGCCGCCTTGCTGACACGATGATATGATAATGATAGCAGGCGGGCTGTCCGCTTTGCTGACACGATGCTATGATAGCAGGCGGGCTGTCCGCTTTGCTGACACGATGCTATGATAGCAGGCAGGCTGTCCGCCTTGCTGACACGATATAAGCCTAACGTGTATGAACACACACTGGCTGCCTGTCCCCCGACACAATGAATTATTATTATTAAATGCTTGTGTACATGTTGTGATTACTGGTGTTTATGGGGTTGGTTGTGAACGAGTAGGGCTCAGGCTCTTGGGCCCCGGCACTACCAGGAATAGCAGGACAATGAGCCAGATGAGAAGGCGGACGATGGACGCCACATCCAAATTTCCAGAATATATGTGAAGTGAAACATTTAAAGAGTTTTTGTTTGACACGAAACAGAGACTTGAGAGGTGGAGCCCCAGAACTGACGTTCAATCCTGCAGGCTGAACAAAAAAGTGAGAACACACACACACAAACACACACACAACACAACATACACACACATACACACACCTGCAGCCCCAAGGCTGACAGGTGAACAGGTGTACAAGTGCACCCATGCCCCCCCCCAAGGCGTGGTGGTGCAGGCCCCCCTACACCAGGCAGGGACACACAAGGTACACACCAGGCAGGGACACACAAGGTACACACCAGGCAGGGACACACCAGGCAAGGACACACAAGGTACACACCAGGTACACACAAGGTACACACAAGGTACACACCAGGTACACACAAGGTACACACAAGGTACACACCAGGTACACACCAGGTACACACAAGGTACACACAAGGTACACACCAGGTACACACAAGGTACACACAAGGTACACACAAGGTACACACCAGGTACACACAACGTACACACAAGGTACACACAAGGTACACACCAGGTACACACAAGGTACACACAAGGTACACACCAGGTACACACCAGGTACACACAAGGTACACACAAGGTACACACCAGATACACACAA
The DNA here is from genome assembly GCF_040958095.1 of Procambarus clarkii. Classification (NCBI taxonomy): domain Eukaryota; kingdom Metazoa; phylum Arthropoda; class Malacostraca; order Decapoda; family Cambaridae; genus Procambarus; species Procambarus clarkii. The sequence goes on from NC_091167.1 coordinate 39,834,873, forward strand.
GGTACACACCAGGTACACACAAGGTACACACCACGTACACACAAGGTACACACAAGGTACACACAAGGTACACACCAGGTACACACAAGGTACACACCAGGTACACACCAGGTACACACAAGGTACACACAAGGTACACACAAGGTACACACCACGTACACACAAGGTACACACAAGGTACACACAAGGTACACACAAGGTACACACAAGGTACACACCAGGTACACACCACGTACACACAAGGTACACACAAGGTACACACAAGGTACACACAAGGTACACACCAGGTACACACCAGGTACACACCAGGGGAGATGTGTTCACATGCAGAGTTAAAATATAAACTAATCGAGGAAAATATGTTAAATGTGTGTTATGTACTCTACTTTTATTATACAAACTTGTTATGTATAACAAGTGAAAGGCGCTCACTGAGGAGTAGATGGTATCATTAGCGGATATATCGAGTTAATATAATTAACACACACCCCCACCCCAATAGGCTTATAAAATAATGGGTGGAGGCAGCGAATTCACCTTCCAACCCCCCACCCCCACCCGCCCATTAAACCCCATATTCTATCCCCCATTGTCGTATTTAAATGGTTATAAACATCCGTTCTTATATAAGACTTTGTAGAAAAAAATGATAAACAGGTACCAGAATGAGGGTAGGCTACTTCACTACACTTGGGGCAACTCTGATCACTCACCACACAGTCATCAACAGTCACGATAACGATAACGAAAGAGAGCGAAATAAGGATAGCATAAAAGGGAATCGAATTTTCGCATACACCTGCTTCAGTCATATTTCAACGCCAGCATTCGTTACTCACTTAGATAACACTGATTCACAACACTGGCACGTAGGTGAGAACACTGTACATCACCATAACACTACATCTATCTGTATTATACACCACAATCTATATAAATACAAATGGAAATGTTCGTTTGTGCATAACCGCTAATCTCCGAAAGTTCTTCACCGATTGCTTTGAAATTTTCACACAACGTTCCATTCGCATCCGAGCGGGTTTTTATATACATGCTATATAGATGTCACGTCTGTGACGGTAAAAAAAAAAACGTGCTTTTCTGAAAAGCTGTGTTTTTCATATGTTTTTCATGTGAGGGAAATCATCGAAACCTCTTTACCGATTGCTTTGAAATGTTGACACAACGTTGCATTCGAATAGGCGCGTCTTTTTTATGTATCTACTATACATGCCTCACCTGTGACAGGTAAAAAACATGCTTGTTTTGAAAAACAGCGCCAATCGTTGGACGTAAGAGCAACACACGCTGTAATCTCCGAAAGTTCTTCACCAATTGTTTTGAAATTTTTAAAACGTTGCATTCGAATACATGCATATTTTTATATACCTACTACATAGATGCCACACCTATGACAGGTAAAAACATGCTTTTTTTTAAAAAACAGCTCCATCTGTTGCACGTAATAGCAACACACACACACACACTATACTAAATATGTTACGATTCCATTTCAACGTTTCCGATTGCATTGATAAATTGAATTTTCATAGATTACGATTTATTTTCAATTTGATTTAATTATCTTGTGTGACATTGCATTGGAATTGAGCTGTGTTGTTTATCCATACCCTTCATTTCGGAAGTATAAGTATAAATGCCACACCTGTGTCAGGTAAAAAGTGTTTTTTTAAGAAACAACGCCATCTGTTGCACGTAAGAGCAACTCACGCTATCCTAAATATCTTACGATTTCATTTCAATGTTTCCGATTGCAATGACAAATTTAATTTTAATATATTTCAATTTATTTTCATTTTGATTGAATTATTTTGTGTGACATTGCGTTGGACTTGAGCCGAGTTGTTTACCGTAATGTTCATTTCGTGAGTGTAGTTTATTTGTTTATTTTTTAACTGTTTTTATTTCGTTTTTAACTGTTTTTCTTATATTTCAGTGATAGGAACATCAGATCATTTGGGAATGCATCGGACGAGGGAGTGGGGAATGGTGGGGAGGACGACGAGACAGGGGAGGACGACGAGACAGGGGAGGACGACGAGACAGGGGAGGGGGTAAATGTGGGGAGGATTAGGGGACGGGGGAATGGTGGGGAGGACGAGGGGACGGGGGGAGTGGAAGATGGTGGGGAGGATGAGAGGACTATGGTGTGGGGAATGGTTAGGAGGACGAGGGGGACGGAGAAGTGGGGGAATGGTGGAGAGGACTGGGAGACCGGGGAAGGTTGTTGAGCCACAGCAACGCGTGGCCGGGTACAGCTGGTACATTATAAACATACTGTATACACCATAAGTCACCATAAACTCGCAACACACACCATACAGCACCACACTACAACACACACCATACAGCACCACACTACAACACACACCATACAGCACCACACTACAACACACACCATACAGCACCACACTACAACACACACCATACAGCACCACACTACAGCACACACCATACAGCACCACACTACAACACACCATACAGCACCACACTACAACACACACCATACAGCACCACACTACAGCACCACACTACAACACACGCCATACAGCACCACACTACAACACACACCATACAGCACCACACTACAACACACCATACAGCACCACACTACACATTAACACACATCAACACACCATACATCACCGCCGCTGACACTATACACCTCAGCATACGTCACCATCACACTATACACCATACTTTACATAACCACCATCACACAGTCCACCACCCGGAGACACACACGTGTTCGGACACGTGTTGGGGCAGACAGGTGTGCGGTACAGCTGTGCGGGCTCGGGAGTCAGGTGTAGGGAGACTAACACATAAGTTACACCCTCGCTCCAGCAGGGGTCAATGTTTCAATCAGCTCATGTTGGGGGTGTTGGTCTGTCACTACTACCGCTCTCTGCCACCGATTAACGTGCTGTTGCATCATTGCGCGCGCTCTTGCACAGGTATTTGGGGAGCCGGTCGGCCGAGCGGACAGCACGCTGGACTCGTGATCCTGGGTTCGATCCCAGGCGCCGGCGAGAAACAATAGGCAGAATTTCTTTCACCCTATGCCCCTGTTACCTAGCAGTAAAATAGGTACCTGGGTGTTATAGTCAGCTGTCACGGGCTGCTTCCTAGGGGGTGGAGGCCTGGTCGAGGACCGGGCCGCGGGGACACTAAAGCCCCGAAATCATCTCAAGATAACCTCTCGCGCGAAATTTACTCTTAGTTCCAAAGATATATAAAATCTGAGTCGGGAGGAGGTGTTCACTAGGCTGTATTGACAGGACAACTGGCTTGTCTGGAGAATAATTCTAAGGTCATATTTATTAAGTAGTTCGCAAGTACTTAAGAATCTGTATTCATCTTTTGTCAACCTTTGGTTACAAATATGAAACCAGCCCGAACCTCGAATACAAAGAGCCAAGCTCGTTAATGCAGCCGCCAAACCCTCTGTTTATGAATTTAAACCGGTTTACACAAGACTCACAACTGATGGCATCCGAATACTACTGTAACAAGTGTTTTGTTCACGTCCTCTCTTCGAACCACAATTTTATAAATGCTTCACCCACATGCTGCAAATACAAATCATCGCCAACAGAACCTAAACACCTAACCTAACCTGCGCCTAACTATATATATTATTTGTATGTATAATAATATGAATTTATATATGATAACAAACCACTTTTTGGCTATCCTTGAGTGAATCAACTGATCTTCAACCTACTAACCCATCCGCAGGCGAGGCTCGTCAAAGCTGCGGCCAATTAACATATTTTGAATTTGTTAGGTATATATGTGGTTCAGCTTGTCCTCAGGATGGGGTCCACCAATCAGTGGTCGATCACATACATGCAGTCATCAATTTTAATCTTCCGCGTATTCCAAATTTATATTTTCTCAAATATAAATGAATACTATTTGCTGCTAGAATGTGTTAAATAATTAGATGGTTGTGTTGGTCATTGTTGATATCTGGAGGAGGAGGACGGAGCCTTTAGAGCGACTGAAGCACACAATGAACCACGTCCCGAGACAAGCTTGAACACCTCATCAGTTATCTCCTGGAACATGTTGTTCAGTCGTCAACACGGGGTTTGGCGGCTGGATTAACGAGCATTTGGCGTTGTTGATGAGGACGGGTTGACTCACAACTGATGACGTGCGAACATTTTTCGAACAGTGATTTGCTGGCTGATCTCTGTGCGAATCGTAGTTCAGGTAAATGCGCAGTCCGTCCTCATAAACACAGGCCAAGGTTCATTCCATCCACCCGCCAAACCTGTTTATGAATGAAAACCATTTACACACGACTTACAACTGATGACGTCCGAACACTTCCTGAACAAGTGCTTCATTGACGACTTGTGTTCGAACCACAACGCTGTAAATGCTTCACCCACGTACTACAAATACAAATATTCGCCAACACAACCTAAACACCTAACCTAACCTATGCCTAAATATGGACAGTATGCTAATATATAACAATATAAATTTATATTTGAGAAAACTCCTATTTTGATTGAAGAGGTGTTAAAATTGCTGAACACGTCTTTGGGGTCGACCGCTGGATGGAATGGACTAACCCTGAGGATGGGTTGAGTGCTTCACCCACCTACTACAAATATAAATATTTGCCAATCTCACCTAACCGACGCCTGAACATGCACAATATGATAATATTTATACGACAAAATTCCTATTGTGATTGAACATGCTTAACCCAACACATGCGGCTGTATGAGTTCATCTAACATGAAAACAGACTTGTGCATCCATTGAAGTTAATTTAATAAGTATATTTATGACGTTACAACCTACATATTCCTCACAATCCCTAACACACATTGGTAAGTAGGGAATGTTGTGGGGGGGGGGGAAAGAAAGAAAGAAAGAAAGAAAGAAGAAAGAAGAAGAAGAGAGAGAGAGAGAGAGAGAGAGAGAGAGAGAGAGGGGGGGGGGGTGCAGCAGATAAAAAGAAAAATAGTTCAGCAGTAAGTACATTAAACTAGCGACGGTTAGAAAGGCGGGGTCCAAGAGCTACATTGTACCTAGTAGGTGCAAATAGCAAATACAAATAGTAAACACACACACACACACACTGGAGTACGACAATAACCATGCAACACTTCATAGCGTGTGCATCATCCTAACAATAACAGCTCCTGGTTTTACTCTTACAATGGCATGTATTTGATCAACGCTTCGGTATGAGGCTTGCCACTATAGTTCACCTGTTCCACTCTGTCAAACTGACACTGTAATTTACCGTCCACAACAGCATGATGTATCTACATCTTTTCAATCTTTTTCGGCAGATATTGAAAATACCACAAATCATCGTATGTGTTTAAGAATATTGAAAATAACTGGATAGAAGGATAGGTTTAATCGACCCCAGTTTATAGACCTATATCTGCCCCCACATTATAGGCATGTGTTCATAGAGAATGTATCTGTTCTCATGTAGAATGTACATTCATGTAGAATGTAAATGTATCATAGAGAATGGCATGTGTATCATAGAGAGTGATAACACTATTTTTTTTACACTTTGAACATTACTTCTGTGTCTGAGCAGTTTATTTTAAGACTATTGTAAGTCGTAATCATGTCCCTATTCCTCCTTCCCTCCAGTGTGGCGAGGTCCAGCTCCCTCAGTCTTTCTTCATAGCTCAGTCCCCTTAGCTCAGGAACGAGTCTTGTTGCATATATTTGGAATTTTTCTAGTGTCGTGTCTCTTGAGGTCGGGGTTCCATGCCGGGACAACATGCTCAATAACAGGTCTCACAAGGGATGTATATAGCGCCCGGAAGGGATCGTTGTCCAGTTTGCTGAAGGATAACCGGAGGTTTGCCAGTATGGTATATCCTGCTCTCGTTATCCTGCCCTCGTAATCCTGCTGATGTGTCCCTCTGGTGATAGATGTGGTATGTCACTCTCTTCTTCACAAGTGTCAAACAGCCTTTCCTTCATCCTGTACTGTAATTAAGGCCTACGCTCTCCTATTAATACGGTCACAATCTTGCGATATAATACAATCCTCCTCAATTCTGATCCTTGTTACTTTAGCATTGTCTGCAAACACAAATAAGAATGAACTTATTTCCTGTTGTTGTTGTTAGTTTCAGATTTAGCTACTCAGAACGAAGTGTCCATGTAGCACCGGCTATGGTGAGCCCGTAAACTTATTTCCTGTGTTAGATAATTTGTGTACATCATTAAGAGGCCGGGCATCAGTACCGCCCTGGAGGCACTCCACTCCTCACCTCTCTCTCCAGTCTTATAACTCGCCTCTTACTATGACTTTCTGTCTTCCTTCTGTTAGGTACACTTTCACCCACTTTAATGTGCGTGTGTATTTACTATTTGTGTCTGCAGAATCGAGGTATATTAGCTCTTGGGCCTCGCCTTTCTAACCAATCTATTTTTCTGCTGTTATGTCTACTACATATATTTATCTCTAATACACGCACACATCCCCGGGAAGCAGTCCGTAGCAGCTGTCTAGCTCCTAGGTATCTATTTACTGCTAGGTGAACAGGTCCATCAGGGTGAAAGAAACTCTGGCTATTTGTTTCCGTCTCAGCCGGGAATCGAACCCAAGCTATTAGGATCTCGACCCCCGAGCGTTGTCCACTCAGCCGCGAGGCCCATGTATCTGTGTGTGTGTGTGTGTGTGTGTGTGTGTGTGTGTGTGTGTGTGTGTGTGTGTGTGTGTGTGTGTGTGTGTGCGCGCGCGCGCGTGCACATTCAACAGTTGCACACACACACCAAGCACAAAGTATGTTCATAAACAAGAAATGGATATACAACAAATACAAACACGTACATCCAGTATATACAACATACATACAGTATATACAACATACAGTATATACAACATACATTATATACAACATACATATAGTATATACAACATACATACATACAGTATATACAACATACATACAGTATATACAACATACATACATACAGTATATACAACATACACAAAATTACTTGACATACAAACAATATAAGCACAACTTAAGCGTCACCCTTACAACATAAGAATCTAGGAAACTGTAGAAGACCTATTGGCCTATACTCGGCGGCTCCTGCTTATATCAACCTGCTCTCTCTCTCTCTCTCTCTCTCTCTCTCTCTCTCTCTCTCTCTCTCTCTCTCTCTCTCTCTCTCTCTCTCTCTCTCTCTCTCTATCTATATATATATATATATATATATATATATATATATATATATATATATATATATATATCGGACCTACTATCAAGTGGCACTGACACATCAAGAGGCACTCTGGTGACACTCACACATCAAGAGAGGCACTCTGGTGACACTCACACATCAAGAGAGGCACTCTGGTGACACTCACACATCAAGAGAGGCACTCTGGTGACACTCACACATCAAGAGAGGCACTCTGGAGGCACGCATAAAGAGAGGGACTCTGGTGGCACACATCAAGAGAGGGACTCTGGTGGCACACATCAAGAGAGGCACTCTGGTGGCACACATCAAGAGAGGCACTCTGGTGGCACACATCAAGAGAGGCACTCTGGTGACACTCACACATCACGAGGCACTCTAGTGACACTCACACATCAACATGGGGTGGATGGAGGGAGGCAACAGGAGGTCGCTTAGCTCGTTCTTGCATCGTGTGAGGGTGACGTCGGTCGCCCCACACTGTGGCGACATGCTCGTCTGTGACGCCGGCGACGACGACGACGACGACAGCGACGGCGAGGGCGTCAGGGCTGCGTTTCCGTATAGAATCATTTTTTTTCCAGAACGTCCAAAAACAACTCCAGACTCACTGCGTTACTGTTCTTTGTTCTGGGTGCGTCACATTAGACGTAGCGTTCAAGGCCCACAGTCTCTTATCACTCGGAGTAATTACGCGAGTAAAGGTTCTTTCCGTGTCATGTTTGGTAGCGGTAAGCGGTCACTGGTGGAGGCGGAGTCGCTCGGGAGATGCGTCAGCCGCGGCGTCAACACGCGTTATGTGGGTATCGACTCCCTACACGTGCTCTTCATGATGCCAGCCAAGGCCCAGAGTGTCGTACCGGACGCCTGACAGCTGCCGAATTAACAACTATCGATTCCTCACTCTCTCGTCCCGTTCCTACGCCTACATAGACATATACCTACATTTTCACATTCATGCGGATGGTATGTTGTAGCGTATTGTGATAGATATGCGCGTATTTGATCTGATATTGCGTTGTTTAGAAGGTAATTTCCGCAGGTTATGGATGGGCGGCGGTGAGTGATCGTGGCTTGCCTGAAGCTGACCAATCAGCGGCCGCGGACGGGGTCGGGGGGCGGGCAGCGCTGACGGACCTAAATATATCACTTTCTTTCATTTCTTTTCTCCTTACTTTCATAAGGAATATTAAACATTTTATGTTTGCGAAATATTGAACAACGGAACTACAAATTGAAAATAACAATAATGTATGAAATGTATAAGAAATTGCAATCAATTTGACATCACTTGAAAATATTCTTGAGGCGTAGTCTCTTTGGGGGATTTAAAGCCCAGATGTAAACAAACAATGGAACCAGCGTGACCGTATAAATGTTTGGTTTAGTGGTGCTGCCTGACGCCACTCTCCTCTGTGTGCATGTACGCACGTTCCGTCTATACATACATGTACGCACACGGGGACCAGCCATACATGACCGTACGCCCTGTGGCCCGGCCCCACATGGGCCTGGTGATCCATGTGGGGAGCCTGGTGACCCATGTGGGGGGCCTGGTGGCCCATGTGGGGGGCCTGGTGGCCCATGTGGGGGGTTGGTGATCCATGTGGGGGCCTGGTGACCCATGTGGGGAGCTGAGTGGACAGCGCTCAGGATTCATAGTCCTTGGGACCGGGGATCGATCCCCGGCGATGACGGAAACAAATGGGCAGAGGTTCTTTCACCCTGGTGCCCCTGTTCACCTAGCAGTAAATAGGTACCTGGGAGTTAGACACCTGTTATGGGCTGTTTCCTGGGAATGGGTAAAAAAAATTGTTGTTTGATTAACAGTTGAGAGGCGGGCCGAAAGAGCCAGAGTTCAACCCACGCAAGCACAACTAGGTGAATACATGTCCCTACGCCTCGTGGTCCGTACATATATATATATATATATATATATATATATATATATATATATATATATATATATATATATATATATATATATATATATATATATATATATATATATATATATATGCCTATACTTGCATAAACCACAAGTGAAGATTAACAATCTTTGGACAACACCCACCAGTGGGACTCGAACCCAGAAAGCACAACTACCTTCCAGTAGCTGCCATAACTAGTACACTTTAACCCACTACACCATCAGACCCTACAAAAGAAGTAGAGACTTCGAGATATATATACATCTCAAATATCTCCACTTCCCGAGGGCGCCAGATAAGTGTGAGGTTAGTCTGCATTTTTCATCAAGCCACTGTCAATGTGAGAGAACTCGTGTCCAGCTATAAGCCTATACTTGCATAAACCACAAGTGAAGATTAACAATCTTTGGACAACACCCACCAGTGGGACTCGAACCCAGAAAGCAAAACTACCTTCCAGTAGCTGCCATAACTAGTACGCTTTAACCCACTACACCATCAGACCCTACAAAAGAAGTAGAGACTTCGAGATATATATACATCTCAAATATCTCCACTTCCCGAGGGCGCCAGATAAGTGTGAGGTTAGTCTGCGTTTTTCATCAAGCTACTGTCAATGTGAGAGAACTCGTGTCCAGCTATAAGCCTATACTTGCATAAACCACAAGTGAAGATTAACAATCTTTGGACAACACCCACCAGTGGGACTCCAAAGTCCAAAGATTGTTAATCTTCACTTGTGGTTTATGCAAGTATAGGCTTATAGCTGGACACGAGTTCTCTCACATTGACAGTAGCTTGATGAAAAACGCAGACTAACCTCACACTTATCTGGCGCCCTCGGGAAGTGGAGATATTTGAGATGTATATATATCTCGAAGTCTCTACTTCTTTTGTAGGGTCTGATGGTGTAGTGGGTTAAAGCGTACTAGTTATGGCAGCTACTGGAAGGTAGTTGTGCTTTCTGGGTTCGAGTCCCACTAGGTGGGTGTTGTCCAAAGATTGTTAATCTTCACTTGTGGTTTATGCAAGTATAGGCTTATAGCTGGACACGAGTTCTCTCACATTGACAGTGGCTTGATGAAAAACGCAGACTAACCTCACACTTATCTGGCGCCCTCGGGAAGTGGAGATATTTGAGATGTATATATATCTCGAAGTCTCTACTTCTTTTGTAGGGTCTGATGGTGTAGTGGGTTAAAGCGTACTAGTTATGGCAGCTACTGGAAGGTAGTTGTGCTTTCTGGGTTCGAGTCCCACTGGTGGGTGTTGTCTAAAGATTATATTATATATATATATATATATATATATATATATATATATATATATATATATATATATATATATATATATATATATTATATATATACGTACACTCGGCGGTCTATACATACGTGGGCATACACCAGAGGGGTCCGTGTATATATGACCACACGCCCAGCGGGCCCTACATGTATGTATGCCTGACAGTCCGGGGTATACATGGCCTTACCCACGGCGGTACACCCACGAAAAACAACAATTTCTGTGTTTTATGAAGCGAGGACCAGGGGGGGGGGCTACACACCCGTCACTGGCGGGTCACTATTATTCTCTCCCCCGGGGGGGGGGGGGGTGTTAACACAGCTCGGACACCACCTGTATAATGAGTGGTGAGACACCTCACTGTAATGACGGATGGTGAGGCAGACCTCGCTATGGTGAGGGATGGTGAGCCAGACCTCGCTATGGTGAGTGGTGGTGAGCCAGACCTCGCTATGATGAGTGATGGTGAGCCAGACCTCGCTATGGTGAGTGGTGGTGAGCAGACCTCGCTATGGTGAGGCAGACCTCGCTATGGTGAGGCAGACCTCGCTATGGTGAGGCAGACCTCGCTATGGTGAGGCAGACCTCGCTATGGTGAGGCAGACCTCGCTATGGTGAGCCAGACCTCGCTATGGTGAGGCAGACCTCGCTATGGTGAGGCAGACCTCGCTATGGTGAGGCAGACCTCGCTATGGTGAGGCCAGACCTCGCTATGGTGAGGCAGACCTCGCTATGGTGAGGCAGACCTCGCTATGGTGAGGCAGACCTCGCTATGGTGAGGCAGACCTCGCTATGGTGAGGCAGACCTCGCTATGGTGAGGCAGACCTCGCTATGGTGAGGCAGACCTCGCTATGGTGAGGCCAGACCTCGCTATGGTGAGCCAGACCTCGCTATGGTGAGGCCAGACCTCGCTATGGTGAGGCAGACCTCGCTATGGTGAGGCAGACCTCGCTATGGTGAGGCAGACCTCGCTATGGTGAGGCAGACCTCGCTATGGTGAGGCAGGACCTCGCTATGGTGAGTGGTGGTGAGCCAGACCTCGCTATGATGAGTGATGGTGAGCCAGACCTCGCTATGGTGAGTGGTGGTGAGCCAGACCTCGCTATGATGAGTGATGGTGAGCCAGACCTCGCTATGGTGAGTGGTGGTGAGCCAGACCTCGCTATGGTGAGGCAGACCTCGCTATGGTGAGGCAGACCTCGCTATGGTGAGCCAGACCTCGCTATGGTGAGGCAGACCTCGCTATGGTGAGGCAGACCTCGCTATGGTGAGGCAGACCTCGCTATGGTGAGCCAGACCTCGCTATGGTGAGCCAGACCTCGCTATGGTGAGCCAGACCTCGCTATGGTGAGTGATGGTGAGTCAGACGTCACTATAACATAATAAGACTAAAACCACTATATCTCTTCATATATATATTTGTATATTTTGGTTCCAGTCAATAGTGTAGGCGTATGTTACTGAACATGACAGACAGGGTGAGGTCAAGGCCACGAATTTTCTCTATATTTCTTAATGTCTTCACTTGAGAAGTTGAAAAATTAACTCTCCAAAGTTCCTTTTTGAGTTATATTTTGTCCTGACGCTAAGAGATGTGTTCCGTTGTCCCGTGTCAGCATTCTTAGTAGTGAACACAACAAGTCCAGCACACCCAGCACGGTGCTGCCCTCAGCCACCTATCTTGAGGTTATCTTGAGATGATTTCGGGGCTTTTTAGTGTCCCCGCGGCCCGGTCCTCGACCAGGCCTCCACCCCCAGGAAGCAGCCCGTGACAGCTTACTAACACCCAGGTACCTATTTACTGCTAGGTAACAGGGGGATAGGGTGAAAGAAACTCTGCCCATTGTTTTTCGCCGGTGCCTGGGATCGAACCCAGGACCACAGGATCACAAGTCCAGCGTGCTATCCGCTCGGTCGACCGGCACCATAGGGGCAATACTACGACGTCACACTGCTCTACAGCACTATGACCTAGGGGCCTGGTGGCTGAGTGGATAGCACTTCGGATTCGTAGTCCTGAGGTTCCGGGTTCGATCCCCGGTGGAGGCGGAAACAAATGGGAAGAGTTTCTTTCACCCTGATGCCCCTGTTACCTAGCAGTAAATAGGTACCTGGGAGTTAGACAGCTGTTTCGGGCTGCTTCATGGGTGTGTGTTGGGAGGGGGGGGGGGAATAAAATAAAATAAAATAAATTAGTAGTTGGTAACAGTTGATTGATTGACAGTTGAGAGGCGGGACCAAAGAGCCAAAGCTCAACCCCCGCGCAAGAACAATTAGGTGACCACAATTAGGTAAACACACACACGCAAAATCTGATACACTCGCAACTCCGCTAACTCACCCTCCCTTTCCCACACAAAACCCTCCCATCCCCAGCTGGTGTGTAGGGGCGGGCGTTCCCCAGCCTTTCCCGCGCTTTCCGCCCTTGAGGCGCAGAGAGGTGAAGCCTCTTCCTGCCGCCAGACAGTCATATCGCTTACACCTGGTGAGCAGCGAGTACCTACTAAGGTATCGGCGGGGGAATATCGGTGGCAGAAGGCGCGGGATCGCTTACCCCGCCGCCGGACCCGGGGGGACGGAGCCTGCACCCTTCACCCCTCAAACAGGATCACAGACAGTTTTAGGGAATCGTTTATACCGCACAGAAGAGGGATCAGAGAGGATGTGAATGAGAGTCAGTTGTTCGAGGGAAGTTAGAGGAAGGGGGATGGGAGGGGGAGGGGGGGTTGAATGGAAAAGTTGGGGTGGAAGGGAAAGGGGGGAGGTGGACAGGTGGGGTGGGAGGGGAGGGGGGACAGGTGGGGTGGGAGGGGGGGAAGTGAAATTCTAGAAGACAGCATTTTACTGAAGCGGAAACGTTCTTTATTTCATTTTGGAATATGAGATTTGGCGGGAAGTTATGACTGTAGAGAGGACGGGGCGTGGGGGGGGGGGTGAGTGGTACATTGACCACAAGTGGTGTCCTGACACACTGACATGACAGTGGGTGACAGTAGATATGACAGTGGGTGACAGTAGATATGACACTGGGTGACAGTAGACATGACACTGGGTCACAGTAGACATGACACTGGGTGACAGTAGACATGGCACTGGGTGACAGCAGACATGACACTGGGTGACAGTAGACATGACACTGGGTGACAGTAGACATGACACTGGGTGACAGTAGACATGACACTGGGTGACAGTAGACATGACACTGGGTGACAGTAGACATGACACTGGGTGACAGTAGACATGACACTGGGTGACAGTAGACATGACACTGGGTGACAGTAGACATGACACTGGGTGACAGTAGACATGACACTGGGTGACAGTAGACATGACACTGGGTGACAGTAGACATGACACTGGGTGACAGTAGACATGACACTGGGTGACAGTAGACATGACACTGGGTGACAGTAGACATGACACTGGGTGACAGTAGACATGACACTGGATGACAGTAGACATCTGGTCTCTTCACAAAATGTTTCCCAGGTGACAGTAAGGATGGGTTAGTGATTTTGGTGTAGGGAGATGTGTCCCAATATGGCCGCCAATATGGCCGCCAGGGACAGGTCCATCAGCGTCAGGGACATGGGTGTACCCTAGGGACCGCCGCCTCCACCTCAACATTGCACACGACACAAATTATTCAGAACACATTTTCATACTGGAATAATACACATAAATGATGGTGTACTTCTTATTACTTCTGTTATTGACAATTAGAAGTTTTGTCTTTTTCATGTTTGAGATTGTGTGATACTTTTTAACAGAGATTACATTTAAAAGCACCATAGAGGACAATTATTACTTTCCTCCCAAAAGAGAAAGATATCAAGTAGATCAAACTGTGTTAGACGAGAACGGAAAGTCAACGCTCGTGACTGATGGAGGCAAAGCACAATTGAAACCTTTTTTCTCTCTCTCTCCAACTTGTCAATCCCTCTAAGTATTTTATACGTCTGTACCATGTCCCCCCACTCTCCCTCCTTCTTTCTAACGTCGTCAGGTTTAGTTCCTTCAGTCTGTCTTTGTAGTTCATCCCTCGCAGCTCTGGGACGAGTCTCGTTGCAAACTTCTGCACCTTTTCGAACTTCCTTATGTTTTTTTTAAGATGGGGCTCCAGGATGGTGCGGCATACTCTAAGACTGGCCTCACAGGCGGTACACGGTGATCTAAAAGCTTCCTTATTCAAGTTCCTGAAGGATGTTCTGACTTTTGCCAGAGTAGAGTTTGTGGCTGACGTTATTCTATTTATATGAGCCTCTGGAGTTAGGTTTGGTGTTGTGTCCTCTCTCAGGTCTTTTGCTCTAGACGGTAGACGTTATGGAGGTAGTTTCCCTTCATCGTCTGTCGGTCACCTGGCTCCTGTCCCCATTTTCATCACCTTGCACTTGTTGGGGTTAAGCTCTAACAGTCATTTCTCGGACCATCTCTTCAACCTGTTCAAGTCATCCTGGAGAATCTTACATTCCTCATCTGTCTCAACCTTCCTCATTAGTTTTGCATCATCTGTAAACATTGACATAAAAGACTCGACTCCAGCAGTCAAGTCATTTACATAAATGAGGAATAGAATGGCTGCCATCCTCTCCGATTTGACAGTACGGTTTAATACTAAATGTAATAAGTACATTTCCTTACTGTCATACACAGTACATAATTGCACTTGTGCTGTTACATTTACCTCCCCATTTTGGGAGGACGAGCTGGACCCAGGAGTGATCTTTGAGGCACTCCGCTTGTTACTCTACGCCAGTCCGACTCCTCGCCCCTCACTGTCACTCTCTGACACCTGTCTGTCAGGTAACTCCTTACCCATGATAGTGCGTTTCCGTCTATTCCCGCCTGTCTCTCTAGTTTGTATAGTAGCCTTCTGTCTGGTACTGTATTAAAGGCTTTTGGGCAGTCCAGAAATATGCAGTCTGCCCATCCTTCTCTGTCTTGCCTTATTCTCGTTACTTTATCATACAACTCTTGGAACTTCCTCAGGCAGGATTTTCCTTCTCTAAAGCTGTGTTGTTGTTTATTGAATAGTACTTATAATAACAAGAGTCCAGTGTACACATGTGTGTGGATCAGACACCACAACACCGCGATAGTTCTAACAAAGTAGATGGTATAAGAAGTCAAGTATTGGGGAAGTAGACAGAATAAGAGAAGCAAATAAAGTGGAAGAAGGCAGAATAGAAGCAATACACAAACTTTGAGAAAAAAAATAGGGAAAAAGAGAAAATTGGAGAATAAAAAGAATGAGAGAAGCAGATAGAATTAATATATTAAACTTTTTTCGTGATAAAGAGAGAGAGAGAGAGAGAGAGAGAGAGAGAGAGAGAGAGAGAGAGAGAGAGAGAGAGAGAGAGAGAGAGAGAGAAACAGACAGAGAGAGAGAGAGAGAGAGAGAGAGAGAGAGAGAGAGAGAGAGAGAGAGAGAGAGAGAGACAGAAACAGAGACAGAAACAGAGACAGAGAGACAGAGAGAGACAGAAACAGAGACAGAGAGAGAGAGAGCAGCAAAACACGACCAAATAAAGGAGGAACCCACACACAAGACGCCATACGGGGGCAGGGAGAGGAAGAACAAAAGAGGGGGAGAGAGAGAAGGGGAATAAAGGGAGGGGTAAGATGCCTGAGGGAGGTAGGAAGGTAGGGAGGGAGGGAGAGGGAGGGTAGAAGCCCTTACAGTACAACAGGTGGTCTCTCTCTTCTACCCATAGTCCACTGGGGTTTCCCTGTGTCTAGGGTAAGTCTAGGGTGTAGGGTAAGTCTAGGGTGTAGGGTAAGTCTAGGGTGTAGGGTAAGGCTAGGGTGTAGGGTAAGTCTAGGGTGTAGGGTAAGGCTAGGGAGTAGGGTAAGTCTAGGGTGTAGGGTAAGGCTAGGGTGTAGGGTAAGTCTAGGGTGTAGGGTAAGGCTAGGGTGTAGGGTAAGTCTAGGGTGTAGGGTAAGGCTAGGGTGTAGGGTAAGGCTAGGGTGTAGGGTAAGGCTAGGGTGTAGGGTAAGTCTAGGATGTAGGGTAAGTCTAGGGTGTAGGGTAAGTCTAGGATGTAGGGTAAGTCTAGGGTGTAGGGTAAGGCTAGGGTGTAGGGTAAGTCTAGGGTGTAGGGTAAGGCTAGGGTGTAGGGTAAGTCTAGGGTGTAGGGTAAGTCTAGGGTGTAGGGTAAGTCTAGGGTGTGGGGTAAGTCTAGGGTGTAGGGTAAGTCTAGGGTGTAGGGTAAGTCTAGGGTGTAGGGTAAGTCTAGGGTGTGGGGTAAGTCTAGGGTGTAGGGTAAGTCTAGGGTGTAGGGTAAGTCTAGGGTGTAGGGTAAGTCTAGGGTGTAGGGTAAGTCTAGGGTGTGGACAGCAACACGTCAACGTCTGACTGCAACACGTCAACGTCTGACAGCAACACGTCAACGTCTGACAGCAACACGTCAACGTCAGACTGCAACACGTCAACGTCTGACAGCAACACGTCAACGTCAGACTGCAACACGTCAACGTCTGACAGCAACACGTCAACGTCTGACAGCAACACGTCAACGTCTGACAGCAACACGTCAACGTCAGACTGCAACACGTCAACGTCAGACTACAACACGTCAACGTCAGACTGCAACACGTCAACGTCAGACTGCAACACGTCAACGTCAGACTACAACACGTCAACGTCAGACTGCAACACGTCAACGTCTGACAGCAACACGTCAACGTCAGACTGCAACACGTCAACGTCAGACTACAACACGTCAACGTCAGACTGCAACACGTCAACGTCAGACTGCAACACGTCAACGTCAGACTACAACACGTCAACGTCTGACTGCAACACGTCAACGTCCGCCTGCAACACGTCAACGTCTGACAGCAACATGTCAACGTCTGACAGCAACACGTCAACGTCTGCCAGCAACACGTCAACGTCTGACAGCAACACGTCAACGTCTGACAGCAACACGTCAACGTCTGACTGCAACACGTCAACGTCAGACTGCAACACGTCAACGTCAGACTGCAACACGTCAACGTCAGACTACAACACGTCAACGTCTGACTGCAACACGTCAACGTCCGCCTGCAACACGTCAACGTCAGACTGCAACACGTCAACGTCAGACTGCAACATGTCAACGTCTGACAGCAACACGTCAACGTCTGCCAGCAACACGTCAACGTCTGACAGCAACACGTCAACGTCTGACAGCAACACGTCAACGTCTGACAGCAACACGTCAACGTCCGCCTGCAACACGTCAAGCGGCTCCTCACCTTCCCTCCCTCCCTCCCTCCCTCCTCCATCCCTTTAATCCATCACAACCCCCCCCCCCCTCCCCCAACAAACACCTCCCGCTGACTCAAGAGCCACAACAACACACACCCCGACAAGGACACTACAACCAGCAACTGGTCGACAAGTACACTCAAGCCGCTACAGCAAGAACAACAAGGACACCAGTGACACGAGTGGTGGGGGGGGGGGGTGAAGAGGATGAAGGGTCTTCGTCAGGTGCTGGGGGGGGGGGCGGACACACACATACACACACACACACACACACACACACACACACACACACACACACACACACACACACACACACACACACACACACACACACACACACATACAAGTGTGTGTGTGTGTTTTATTATAGAGCCCAATAGGTTCAGGAACCTGTACACCAGTTGATTGACAATTGAGAGGCGGGACCAAAGAGCCAGAGCTCAACCCCCGCAAGCACAAATAGGTGAGTACAAAGGGAGAATTGCCGAGCTGTTGAAATTGAAATTGAAATTGAAATAAGTTTATTGAGGTAAAATACACACAAAGGGATGAGGTAGCTCAAGCTATTCTCACCCCGTTCAGTACAACGTGTTAATATATACATAGACACACATCACAAATAAACATATTACCAAACATTCTGAGAGGTAAAAATATACATTTCCTCCCTCACAAGGAGTATGGTATCAGACGTACACACAAATACTTTTATGACCTAGGTATACTAATACTGTTGTTGGAAGCTGTTGGAGCTGTTGGAAGAGGGCAAATGTGGCACCACTATACAAGGAGACAGACAGACAGGCGGCACTAACCTACGGACCAATGGCACGGTCACTCGTCCCCTTCACAGTACTCGAGAGAGTAATACAGAGAAGACCAGTAGAACCAACCAGGAGGCCTGGTCGAGGACCGGGCCGCAGGGACGTTGAGCCCCGAAATCCTGGCAAGTTAACCGCAAGGTAAGGTAGGTACTATCGGAAAGGTTAGGAGAGGAAACTTTCAATCAACGTTTTTCATAACGTTTTGAAACTTTATGAGAATTTCCTGCCCACCTAACCTATCAGAGGACCCTTAACTTACTGTTGTTGAAAAAAATCCCCAAATTTATTTTCATTTTTTTTCATTTTCATATTACGCCCATATACGGCCATACGGGCAGACAGCCAAAAGCGACGTTCTTTTTAAGAGGACCGGTTGGTTTAAGAGGACAGGTTGGTTTAAGAGGACAGGTTGGTTTAAGAGGACAGGTTGGTTTAAGAGGACAGGTTGGTTTAAGAAGACAGGTTGGTTTAAGAGGACAGGTTGGTTTAAGAAGACAGGTTGGTTTAAGAGGACAGGTTGGTTTAAGAGGACAGGTTGGTTTAAGAGGACAGGTTGTTAAACGACGGGTTGGGATGGAAGCGTGAGACTGAAGACAGTCATGGGAGGGGGGGGGGGGTAGAAGTAGCCTAAACTACTCTGTACTTTTTTACCTGTATTTTATTGTCTCAATAAACGTACTTGAACTTGAGTCATAGAAATGTTAGAATGTTTATTATAACATAAGAGCAGTGGGAGAATGGAATGAACTAAGGAGTAGGCTGTAGAAACAAACTCCTTCGTAAATTTAGAAGAACATATGATAGGGAAATTGGCCAAAAATAGGGAATAGAAGAGAAAATAGTCTAAATTGAGCTAATGCTCGATCCTGCATGCACAAACAGGTGAGTATACATACACACACTCCCTCCTCCCCCTCACCAAACACACACACACACTTCAACATACTCCAGATGTCCAGTCAAAATGGACACTGCCTACAAGTGGGGAGGGGAAGGGAGGGAGGGACGGATGGATGGAGAGAGAGAGAGAGAGAGAGAGAGAGAGAGAGAGAGAGAGAGAGAGAGAGAGAGAGAGAGAGAGAGAGAGAGAGAGAGAGAGAGAGAAACATACCAACACAGTATACACAAACACTGAAAAACAACTTTTGTAAATTTTTAAAGTAAAAACATTTCCGTGAATTTAATCAATTCTAGAATTTATTTTCAAACTACGAAAGCCCCCCCCCCCCACACAATCCCCCCCCCCACACACACCCACCCACCCACACACACCCACACACAGAGAGGAAGACGGGACACCACGAGCGTAGCTCTCATCTTGTAACTACCCTTAGGTGATTTCACCCACACCCACACACCCCCACACCCCCACACCTAACCCCCCCCCACCCACACCTCCCACCCCCCCCCCACAAGACAGCAGGCGGACAAAGCAGGGCTCCCGCCGGTTCTTCATAAAAAGCGCAGCACGGGGCCAGATCAGCTATCATGGCGCCGCTTGAGGGCACAAATGTTAGGTCAATAACCCAAACAACGGCGGCAAACAGGGCCGAACAGGGCGTTAACAGGGCATGTACCAGGGTAAACAGGAGGGGGGGGGATCAATATTACTCCAGCTTCAGGTTGATTAGTGATGGGGGGGGCCCTGCTTAATGGTGACACTTAGGTGATGGTGACACTGTCAACACTGTTATGGTGACACTGACAACACTGGTTATGGTGACACTGTAGTTATGGTGACACTGTAGTTATGGTGACACTGTAGTTATGGTGACACTGACAACACTGGTTATGGTGACACTGTAGTTATGGTGACACTGTAGTTATGGTGACACTGACAACACTGGTTATGGTGACACTGTAGTTATGGTGACACTGTGGTTATTTGTGACACTGTCAACACTGTGGTTATGGTGACACTGTCAACACTGAGGTTATGGTGACACTGTCAACACTGAGGTTATGGTGACACTGCCAACACTGTGGTTATGGTGACACTGTCAACACTGAGGTTATGGTGACACTGTCAACACTGTTATGGTGACACTGTCAACACTGTGGTTATGGTGACACTGTCAACACTGTGGTTATGGTGACACTGTCAACACTGTGGTTATGGTGACACTGTCAACACTGTGGTTATGGTGACACTGTCAACACTGTGGTTATGGTGACACTGTCAACACTGAGGTTATGGTGACACTGT
>NC_091167.1:39865630-39898130 GCF_040958095.1 Procambarus clarkii
ATTA
Organism: Procambarus clarkii; assembly: GCF_040958095.1. Lineage (NCBI taxonomy): Eukaryota > Metazoa > Arthropoda > Malacostraca > Decapoda > Cambaridae > Procambarus > Procambarus clarkii. The sequence continues at coordinate 39,865,635 of NC_091167.1, forward strand.
CACCTGTGACGCATGATTTACCATCCCTGAATCCAAGTTGGTGATGTGTCACAAAACTATTTCCCTCCAGATGCTCTAGGAGCCTTTTCCTCACAATCTTCTCCATCACCCTGCATGGTATACAAGTTAAGGAAACTGGCCTGTAGTTCAGTGCCTCTTGCCTGTCACCCTTTTTGTATATTGGGACTACATTTAGCTGTCTTCCAGATTTCCGGAAGGTCTCCTGTTTTCAGTGACCTGTTATACACCATAGAGAGTGGCACACTTAGTTCCTCTGCACCTTCTTTTAGTATCCATGGTGAGATTCTGTCCGGCCCAACAGCCTTTGTCACATTCAGCTCCAACAGATTCCTTTTGACCTCATCACTGGTGAGGTCAAATTCCTCCAAGGTTGCTTGGTTTTCCTCATTTAGTGCAGGGACCTCTCTTTGTTCTATTCTGAAAACCTCCTGGAATCTCCTGTTGAGTTCTTCACACACTTTCATATCATTCTCTGTGTATCTGTTCTCTCACTTTTCTCAGTTTCATCACTTGTTCCTTCACTGCTGTTTTCCTCCTGATGTGGCTGTGGAGCAGCTTTGGTTGGATCGTAGCTTCACTCGCAATGTCATTTTCATACTCTCTGCTTCTCTCCTCACTCTGAGGTACTCATTTCTGGCCCTCTGGTATCTCTCTCTGCTCTCTGGTGTTCTGTTATTCCTGTAGTTTCTCCATGTTCTTTTACTCAATTGCTTCCCTACCTTACAATCCTGGTTGAACCACGAATTCTTCTGTTGTTTTCCGTTTTTCTCCTTTTGGACGGGGATAAACTTATCTGCAGCTTCCTGGCACTTCTGAGTGACATAATCCATCATATCCTGCATAGTCTTCTCTCTGAGTTCTGTTTCCCATGATATTCCCATTAGGAAGTTCCTCATCTCGTCATATTTTCCTCTTCGGTAATTTAATCTTTTCCCTTCCGATCCCATCCTTGGATAGGTTATCCCTACCTCCACCAAGTACTCAAATATCAATACACTGTGGTCACTCATTCCTAGTGGGGCTTCAAATTTAACTTCCCTTATTTCTGATTCATTCAATGTTAATATCAGGTCGAGTCTAGCTGGTTCGTCATTGCCTCTCACTTTTGTGGGTTCTTTGACGTGCTGGCTCAGAAAGTTCCTTGTTGCCACTTCCAAGAGTTTAGCTCTCCATGTGTCTGCACCTCCATGTGGGTCCCCATTCTCCCAGTCTATTTTTCCATGGTTGAAATCACCTATGGATAAGTGTCTGGAGCCACTCCTGCAGGCAACTGAAGCTGCTCTATTATATTTTTGGTTGCCATGTTGTTCCTATCAAACTCCTGTCTGAAGTCTTGTGTGTGTGTGTGTGTGTGTGTGTGTGTGTGTGTGTGTGTGTGTGTGTGTATGTGTGTGTGTGTGTGTGTGTGTGTGTGTGTGTGTGTGTGTGTGTATGTGTGTGTGTGTGTGTGTGTATGTGTGTGTGTGTGTGTGTGTGTGTGTGTGTGTGTGTATGTGTGTATGTGTGTGTGTGTGTGTGTGTGTGTGTGTGTGTGTGTGTGTGTGTGTGTGTGTGTGTGTGTGTGTGTGTGTGTGGTTGTGGGTGGAATCATGGGGTGTTAATGAATCATGTTAATGGCACATGGGTGTGTGTGTGTGTGTGTGTGTGTGTGTGTGTGTGGAGGTATTGGGTTGTGTGAGGAGGGAGCCCGCACTCTCAGAGATCACATCATTTCTACACTCACACCTGAGATATCTTGCCCAAATAACAACAAATAATCGACGTACGCAACTACATATCAAACACACTCATCCAACTACCAACCAGACGGTTACACTCAGGCGCGTCCTACCATCTACCAGACTACCACATAATTCTTACTCACACCACACTTACTGACCCACACAACCAGTGAGAGTGACAGGTTGCACAGTCACCCTGAACTGTGAAACTCGTCACTTCACCTCGTGTGGGAACCCTTCACTTTACCTCATCAGGTGAGGTCAATATGCTAATGTCTTCATTTTTTTCTATCTGCCTCCGAAGATGCCGAAGAGATCTTCAGTGAAATACGTTATTGAGCAACATGCCCTAATAATATTATAAAAAGAACTTCGGAGAGTTAATTTTTCAAACTTCCTTCTCAAGGGGAAAAAAAGAACATACGAAATATAGAGAATATTCGTGCTAGAGCCACTGATCAAACCCTGTCAGACGTATTCATAAACACACGTGAATAACGAGACAAAATTAACAATTCCGACTGTGTTCTAATTTTCTTTAATTAATAATCAGTGATTATTACAGATCATATGAACATGGGACAATAACTTCCCTGTGATCAGCTCTGGTCGTATATGACAGCAATATGATAAAAGAAGCAGCTTCTCTTCCCGGAAGAGAGATAATATAATGAAAAAGTTGGCAAATTAAGCTTATTTACAAACAGTCTCTCTCCTTGGCGCCATTGTGCCGTGTAAGCACAATACACTTTCTACCAGACAAAAAGCAAAGAATTCCTCTAAGGCGGTATTTGAGGAACAAAAAAACGCGTAAAGTAATACTCCATTTTTTCGAAAAGCGTATTCTTGTTGCCGTCTCCTTTTATACCTTATGTGAAAAGACTTTTCTCCTGGATTGGAGACAGAGGACGAAGGGCCACCATTGGTTGCCCAATTCCCAAGTTCCCGCCCAGAGAAAACGGTGATCGATGCGCTTTTGTTCTCCGTCAGTGTTGGCGCCAAAACCCCTCTGGCGGGACAAAGGACTATCAGGGCGGGCGAATTTCTCCCGTCTGTATATCTAGTTTTGTTTTCGATTATTGGCCCGAAGGCTTATTTCCCCGTTATATTCCAGTTGGTTTTCTCTCCCCTTTTGTATTAAGGATGCTCATTTGAGCCACCTACTTTGAATTCATCCCAGAAAAATTGTCTTCAAAAGCGCCTCTGGTAGACCGATAATTATTACGCTTCATTGTGTTTAAGGTTCACAGAAAAATTTGTTTCCAAGTCCATAAAGGCGAGATAGAGGCCTTTGTCGACCAGCGCTCGCAAGACTAAGTCAATCTTGAAAGAAACGCAACTCAAATAATTTTTTTAATACGACAAACATTTTCCACTCTATTGTCTGACTGAAGTGTGTCTACTCACCTAGTTGTGCTTGCGGGGGTTGGGCTTCGAATCCTTGGTCCCGCCTCTCAACTGTCAATCAACTGGTGTTCAGATTATGGAGCCTGTTGGGCTCTATCACATCTACACATGAAACTGTGTATGAAGAAACTCCATACCACATCATTTGCTAATGCATTCCATCAGTTAACTACTCTGACACTCAAAAAATTATCTCTAATGTCTCTGTGGCTCATCTGGGAACTCAGTTTGCACCTGTGTCCCCGTGTTCGAGTACCACCCGTGTTAAATAATCTGTCATCATCTACTCTGTCAATTCCCCTGAGAATTTTGTACGTAGTAATCATGTCTCGGGGGAGTAATCATCGGGGGGGGGGGGGTACATGTGGGAAAACCGTTTTGCAAAATGTCTCAATATAGAGCAGACAGGTCATTGTTAGTATTCTAATACCTCTGTAGAGCATAGAGCCAGCCCTCCCATGGTACCCAACACTACCATGGTACCCAACACTACCATGGTACCCAGCACTACCATGGTACCCAACACTACCATGGTACCCAACACTACCATGGTACCCAACACTACCATGGTACCCAACACTACCATGGTACCCAACATTACCATGGTACCCAACACTACCATGGTACCCAACACTACCATGGTACCCAACACTACCATGGTACCCAGCCCTCCCATGGTACCCAACACTACCATGGTACCCAACACTACCATTGTACCCAACACTACCATGGTACCCAACACTACCATGGTACCCAACACTACCATGGCACCCAACACTACCATGGTACCCAACACTACCATGGTACCCAACACTACCATGGTACCCAACACTACCATGGTACCCAGCACTACCATGGTACCCAACACTACCATGGTACCCAACACTACCATGGTACCCAACACTACCATGGTACCCAACACTACCATGGTACCCAACACTACCATGGTACCCAACACTACCATGGTACCCAACACTACCATGGTACCCAACACTACCATGGTACCCAACACTACCATGGCACCCAACACTACCATGGTACCCAACACTACCATGGCACCCAACACTACCATGGTACCCAACACTACCATGGTACCCAGCACTACCATGGTACCCAACACTACCATGGTACCCAACACTACCATGGTACCCAACACTACCATGGTACCCAACACTACCATGGTACCCAACACTACCATGGTACCCAGCACTACCATGGTACCCAACACTACCATGGTACCCAGCACTACCATGGTACCCAACACTACCATGGTACCCAACACTACCATGGTACCCAACACTACCATGGTACCCAACACTACCATGGCACCCAACGATCTGTTAATATATATCAATTATATAATATTGTTAATATAAGTTAATCAATAATATATTTATGCACAAAAGGCTCTTAAGTCTTCTAACAAAAGTTTATGTAGCAAGTTTAACATTTTGTACAACGTCTCTTTTTCCAGTCTCAGCCTTATTCTTATGTTCAATAAGGGCCATAATAATTATTCCTCGTGTGTTGGTCTCTTTGAGCCCAGATGGTTGACAGAGCAACTTAATTCTCCTCCTTAGAGCTGAGAGTGAGCACAGAGCTAATTGGTCTCAATAATGAACTTGAAACTTAAATTATCTACAAACCCATCTCCACCGTCTGATGTAATCAGCTTCCATTAATCACCTTGAACTTTACACAATGTGTAATCAAATCCATGATTAATTACGGGAGAGTCAGGTCCACCACCACAACAGTAGTGGGAGAGTCAGGTCCACCACCACAACAGTAGTGGGAGAGTCAGGTCCACCACCACAACAGTAGTGGGAGAGTCAGGTCCACCACCACAACAGTAGTGGGAGAGTCAGGTCCACCACCACAACAGTAGTGGGAGAGTCAGGTCCACCACCACAACAGTAGTGGGAGAGTCAGGTCCACCACAACAGTAGTGGGAGAGTCAGGTCCACCACCACAACAGTAGTGGGAGAGTCAGGTCCACCACCACAACAGTAGTGGGAGAGTCAGGTCCACCACCACAACAGTAGTGGGAGAGTCAGGTCCACCACCACAACAGTAGTGGGAGAGTCAGGTCCACCACCACAACAGTAGTGGGAGAGTCAGGTCCACCACAACAGTAGTGGGAGAGTCAGGTCCACCACCACAACAGTAGTGGGAGAGTCAGGTCCACCACAACAGTAGTGGGAGAGTCAGGTCCACCACAACAGTGGGGGAGTCAGGTCCACCACCACAACAGTAGTGGGAGAGTCAGGTCCACCACAACAGTAGTGGGAGAGTCAGGTCCACCACCACAACAGTAGTGGGAGAGTCAGGTCCACCACAACAGTAGTGGGAGAGTCAGGTCCACCACAACAGTGGGGGAGTCAGGTCCACCACCACAACAGTAGTGGGAGAGTCAGGTCCACCACAACAGTAGTGGGAGAGTCAGGTCCACCACAACAGTGGGAGAGTCAGGTCCACCACCACAACAGTAGTGGGAGAGTCAGGTCCACCACAACAGTGGGAGAGTCAGGTCCACCACCACAACAGTAGTGGGAGAGTCAGGTCCACCACCACCACAACAGTAGTGGGAGAGTCAGGTCCACCACCACAACAGTAGTGAGAGAGTCAGGTCCACCACCACAACAGTAGTGAGAGAGTCAGGTCCACCACCACAACAGTAGTGGGAGAGTCAGGTCCACCACCACCACAACAGTAGTGGGAGAGTCAGGTCCACCACCACAACAGTAGTGGGAGAGTCAGGTCCACCACCACCACAACAGTAGTGGGAGAGTCAGGTCCACCACCACAACAGTAGTGGGAGAGTCAGGTCCACCACCACAACAGTGGGAGAGTCAGGTCCACCACCACAACAGTAGTGGGAGAGACCTTAACCTTTTCGTACACATTCTGTTCCAATATTATTTTCAATGTTTATACTGTTACCAATTTTTGTAATTATGGAAATATATTACAAGTTCCCATTTTGAATCGTGTCATAATTACTTTTTTTGCAATACAGTATTTAACACAAAATTGTGTTACTATTTGGTTCTTGATGTTTTGTATGTGCTGAGCTCTATGTACATGGGTGTTGTCGCGTCGTGCACTGTGTACGAACACACTGTCTCACCTAGTTGTGCTTGCGGGGGTTGAGCTCTGGCTCTTTGGTCCCGCCTCTCAACTGTCAATCAACTAGTGTACAGATTCCTGAGCCTACTGGGCTCTATCATATCTACATTTGAAACTGTGTATGGAGTCAGCCTCCACCACATCACTGCCTAATGTATTCCATCCGTTAACTACTGACACTGAAAAAGTTCTTTCTAACGTCTCTGTGGCTCATGTGGGTACTCAGTTTCCACCTGTGTCCCCTTGTTCGTGTCCCACCCGTGTTAAAACTCTATCCACTCCATCAGTTCCTCTGAGAATTTTGTAGGTAGTGATCATGTCTCCCTTAACCCTTCTGTTTTCCAGTGTCGTGAAGTTCGCTTTAGGCAATCTTTCCTCATAGCTCATTCCTCTCAGCTCGGGGACTAGCCTGGTGGCATACCTCTGAACTTTTTCTAACATCGTTTTGTGTTCCACAAGCTGTGGACTCCAGGCTGGCAGACGAGAGGTTGTAGTGTAGCCTCACGTGTGTGTTGTTGTGGTTGTTGTGGTTGTTATAACTGTGTGTGGTGAAGGTAACGAGTTGTATTGCAAGTAGGAAAGATTCTCTGCATTCTTGTAGACATCTGTATACATGTAGACCTGTAGACATCCGTACACATACCTAAGTATCCGCTTAAAGAAAAGAAAATGGAACGAAAATCCGGAACTTTGTCCAGTTTCAACACATCATCAAGGAACACTGTATTACCTCATAATGTATGCCAACACCAACACCTTTTTTCGTTATTTTTTTCGAAAAAAAAACTAATTAAAATTTTCGTTTCTTTTCCCCGGTGGATATTATACCCTATAACCTATTCCCGTGGTGTTATATGCTGTGATAATTCATGCATTTGTATACATGTTATCATCTCTAGACGAGCATGTATGACTGCTCTATTCACTCTGTATGAGTGTATGTCCTGTAGGTAGCTCAATGGTTAATACCAAGCTTGAAGATCGCTTGCTTGTCCGTAACAAGCTTGAAGACCGCCTGCTTGTCCCTGAACTATTAGCTGGCCTTAACAGCCCCTTAAGCTTTCCTTGTTCCTCTGTACTTATCGCCCAGTGTTGCCACTTTCCAATATTTATCATAGCTTCTGTTGCTCCTCACTTGGTCCTTCTGTTTACCCGTTTGTCCAGTGTACGGATTATTTTGTCCAGCATTTTGATCCTTTGTTCTGATTCACCTTCAGTTTTGTTCTGTTGGTATATTGGTTATGTCTTCTGTTGTTTACCTGTTGTTTGTTATAAATATAGCGCTTATATTTTTCCCGTTTGTGTTCAGTTGTTCTGTTTCAGTCTAGGGAGGTGTCCCATTCCCACCTTTCAGTCAACCAAACCGCTGCACCACAGCCCACTAGAACAAGCAAACATCCTCCTTGATCAATGGGCACTAACATCGAGCTACGACTCACTCCCAATTAACATACAGCACAAACTTGATGACACACGCCCCAACAGACAACGAACCATCAATCTTGCCTGTACACCTATCGACGTGTCGGACCTTAATGATGTAACTGAATGGGGAATTAAATCATGTACTAAAGATGGGAAAATCAACTGCTCCTGGAGAGGACGGTATTACTTACAGTCTACTGAGATTAGTCTCACACGTACCAGGTAATCCACTTTTAGTGTTGTACAGAATGAGTTTACGTGAAGGAGTATTACCTGATGCTTGGGCAAAGAGTGTCATTGTTCCCATCCCCAAACCACACTCAGATAATTATAGACCCATATCTCTAACATCGTGTGTTTGTAAAGTGCTTGAACGTATTGTTCTTAACCGACTCATGTATCGTATACAGGGCACCTGTTACCTCAACTGTTTGGATTTATGCCTGGGCTCAGTACACAACACTGTTTTGCTGAGTACTTCGCACATATTGAAGCTTCCCCTCAAACAGTCTTCATCGACCTAGCAGCAGCTTTTGATACAGCAAACAGAGAAATCATACTGGAACAGCTTGCCGAGCTGGGAATACAAGGAAAATTACTGAAATGGATAAAGGGCTATTTGTCTAATCGAACAGCATATGTTTTGTTTAATGGTGTTAAAAGCACAGAGAGCAAACACTTTGAACTGGGAACTCCACAAGGAGGGGTCCTCAGCCCCTTGTTGTTCAACGTTCTGATGCATAAACTTATTAAAGATCTTCCAACTAATAATGAAGACACTGTCATTTGTTATGCTGATGATATATGTTTACAGGCTGCCTCCGAGCCTAGAATGCAAGTTCTGCTCGATGCTTTTGCTACTAGAGCTGAGGAATGTGGCCTCCTTATCTCTGTACAGAAAACTCGTGCCCTCATTCCATGTGGTATTCCACCAGCCAATTATCATATAGATGGGCGAGCACTTGAGAACTGCGAGTCTTACAGATACCTTGGTGTCCCCATTAACGACCCTGGGTACCTTTCTTCTCTCAAGAGGAGACTTTGGGAGAGATTAAAGCCCTTGCGGGTCCTTATTGGTGTCAATCATGGGCTTAACGTGAGACTTGCTAGAATGTTTTATGTATCATTTATACGCTCTGTGATTGACTACAATGCTCTACAACTCACACTGTATACAGACAAAGAGCTGAAATCTCTTGAAACCTTGCAAAATGAAGCTATGCGTCTTATCCTTGGGGCTCCAAAGTCCACGAGAATAGTTAACAAGAGAGCAGAGTTAAAATTACCTACCATAAGTGAGAGAATTTTGTCTATTAGCACAGTTTTCGGCGTGAAGGCATTGAGTAGATCTCGGCAACACATGCAGTTTTAAGCTAAAATTTCTAATATGCTGCACTCACCCGCGTCAATGACTGGGCAAGTACAACTCAAACCGAACTTGCAGGCATATACCTTGCCACTAAATTTTTAAAAGACAAAGACAGTGGACTTATATACTGTGACTCGCAGAGTGCACTCCTGGCATTGAACGCACACAGTAGTGACACCCAGAAAATAGTCAGTGATATTCCAATGAATGTTTTAGCTGCTAAAGAAAACAGATTTGAGATTAAATTCCTATGGATACCATCACATGTTGGCATCTCATGGCATGACACTGTTGATATGCTTGCTAAGACAGCCTGTAGAAAACCAGTGGTAGAAATTGATATGGGTGTTTCATTAGCAGTGACAAAGAGAATACTTAAACAAATATCTAATGAAGATCTCACCGACCTAACAAATTCACAAAGACCTGAAAGTTGTAGCATTAAATATTATGATAGATATCGTGAGGAGGCATTCACATATGGGACTAATAGAACAAGAACCCGGCAATGTGATGTTATAGTGGCCAGAATACGCCTGGGATATAGACGTATCTGGCAGCTTTCTCAAAACCCAAATGTCGAGTACACAATGTGTCAACTTTGTGAAAGAGAAAACATGCAATCTCTTGAACATTATATTGTAGAATGTCCCATACTGACTGACTTTCGCCCTCCTGGGCTAAGGTATGCTGAACTCTGTAATTACTATATGAGTACTGGAACACTTGATGATATATTGGACTTGTACCGTAGACTGACCATGTAATGTATTAATTATACAATGTATATATAACCTGAGCTTGTAAAAACACCTAAATCACCTTCAGTGGTTAAGTGCTTAATAACACACTAGTTTCTCTATCACCCTCTCAGAGTAGGAGAGCTATAAATGTATGTGTGTGTATATGTGTATGTATGTATGTATGTGTGTGTGTGTATGTATATATATATATATATATATATATATATATATATATATATATATATATATATATATATATATATATATATATATATATATATATATAATGTGTGTGTGTGTGTGCGTATATGTAAGTATGTGTATAAAGTATATGTGGAAGCTGATCAGAATTACATTTCACCTTTGTAAATGCACATTAATGCCACTATGTAAAGAACACATCGATCACTTTATGTAAGGCATACATAACTCTGTGTATCTATGTATTTATGTCTGTAGGTTAGCTTAGCATTTTAAAAGCACTATACAATCACCTTCTGTGGTTGATTGTTCAATAAACCCTTGAACTATATGTTTAACACATCTCTCACCCTGTCCATGGAGGACAGAAGAAAATGTATATATGTTGGTTAGCACTGTAAATGTCCGGCCACGTCTGTGGTAGAAAATAATAATAATAAAAATAAGTCTAGGGTAGTGACCCATTCCCACGTGGCCGCCCCTGCCCCCCCCCCCCCCCCCCCCTACACTTGTTACATTAACCGCTTGAGAATTACAAACTGCTTAAAGGCCTTTCCCTCTCTAGCCTTCTCATGTCCCACGTTCGAACCCTCCTGTGGGCCACGCCCTGGGCTAGGGCGAGGCGCGGGGAGGGTGGAGTCGAGAGGGGAGGGGGGGGAGAGTAGGGGAGAATAGGGGCGGGGGAGAATAGAGGGAGAGGGGAGGGGGAGTAAAAAACAACATTGTAATCATGTGCTTATGGTGGCCACTTTTTGGGTGGGAGGTGTGTGTGTGTGTGTGTGTGTGTGTGTGTGTGTGTGTGTGTGTGTGTGTGTGTGTGTGTGTGTGTGTGTGTGTGTGCGTGTGTGTGTGTGTGTGTGTGTTTGTGTGTGTGTGTGTGTGTGTACTCACCTATTTGTGCTTGCGGGGGTTGAGCTTTGTCTCTTTGGTCCCGCCTCTCAACTGTCAATCAACTGGTGTACAGATTCCTGAGCCTACTGGGCTCTACCTGTGTGTGTGTGTGTGTGTGTGTGTGTGTGTGTGTGTGTGTGTGTGTGTGTGTGTGCACCTAGCTGTACTCTGCACCTTGAGGGCCTCAGCTCCTGGGCTCGCCTCTTAGCATTCGGTCTGGACCGTCACTATTTTCTATATATAATTCCTCTTGCTGAGGCGAGGATCCCTTTACTTAGGGTTATATAACCCCATAACTCCCGCCTTCCTAGGGGGGGGGCCTGACGGCTGAGTGGACAACTCTCGGGATTCGTAGTCCTGAGGTTCCAGGTTCGATCACCAGCGGAGGCGGAAACAAATGGGAAGAGTTTCTTTCACCTTGATGCCCCCTGTTACCTACCAGCAAATAGGTACCTGGGAGTTAGACAGCTGCTACGGGCTGCTTCCTGGAGGGTGTGTAACAAAAAGGAGGCCTGGTCGAGGACCGGGCCGCGGGGACACTAAGCCCCCGAAATCATCTCAAGATAACCTCAAGATATACCTATTTCCCCTTCAAGCTGAAAAGAGGATCAGATGAAAGGCAACTTTGCCAGTACGTGTCTCACTGTATTGGCCAAGTCTGGTCTCACTGTATTGGCCAAGTCTGGTCTCACTGTATTGGCCAAGTCTGGTCTCACTGTACTGGCCAAGTCTGGTCTCACTGTACTGGCCAAGTCTGGTCTCACTGTACTGGCCAAGTCCTGTCTCACTGTACTGGCCAAGTCTGGTCTCACTGTACTGACCAAGTCCTGTCTCACTGTACTGGCCAAGTCTGGTCTCACTGTACTGGCCAAGTCCTGTCTCACTGTACTGACCAGTCTGGTCTCACTGTACTGACCAAGTCCTGTCTCACTGTACTGGCCAAGTCTGGTCTCACTGTACTGGCCAAGTCTGGTCTCACTGTACTGACCAAGTCTGGTCTCACTGTATTGGCCAAGTCTGGTCTCACTGTACTGGCCAAGTCTGGTCTCACTGTACTGACCAAGTCTGGTCTCACTGTACTGGCCAAGTCTGGTCTCACTGTACTGGCCAAGTCTGGTCTCACTGTACTGGCCAAGTCTGGTCTCACTGTACTGACCAAGTCTGGTCTCACTGTACTGGCCAAGTCTGGTCTCACTGTACTGGCCAAGTCTGGTCTCACTGTATTGGCCAAGTCTGGTCTCACTGTACTGACCAAGTCTGGTCTCACTGTACTGACCAAGTCTGGTCTCACTGTACTGGCCAAGTCTGGTCTCACTGTACTGGCCAAGTCCTGTCTCACTGTACTGACCAAGTCTGGTCTCACTGTACTGGCCAAGTCTGGTCTCACTGTACTGACCAAGTCTGGTCTCACTGTACTGGCCAAGTCTGGTCTCACTGTACTGACCAAGTCTGGTCTCACTGTACTGGCCAAGTCTGGTCTCACTGTACTGGCCAAGTCTGGTCTCACTGTACTGGCCAAGTCTGGTCTCACTGTACTGGCCAAGTCTGGTCTCACTGTACTGGCCAAGTCTGGTCTCACTGTACTGACCAAGTCTGGTCTCACTGTACTGGCCAAGTCTGGTCTCACTGTACTGGCCAAGTCTGGTCTCACTGTACTGACCAGTCTGGTCTCACTGTACTGACCAAGTCCTGTCTCACTGTACTGACCAGTCTGGTCTCACTGTACTGACCAAGTCCTGTCTCACTGTACTGACCAAGTCTGGTCTCACTGTACTGGCCAAGTCTGGTCTCACTGTACTGGCCAAGTCTGGTCTCACTGTACTGGCCAAGTCTGGTCTTACTGTACTGACCAAGTCTGGTCTCACTGTACTGACCAAGTCTGGTCTCACTGTACTGGCCAAGTCTGGTCTCACTGTATTGGCCAAGTCTGGTCTCACTGTACTGGCCAAGTCTGGTCTCACTGTATTGGCCAAGTCTGGTCTCACTGTACTGACCAAGTCTGGTCTCACTGTACTGACCAAGTCCTGTCTCACTGTACTGGCCAAGTCTGGTCTCACTGTATTGGCCAAGTCTGGTCTCACTGTACTGACCAAGTCTGGTCTCACTGTATTGGCCAAGTCTGGTCTCACTGTACTGGCCAAGTCTGGTCTCACTGTACTGGCCAAGTCTGGTCTCACTGTACTGACCAAGTCTGGTCTCACTGTACTGGCCAAGTCTGGTCTCACTGTATTGGCCAAGTCTGGTCTCACTGTACTGACCAAGTCTGGTCTCACTGTATTGGCCAAGTCTGGTCTCACTGTACTGGCCAAGTCTGGTCTCACTGTACTGGCCAAGTCTGGTCTCACTGTACTGGCCAAGTCTGGTCTCACTGTACTGACCAAGTCTGGTCTCACTGTACTGGCCAAGTCTGGTCTCACTGTACTGGCCAAGTCTGGTCTCACTGTACTGACCAAGTCTGGTCTCACTGTACTGGCCAAGTCTGGTCTCACTGTACTGGCCAAGTCTGGTCTCACTGTACTGGCCAAGTCTGGTCTCACTGTACTGGCCAAGTCTGGTCTCACTGTACTGGCCAAGTCTGGTCTCACTGTACTGGCCAAGTCTGGTCTCACTGTACTGACCAAGTCTGGTCTCACTGTACTGGCCAAGTCTGGTCTCACTGTACTGGCCAAGTCTGGTCTCACTGTACTGGCCAAGTCTGGTCTCACTGTACTGGCCAAGTCTGGTCTCACTGTACTGACCAGTCTGGTCTCACTGTACTGACCAAGTCTGGTCTCACTGTACTGGCCAAGTCTGGTCTCACTGTACTGGCCAAGTCTGGTCTCACTGTACTGGCCAAGTCTGGTCTCACTGTACTGGCCAAGTCTGGTCTCACTGTACTGGCCGCGTCACGCTTGACCCAGCGTCACACGGCTCTCATGTCATTTGGGTAATTAACACCAAAAGAGAGTCATTAAAGACAAGAGTCATTGTCATTAAAGAGTACTTTAAGCCAGCTCTTAGCTTTGTATCTAATCAATTTACTCATCAATTATTTTACATTTGTTATTGTTATCCTGATCTGAGAGTAATGTACCCAACATCCGGGTGTGATACACGGCTGACTAACACGGGAACACACCCTTTACTGCCGATTACTAATGCTTCTAATTGGTAATTAATACCCGTAATTGTTAATACCCGTAATTGTTAATACCCGTCATTGTTAATTAATTCCCGTAATTGGTAATTAATTCCCGTAATTGTTAATACCCCATAATTGTTAATTAATTCCCGTAATTGTTAATTAATTCCCGTAATTGTTAATACCCGTAATTGTTCATTGGTTATACTCTTGATTATATTTGTAATTGTTAATTTGTAATACCATTAATTGTAATTTGTAACTCTAGTAATTATTGTTGTAATTGGAAATTACTGACGAAAAGCCTATTAACTTTCTACTAAAGTAAGGTAATTATCAGGAGAAAGCGCTAAGCCATTAGATCTATATATATATAGCACTTGGAAGGTATATGGGAAGAAGGATTTAAGGCAGGAATAGTGCCCAATCACTTCGACGGTCAGGGCTCGAACGTCGACCTGCTAAAGGTAAGATGGTGGCCCTGGCGTCCAGCCTCAAATGATTGGGGGAAACGCTTTATCCATTTTCTTAATTAATTTTCTTAAGTAGTATTGGAGCAGATGTTTTGTGGTGTATGAAGACCAGGTTAGGCCTAGTTGGCTTGTTACCCTGCAGCCCTTTATTGTTTAATGGTTGTTAAATTGTTCACTGTAAACAACCTCTACCAAGCTTGTTCTTCACGTGTCTTTAGTCCGCCTCTATCTCTACTAATCAAGATAATCTAAATCTCTAAAAATTTAGATAATTTAGATAATTAGATTTACATAAATCTAAATTTAGATAATCTCTAAAATCTCCTGTGTTCTAAATTGCAACCCAGGAGATGTTTCTGCCGCTCCACCGAGAACATTAATGTGAACACCGATCCTGGTGGTGTTCCTTGGAGGTCAGGGCCGTCACAGCCGGCGTCACCCCTACTGACAACGCTGACGCAACTGTGTCTCCAACAACACCGTTTGTGCTCCTCAGTACTGACCTCTCACACACACACACACACACACTCTCCTGAGTGTGTACTCACCTAGTTGTATTCAACTAGTTGTTGTGTGTGTGTGTGTGTGTGTGTGTGTGTGTGTGTGTGTGTGTGTGTGTGTGTGTGTGTGTGTGTGTGTGTGTGTGTGTGTGTGTGGTGTTTGTGGTGTCGGCGAGTGTGTGTGTGGCGGGGAGGGGAGGGGGGTGGATGGGTGGGGGGAAGCGAGGAGCAGGTAACCTGATCTGACAGCACGTCCTGGTTGAGGGGGGGTAGCGGAGATGAGACCGGTGACGCCCTGCGCTTCACACGGGTCGCACGCACACACACACACACACACACACACACACACACACACACACACACACACACACACACACACACACACACCAAAACATGTATTAATTTCCCAAGCATAATATTGAGCGTGTTATTGCAGGAATAATTGAACGAGCGGGCTTTTAAAGTTCGTTTCTAAGTTTGCGTGCATTTCTAAACTTGCGTGTGTTTCTAATTTTTGCGTGTTGTTTCTAAGTTTCTAAGAGCATTTAAATTGCGTGTGTTTCAAAGTTCATGATTCCAAGTTTTCGTGTACTCACCTAGTTGTGCTTGCGGGGGTTGAGCTTTGGCTCTTTGGTCCCGCCTCTCAACTATCAATCATCTGGTGTACAGATTCCTGAGCCTACTGGGCTCTATCATATCTACATTTGAAACTGTGTATGGAGTCAGCCTCCACCACATCACTGCCTAATGCATTCCATTCCATCTGACACTGAAAAAGTTCTTTCTAACGTCTCTGTGGCTCATGTGGGTACTCAGTCTCCACCTGTGTCTCCTTGTTCGCGTCCCACCCGTGTTAAACAGTTTATCCTTATCTACCTTATTAATACCTCTGTCTAACATATTTTGTGTTTCTAATTTTGCGTGCGTTCCTAAGTTTGCGTGCGTTCCTAAGGTTGAGTGCGTTTGTAAATTTGCTTGTATTTCCTAGTTTGAGGGTCTCACTAAGTTTCTAAGTGTCTTCATAAGTGTGTTACTGATTTAAACTTAGCATGCGCGTCTAAGTTTTAGTGTTTTCTAGTGTATGTATGTATGTATGTATGTATATATGTATGTATGTATGCTCCTAAGTTTGTATTTGAAGTATATACATCTTTCAAGTCACGTTCTTTTCTCACTCGTAGGTGCTTATGAAATACATATATATTATATATAATATGTATTATATGTGTATATAAGATGTATAGGTGGGTTCCTACATAATATAATAATATAATACATATATTATATATAATATGTATTATATGTGTATATAAGATGTATAGGTGGGTTCCTGCAGTGATGTGTGTGTGTAGTCTACCACTACACCACTTGTGTGTGTGTCTTACACATACATGTGTAAATATGTAGAACATGAAATATATCTTTTATTGATTACCCAGTACCTCGGTCGACCGGAGCTTCGACCTCACACGGGTTCGCGGTTCGAGTCTGTAAGAGCCCCTCAGGTGAGGGGTGTGTACAGGTGAGACATGCAGGTGTGTGTGTCGGGGGGGGGAGGGGTAGAAGGGGGGGAGGCAGCGTCGCTGCGGCGTCCATATAATTACCTGAGGGCGGGAAGCGTCTTATTTTAGGAGATTTTAGACGTAAATAATGATTAAAGCATAACTGTTTCAGGGGTGTGGTGGGGGTGGGGTGTGAGTGTGGGGGGGGGAGGGGGGTGTGGTGGGGGATGGTGTTGGGGGGGGTGTGTGGTGGAGGGGGGGGAGCTCTCTCTATTCCGGAACACGACATGGTTATGGGGAAATTTGTGTGTATTTACTATTTGTACCTGCAGAATCGAGCTATTAGCTCTTGGACCCCGCCTTTCTAGTTAATCTATTTTCCCTCTATTATGTCTACTACATATATTTCCCTCTAATACATACACACACACACATACACACCCAGGAAGCAGCCCGTAGCAGCTGTCTTAACTACCAGGTACCTATTTACTGCTAGGTGAACAGGTGCATCAGAATGATAGAAACTCTGCCCATTTGTTTCTGCCTCGGCCGGAATCGAACCCAGGCCGTTGGGACTACGACTCTCGAGTGCTGTCCACACAGCTGTGAGGCTATATGTGTATTCGTGAGTGCGTGCGTGCGTGCATGTGTGTGTGTGAGAGAGAGAGAGAGAGAGAGAGAGAGAGAGAGAGAGAGAGAGAGAGAGAGAGAGAGAGAGAGAGAGAGAGAGAGAGAGAGAGAGAGAGAGAGAAACAAAAATATCTGAATCAACTCAGAACTTTAGTCAAGATTTGTTGACGCACAATTCGACAGAGAAAAATGCAAACAAGAATTACCATACACGTGCATAACGGGAGGCTGAACGCGCGCACCAAAACCAATTATTTACATTCATTTTGGCGGGAAAACGTGGCCACGTGCGCGGCTACCAACGTTGCGGTCAGACCTTTTTGACTCGTCCGGGCCATTGTCCGTCCTCCCTCGGCACCCAGAATCTATGTAATGGTTCTATATCACGCGTTAAAATCACCTTCAACTTTTTGAAATAAGAAATATTTACGCTTGTGGCCCCACGGGATTGGGTCGCTTTTCCCGCGCTTTCGGCCTGGAGGGCCATCGTGCCACGTCTCCATTGGGGAACAAGTGACAACAGCGCATTATCCGGTCACGTGAGCGGCGTGTGCGGGCCGCGTGTCTTGGAGGGCGGTAACGAGAGGCTGATAAAGATGAACAGATCACAGGAAGGAAGGAATAATGCGTGTAATGTGGGCGAGGGGAAGCAAATGGATTGGTGAACGGATACACTACAAGAACGGCTGACGTCATGAAAACAATGACTGGGTACGTTATAAGAACGATGTTACATGTAAACAATGAGTTGATACACTACAAGAACGGCTTGCGTCATGAAAACAATGATTCATAGGAACAAATAATATTAATAATGCAAACAGTGAATTTTAAGTAATAAATTATTTACACAAAATGTTAGATCCTGTTAACCTAAATTTTAATGAACACATTAACTTAAAGGCAAGGGAATTATCAGGAAAAAGTGCTAAGCCAGTACGACTATATAGCACTTGGAAGGGATATAAGGATAGGAATATGGGATGGGACGGGGGAAAGGAATGGTGCCCAACCACCTGGACGGTCGGGGATTGAACGCTGACCTGCATGAAGCGTCGCTCTACCGTCCAGCCCAAGTGATTGCGCCACAGGTGCGTCGTGAAGGGTCCACAGGTGCGTCGTGAAGGGTCCACAGGTACGTCGTGAAGGGTCCACAGGTACGTCATGAAGGGTCCACAGGTGCGTCGTGAAGGGCCCACAGGTGCGTCGTGAAGGGTTCACAGGTACGTCGTGAAGGGTCCACAGGTACGTCATGAAGGGTCCACAGGTACGTCATGAAGGGTCCACAGGTACGTCGTGAAGGGTCCACAGGTGCGTCATGAAGGGTTCACAGGTGCGTCATGAAGGGTCCACAGGTACGTCATGAAGGGTCCACAGGTACGTCGTGAAGGGTCCACAGGTGCGTCATGAAGGGTTCACAGGTGCGTCATGAAGGGTCCACAGGTACGTCATGAAGGGTCCACAGGTGCGTCATGAAGGGTTCACAGGTACGTCATGAAGGGTCCACAGGTGCGTCGTGAAGGGTCCACAGGTGCGTCGTGAAGGGTCCACAGGTGCGTCGTGAAGGGTCCACAGGTGCGTCGTGAAGGGTCCACAGGTGCGTCATGAAGGGTCCACAGGTGCGTCGTGAAGGGTCCACAGGTGCGTCGTGAAGGGTCCACAGGTGCGTCGTGAAGGGTCCACAGGTGCGTCGTGAAGGGTCCACAGGTGCGTCGTGAAGGGTCCACAGGTGCGTCGTGAAGGGTCCACAGGTGCGTCGTGAAGGGTCCACAGGTGCGTCGTGAAGGCTCCACAGGTGCGTCATGAAGGCTCCACAGGTGCGTCGTGAAGGGTCCACAGGTGCGTCGTGAAGGGTCCACAGGTGCGTCGTGAAGGCTCCACAGGTGCGTCGTGAAGGGTTCACAGGTGCGTCGTGAAGGGTCCACAGGTGCGTCGTGAAGGGTCCACAGGTGCGTCGTGAAGGGTCCACAGGTGCGTCGTGAAGGGTCCACAGGTGCGTCGTGAAGGGTCCACAGGTGCGTCATGAAGGCTCCACAGGTGCGTCGTGAAGGGTCCACAGGTGCGTCGTGAAGGGTCCACAGGTGCGTCAGGGGAGTTTAAGGGAAGGTCAAACACATCAGAACGAAATATAAACATTAATTTCATAAACCAATCTTTTGTACTCCGCGATTAACATTAATTCACAAAATAACACTATGATTAGAATTGTAACTAATTAACTTTTAAACGCAATTTAAACTTTAGCACAATTTAAAGTATATATATATATATATATATATATATATATATATATATATATATATATATATATATATATATATATATTATATATATATATATATATATATATATATATATATATATATATATATATATATTTCCTGTAAAAGAAAGGGTGCGGGTGGGAACATGGGGGGCAGGGGGGAGTCGAACCTTGTGTTATGATTAGAGAGTAAGGACCACGACCAGGCAGCCACGCTCCCTAAGCCCCAGTGTGTATACAGCAGCAGTAATCCCCACGGAACAAGACCTGCAGGGGCGTAGTACTGGCAGACAGAGAAAGTTCTGGACATCAGAGAGCCTGCAACACCGTCGTGAAGTTGGTGGTCTTACTCTCATTCACAAGGCCAACATTCTCAAAGTTCCGCACCTGGCCAAACACCGCAGACAACTGCAGTAGTTGCCACCCGTAGCACCAGACTCTCAACCTACGCTGACTCGTATCTGGAACTTGTTCGCTCAACTGGTTGATACACGGGAGATCAGGTCAACTGGTCACCTGAAGGCTCTGGCATACAGTGGGCTACCGGCTCATCCTGTTCCGTATATGATTGTTACCTAATGTTGTTAATGAATAAGTTTATTCCTCATGATGATAGGGTCTTGAAATATATGGGTCTCAAGGAGCAGGCTTCAGGTAAGCTGAGGTTGGATAACAGCTCTTGCTTGCGGTTTCACTAGGTACGTCAATTGACAGCCCTTATTGACCCAAGTCTTAGTTTAGAGAGAGAGAGAGAGAGACAGAGAGAGAGAGAGAGAGAGAGAGAGAGAGAGAGAGAGAGAGAGAGAGAAAGAGAGAGAGGAGGAGGGGAGGGAGAACAAGAGAGAAGCAGGACGCGTGCGGCGCGTGGCGGGAACAAAAGAAGGATCAGTTTTGGCGGGAAGCCTGAGGGACCAGCAGGGGCGCCCTCACACCTGTCGCGGCCTCCAACTTCCACTCGTGTTCCTCTTTCACAGAGTGCACTCTAGTTCTTCTTCTTTCATAACTTGCACTCTAGTAAGCCTGTAGTCCATAACTTGCACTCTAGTAAGCCTGTAGTCCATAACTTGCACTCTAGTCTATGTTCCGTGCTCCTTGATAATATTCACTTCATAAAAATACAATCTTAAGAAACTTATTTAGAAAAAAATTGTAAACAACTTTCTATTCAAAGACAAGTTAAAATTTTCTGTGAGAAATTCAGGTGTTAACGATATCTCCAGAGACATGTCTGTCTGTCTCAGAGACATGTCTGTCTGTCTCAGAGACATGTCTGTCTGTCTCAGAGACATGTCTGTCTGTCTCAGAGACATGTCTGTCTGTCTCAGAGACATGTCTGTCTGTCTCAGAGACATGTCTGTCTGTCTCAGAGACATGTCTGTCTGTCTCAGAGACATGTCTGTCTGTCTCAGAGACATGTCTGTCTGTCTCAGAGACATGTCTGTCTGTCTCAGAGACATGTCTGTCTGTCTCAGAGACATGTCTGTCTGTCTCAGAGACATGTCTGTCTGTCTCAGAGACATGTCTGTCTGTCTCAGAGACATGTCTGTCTGTCTCAGAGACATGTCTGTCTGTCTCAGAGACATGTCTGTCTGTCTCAGAGACAGACATGTCTCCCTCACGCCCGACATGTAAGGACAGAGGATCTTGATTTGGTTGAAATTCCGAAGAAATTCCCTTTGCGAAGTACAAGAGACTTCTAATGTAATTAAGGGTGAAAGCGGATGTATTGAGTAGGAACTCCTTACCCCCATAAACAGGCACTTACACGTAACACTTGCTCCAACACTTGCTCCAACACTGCTCCAACACTGCTCCAACACTGCTCCAACACTGCTCCAACACTGCTCCAACACTGCTCCAACACTGCTCCAACACTGCTCCAACACTTGCTCCAACACTGCTCCAACACTGCTCCAACACTGCTCCAACACTGCTCCAACACTGCTCCAACACTGTTCCAACACTGCTCCATCACATGTTTCAACACTGCTCCAACACTGTTCCAACACTGCTCCATCACATGTTTCAACACTGCTGCAACTATCCACGCCACGGCCCACTCATCTGGTCCACAGTGTTGGCCCACAGTGTTGGCCAACAGTGTCCACATACAGACACTAGCTAGGGTGTAATAACCCCTCAAGAGATCATAAGTTATGCCTCAGAGAGGCCACTATAGTCTGCTCTTCCTGTAGGACAGTGAAGTACAAGTTACTAATCTGTTTGTAGAACTACAGGCAGTGCTAATTACACTTCTGAACGTCTAGGGAATGCAACTAAGTCTATAATGTTGCACTAGATGTATTAGACAGTTCCTAGTGATACTTATACTCCACAAGGTAGGCCTAGGCGGCACAATGCACGTCCTCAGCCTAGCCAGGTAGGCCTAGTGGTTCCCACGAGCGGCTCCGGGTAATCCAGTAATTACCAGAGGCGGGTCTTAAGGGTAGCTCACACGACTGTTAGAGGGCCTCACTGTAACAATGTTGTCTCTAAGGGAGGTAATTATACCCTTAAACCCCTCCAGGGCCCCCCTTACCCCTCCATCCCCTGGGAAATCCTCCCCTCCCCCACCCCAAAGGGGAACCCCCACCACCCAAAGCATATATTTACCCCCATCCTAGACCCCCCCCCACAGGGGATTATGGCCCCCTGAGGTTTAAAGAGTGAACGAATGAGGGAGATGATGAGGGAGATGATGAGGGAGATGATGAGGGAGAGATGATGAACACGGGGAGAGTAGAGAGAGATGAGAGGAGAGTGGCGACCAGGAGAAGGGGTAGAGGAGTAGACACAATTTTTTGTGTCTAGGACACAATAGGATAGAGGAGTAGACCCATTTACCCTCGTTCAACCATTCACTCCCACAGTAGACCATCCACTCCCACAGTAGACCATCCATACGCACAGTAGACCATCCACACCCACAGTAGACCATCCACATTAGACCATCCACACCCACATTAGACCATTCACACCCACAGTAGACCATCCACACCCACAGTAGACCATCCACACCCACAGTAGACCATCCACCCCCACAGCAGACCATCCACACCCACAGTAGACCATCCACCCCCACAGCAGACCATCCACACCCACAGTAGACCATCCACACCCACAGCAGACCATCCACACCCACAGTAGACCATCCACACCCACAGCAGACCATCCACACCCACAGCAGACCATCCACACCCACAGCAGACCATCCACACCCACAGCAGACCATCCACCCCCACAGCAGACCATCCACACCCACAGCAAACCATCCACCCCCACAGCAGACCATCCACCCCCACAGCAGACCAACCACACCCACAGCAGACCATCCACCCCCACAGCAGACCATCCACCCCCACAGCAGACCATCCACACCCACAGCAGACCATCCACCCCCACAGCAGACCATCCACCCCCACAGCAGACCATCCACCCCCACAGCAGACCATCCACCCCCACAGCAGACCATCCACACCCACAGCAGACCATCCACACCCACAGCAGACCAACCACACCCACAGTAGACCATCCACACCCACAGCAGACCATCCACCCCTACAGCAGACCATCCACACCCACAGCAGACCAACCACACCCACAGCAGACCATCCACACCCACAGCAGACCATCCACCCCACAGCAGACCATCCACACCCACAGCAGACCAACCACACCCACAGCAGACCATCCACACCCACAGCAGACCATCCACACCCACAGCAGACCAACCACACCCACAGCAGACCAACCACACCCACAGCAGACCATCCACACCCACAGCAGACCAACCACACCCACAGCAGACCAACCACACCCACAGCAGACCATCCACACCCACAGCAGACCAACCACACCCACAGCAGACCATCCACACCCACAGCAGACCATCCACACCCACAGCAGACCATCCACCCCCACAGCAGACCATCCACACCCACAGCAGACCATCCACACCCACAGCAGACCATCCACACCCACAGCAGACCATCCACCCCCACAGCAGACCATCCACACCCACAGCAGACCAACCACACCCACAGCAGACCATCCACACCCACAGCAGACCATCCACATTAGACCATCCACACCCACAGCAGACCATCCACCCCCACAGCAGACCATCCACACCCACAGCAGACCATCCACCCCCACAGCAGACCATCCACACCCACAGCAGACCATCTACACCCACAGTAGACCATCCACACCCACAGCAGACCATCCACACCCACAGCAGACCATCCACACCCACAGTAGACCATCCACCCCCACAGCAGACAAACCACGCCCACAGCAGACCATCCACACCCACAGCAGACCATCCACCCCCACAGCAGACCATCCACACCCACAGCAGACCATCCACCCCCACAGCAGACCATCCACCCCCACAGCAGACCATCCACACCCACAGCAGACCATCCACCCCCACAGCAGACCATCCACACCCACAGCAGACCATCCACACCCACAGCAGACCATCCACCCCCACAGCAGACCATCCACACCCACAGCAGACCATCCACACCCACAGCAGACCAACCACACCCACAGCAGACCATCCACACCCACAGCAGACCATCCACCCCCACAGCAGACCATCCACCCCCACAGCAGACCATCCACACCCACAGCAGACCATCCACACCCACAGCAGACCATCCACACCCACAGCAGACCATCCACACCCACAGTAGACCATCCACCCCCACAGCAGACCATCCACACCCACAGTAGACCATCCACACCCACAGCAGACCATCCACACCCACAGCAGACCATCCACACCCACAGCAGACCATCCACCCCCACAGCAGACCATCCACACCCACAGCAGACCATCCACACCCACAGCAGACCATCCACACCCACAGCAGACCATCCACCCCCACAGCAGACCATCCACCCCCACAGCAGACCATCCACACCCACAGCAGACCATCCACCCCCACAGCAGACCATCCACCCCCACAGTAGACCATCCACCCCCACAGTAGACCATCCACCCCCACAGTAGACCATCCACACCCACAGTAGACCATCCACCCCCACAGTAGACCATCCACCCCCACAGTAGACCATCCACACCCACAGCAGACCATCCACCCCCACAGCAGACCATCCACCCCCACAGCAGACCATCCACCCCCACAGCAGACCATCCACCCCCACAGCAGACCATCCACCCCCACAGCAGACCATCCACACCCACAGCAGACCATCCACCCCCACAGCAGACCATCCACCCCCACAGCAGACCATCCACACCCACAGCAGACCATCCACCCCCACAGCAGACCATCCACCCCCACAGTAGACCATCCACCCCCACAGTAGACCATCCACCCCCACAGCAGACCATCCACCCCCACAGCAGACCATCCACACCCACAGCAGACCATCCACCCCCACAGCAGACCATCCACCCCCACAGTAGACCATCCACCCCCACAGTAGACCATCCACCCCCACAGTAGACCATCCACCCCCACAGTAGACCATCCACCCCCACAGTAGACCATCCACACCCACAGTAGACCATCCACCCCCACAGTAGACCATCCACCCCCACAGCAGACCATCCACCCCCACAGCAGACCCTCCACTTATCGACCACACAAGACAATAACAAAGTGTCCTTCATCAATAACTAAACAACCGGAATAACATTGTTAATTCCTCAGCAGGTGGGCCAACACCTGTAAATTACCACCTGAGCACCTCCTGGTGGTGCTGAGCACCTCCTGGTGGTGCTGAGCACCTCCTGGTGGTGCTGAGCACCTCCTGGTGGTGCTGAGCACCTCCTGGTGGTGCTGAGCACCTCCTGGTGGTGCTGAGCACCTCCTGGTGGTGCTGAGCACCTCCTGGTGGTGCTGAGCACCTCCTGGTGGTGCTGATCACCTCCTGGTGGTGCTGAGCACCTCCTGGTGGTGCTGATCACCTCCTGGTGGTGCTGAGCACCTCCTGGTGGTGCTGATCACCTCCTGGTGGTGCTGATCACCTCCTGGTGGTGCTGATCACCTCCTGGTGGTGCTGATCACCTCCTGGTGGTGCTGAGCACCTCCTGGGGGTGCTGATCACCTCCTGGTGGTGCTGAGCACCTCCTGGTGGTGCTGAGCACCTCCTGGTGGTGCTGAGCACCTCCTGGTGGTGCTGAGCACCTCCTGGTGGTGCTGATCACCTCGTGGTGCAGCAGGGTGGTGGACTGTGCTCCTGGTGGCCCCACACCTGGGGTGTCTCACAGTAAACAACTACCAACATGTGTGGGTTAATCTGGCTCTAGTTTATGTGGTAATAAAATGATATAATTCTAAGATGCTCGAAGGACCAGAAAGCAATGATAAATGAGAGAACCAGTGGCTTAATATGATTTGATCTTAACTATGGATTAAATGCAATTAAATTCTAAAGATTCTATTCTTATGCAATAATGCATTGTAAATACAATATATTGAAGAGCCGCTTCCCATAACCCCTTTTTTTGGGGGGAGGGGGGAGGGGGGGGTATTGTATGAGATTGGAAACTGTAGTATGCTAAATAAAGTAAACTTATTAATGAATGATTATCCTTAATAAAGGAAAGTAAATTACTGAACTTTTATGGGATCTACAGATATGTAGGAAATTATTGCGTGTGGCAGGCTTGCTATCGACGACGCCCCATAAAATAATACCAGGAAGTTCTAGCGAAATTACGTCGCAATAAGATATCAATTAATATTAGTACGTCAATACGTCAGGCTGCGAGCCTGACGTCAATTAATATTAGTACGTAATACGTCAGGCTGCGAGCAGCCGTGTCTAACAGCCTGGTTGATCAGTCCAGCAACCAGGAGGCCTGGTCGACGACCGGGCCGCGGGGACACTAAGCCCCGGAAGCACCTCAAGGTAACCTCAAGGTAGTAAATTACTGGTTAGTAATTTTTAGTAAATTATAATAATTAGCACAAAGCAGATTATCAGAGTGCTAAATGAGAAATAAGTGTTGGATATTTCCAACAGCATATTTGACTTGCGTGACGAAACACCTTTATCTCTCCACAAGACATGCCGTTAAGGCGAGAGGTTCAGGAACTATGGTGGCGGGTCTCCCACGCCTGGACGTGTCTGAACGGCATATACCAGCCTACAAGGAAGGTTATCTTCTTAAGAGGTTATCTTGTGATGATTTCGGGGCTTTTTAGTGTCCCCGCGGCCCGGTCCTCGACCAGGCCTCCACCCCCAGGAAGCAGCCCGTGACAGCTGGCTAACACCCAGGTACCTATTTTACTGCTAGGTAACAGGGGACATAGGGTGAAAGAAACTCTGCCCATTGTTTCTCGCCGGCGCCTGGGATCGAACCCAGGACCACAGGATCACAAGCACAGCGTGCTGTCCGCTCGGCCGACCGGCTCCCGGGAGAGGGAGGGAATTATAAGGGGGGAAAGCGCCAAGCCATTACGACTATATAGCACTTTAAAGGGATCAGTATAAAGATTTGGGATGGGACCGGGGGGGGGGAAGGAATGGTGCCCAACCACTTGGACGGTCGGGGATTGAACGCCGGCTCTCCCAGCTATTTTATATAATATCAGAATACAGAACCCGGATGAATGTGGTACCTGATCTATGTTTAGAACTGGACATGAAATTCTGACCTCAGTGTTTGCAAACCATCATCAACCATGTCATTAAACTAGCTTGTTAAGTCTGCTATTTATTTCAAGGCTTCCTCATTCACACGTGTCTTTGAATTGAGTGATGAACTTGAAAATGAGTTTGTTGTTTGTAAACAAAGTCTGCTTGAGAAAAGTGTGTATTAATTCTGCCTGTTACATTGACAGGCGTGTTAAAGACAGACGACTTAACAGGGACCTGGTGAGACAGTACACGTGGTGATTGGTGTTAGAAAGAATCACCACCACTGCTCTTGGCAGTTCTCAATCGTAACTTATTTTAAATTGATTAGGGAGTGATGATTAGAGTCCCTAACATGACAGCAGAGAGCTCTGTCTGTGTCTGGCTGTCACGTTAGGGACTCTTAAGAGCTCTCAGCCTGTTAACAGGAGTAACAAGTCAGGCTCCCATCTGAATAACAGAAAAAGGAGAGAGTGAGAGACAGTGAGAAAGACAAAATGATCAGGATCAATACCTGGATCAATACTAAGACAAAATGATCAATACTTGGATCATTTTGACATGTAGACTAATAAGGATCAGGACTAAAGCTACCACCACCCAGAGTGCCGGGATGCGAACCAATAACCCAGCGACCATCAGAAGAGCACTTCTCCAACCGTCCAGTATAGACGAGGTCATTACCGTGATGCTTGGCCACTCCCTGATCTGTCATGTTGACGATCTCGCCAGACACCTGATCACGCCTCCTCCTCCTCCTCCTGGCCGGCGCTCATCATGGTCGCCGGGGCTGCTGGCTCACCACAATAGCTTCGCTGATCATAATCTTCGCTCCGAATTTCCCCAGAGTCTGGGGATATTTTGCCACCACTGATAAGACGCCACGAAACTCGATATTCGTGCCCCTGAGCCCCCCTCTCTACACCTGCCCCCCTCTATCCCGCCCCCTCTATCCCGCCCCCCCCCTGTATCCCGCCCCCCTGTATCCCGCCCCCCCCCCTGTATCCTAGCTGGCCCCACCTTCTCTGTCACATTGTTTTACTCATTGTCCTCCCACACTGTGACACTATCCGCTATGTCCTGCCCACCTAACCCTTACTCTGGCCCCGCCCCTCTCTTTCTCTTGCCCCGCCCTTTCTTCCTCTGGCCCCGCCCCTCTCTTTCTCTGGCCCCGCCCCTCTCTTTCTCTCTGGCCCCACCCCTCTCTTTTTCTGGCCCCGCCCCTCTCTTCCTCTGCCCCGCCCCTATATTTCTCTGACCCCGCCCCTCTCTTCATCTGGCCCCGCCCCTATCTCTCTCTCTCTGGCCCCGCCCCTCTCTTCCTCTGCCCCGCCCCTATATTTCTCTGACCCCGCCCCTCTCTTCATCTGGCCCCGCCCCTCTCTTCCTCTGGCCCCGCCCCTATATTTCTCTGGCCCCGCCCCTCTCTACCTCTGGCCCCGCCCCTCTCTTTCTCTGGCCCCGCCCCTTTCTTCCTCTGGCCCCGCTACTCTCGTCCTCTGGCCCCGCCCCTCTCTACCTCTGGCCCCGCCCCTCTCTACCTCTGGCCCCGCCCCTATATTTCTCTGGCCCCGCCCCTATATTTCTCTGGCCCCGCCCCTCTCTCTCTCTGGCCCCGCCCCTCTCTCTCTCTCTGGCCCCGCCCCTCTCTTCCTCTGACCCACCCCTATATTTCTCTGGTCCCGCCCCTCTCTACCTCTGGTCTCGCCCCTCTCTACCTCTGGCCCCGCCCCTCTCTTCCTCTGGCCCCGCCCCTCTCTTCCTCTGGCCCCGCCCCTCTCTTTCTCTGGCCCCGCCCCTTTCTTTCTCTGGCCCAGCCCCTCTCTTTTTCTGGCCCCACCCCTCTCTTCCTCTGGCCCCGCCTCTCTCTCTCTCTCTCTCTCTCTCTCTCTATATATATATATATATATATATATATATATATATATATATATATATATATATATATATATATATATATATATATATATATGAGCAAAGCTTAAATGGTCCCCAAGCACACATATAACACTTTAAATGTGACCCCTCAGGGGATTCGAACCCTGGTCATGACCGTTGGTGTCGGGTGACCACTTGCCACCTACAAGCAGCTCCATAAACAAAAACATACGGGAAGTAAACACGGAGTGTCACTCACTAGAGACACACTTGAGTAACACACCAAGAAAACAAACAAACAAAACAACGACTTTGCCTCACTACCAACACTTCGGCCTAGACCTCACCAAATGGCAGATAACGTCACAGCAGAGGGTTCGAATCCCCGCCAGTTGGCCGGCCCCTGAGATCCGTAGCTCACCACCCGCGTATATTTTCCCCTGACAGTACATGATAAACAGGTTTCGTCTGAAGACATTCCAGGCAGGAGGGAATCGCTGTGCGTGTAATGCATCATTCAGTCATTCATGTGCTGTTTTATCATACACTTTTTCTCTTCCTCATTCCCCCTCATACCTCCCTCCCTCCCTCCCTGTCTCTCTGTCTCACTCAACATTCCCATCAGTAAATTATTTTCTATATTATTTCATGTTGTGTTTCTCAGTACTTGTTAACTACCGTTAATGAGCACCTGTGAGTGAGCCTTAAATGGTCGTACAACTATAATTGGGAAAGTTTAGGTATAAAGCTGAAGCCATTAATTCCACCAGCGACGATAACACACAGACAGACACTGTCACTATCAGGATCACAAACTTTAATCCTAACTTGTACAACACATCACAACACTGACTGGACTAAACACCTGTACAGATGTCTGAATCAAACTAACAATTTATTCCTATATTTGGGCGAGATTTATCTAACACTTTGAAAGGTGATATATTGTAGAGACTTTAAGGCGAGGCTCAACACTAGAAGGCAAGACGGCAACACTAATTGTTACACAAACTGAGTTAGAAACATTACTGTTATAAACTGATTATATTATGGCTGTGTTGATATTTCCACGTCCTCGTTCTCCTGCTGTGAGGAACCGTCCTGTGAGGAACCGTCCTGTGAGGAACCGTCCTGTGAGGAACTGTCCTGTGAGGAACTGTCCTGTGAGGAACTGTCCTGTGAGGAACCGTCCTGTGAGGAACTGTCCTGTGAGGAACCGTCCTGTGAGGAACTGTCCTGTGAGGAACCGTCCTGTGAGGAACTGTCCTGTGAGGAACTGTCCTGTGAGGAACCGTCCTGTGAGGAACCGTCCTGTGAGGAACCGTCCTGTGAGGAACTGTCCTGTGAGGAACTGTCCTGTGAGGAACCGTCCTGTGAGGAACCGTCCAGTGTGGAACCGTCCTGTGAGGAACCGTCCTGTGAGGAACTGTCCTGTGAGGAACCGTCCAGTGTGGAACCGTCCTATGAGGAACTGTCCTGTGAGGAACCATCCTGTGAGGAACTGTCCTGTGAGGAACCGTCCTGTGAGGAACCATCCTGTGAGGAACCGTCCTGTGAGGAACCGTCCTGTGAGGAACTGTCCTGTGAGGAACCGTCCAGTGTGGAACCGTCCTGTGAGGAACTGTCCTGTGAGGAACCATCCTGTGAGGAACTGTCCTGTGAGGAACCGTCCTGTGAGGAACCATCCTGTGAGGAACCGTCCTGTGAGGAACTGTCCTGCGAGGAACCGTCCTGTGAGGAACTGTCCTGCGAGGAACCGTCCTGTGAGGAACCGTCCTGCGAGGAACCGTCCTGTGAGGAACCGTCCTGTGAGGAACCATCCTGTGAGGAACCGTCCTGTGAGGAACTGTCCTGCGAGGAACCATCCTGTGAGGAACCGTCCTGTGAGGAACTGCCCTGCGAGGAACCGTCCTGTGAGGAACCGTCCTGTGAGGAACTGTCCTGTGAGGAACCGTCCTGTGAGGAACTGTCCTGTGAGGAACCATCCTGTGAGGAACCGTCCTGTGAGGAACTGTCCTGTGAGGAACCGTCCTGCGAGGAACCGTCCTGTGAGGAACCGTCCTGTGAGGAACCATCCTGTGAGGAACCGTCCTGTGAGGAACTGTCCTGTGAGGAACCGTCCTGTGAGGAACTGTCCTGTGAGGAACCGTCCTGTGAGGAACTGTCCTGCGAGGAACCGTCCTGTGAGGAACCGTCCTGTGAGGAACCGTCCTGTGAGGAACTGTCCTGTGAGGAACCATCCTGTGAGGAACCGTCCTGTGAGGAACTGTCCTGTGAGGAACCGTCCTGCGAGGAACCGTCCTGTGAGGAACCGTCCTGTGAGGAACCATCCTGTGAGGAACCGTCCTGTGAGGAACTGTCCTGTGAGGAACCGTCCTGTGAGGAACTGTCCTGTGAGGAACCGTCCTGTGAGGAACTGTCCTGCGAGGAACCGTCCTGTGAGGAACCGTCCTGTGAGGAACCGTCCTGTGAGGAACCGTCCTGTGAGGAACCATCCTGTGAGGAACCGTCCTGTGAGGAACTGTCCTGTGAGGAACCATCCTGTGAGGAACCGTCCTGTGAGGAACCGTCCTATGAGGAACTGTCCTGCGAGGAACCGTCCTGTGAGGAACCGTCCTGTGAGGAACCGTCCTGTGAGGAACCGTCCTGTGAGGAACTGTCCTGCGAGGAACCGTCCTGTGAGGAACCGTCCTGTGAGGAACCGCCCTGTGAGGAACCGTCCTGTGAGGAACCGTCCTGTGAGGAACTGTCCTGTGAGGAACCATCCTGTGAGGAACTGTCCTGTGAGGAACCGTCCTGTGAGGAACCATCCTGTGAGGATCCATCCTGTGAGGAACCCTCACAAACAGACAATTCCGGGATGCAACAAGAACCAAACGCGTATATTCCATTCCCCCCCCCCCCATGTAGGATTCCCACATGGGCTAGGCTCCCCCCACACTCTGGGGCCACACCCCCGCCCCCTTGTGACACTACGTGTGCCTGCGCCCCCTTCTAAGAACGCTCCTCCCCCCCTAGAAACCCGCCCTTGCAGAAGTTTAATCATTTCATCCCATCTGGAAGGTTCTATGCTCTATAGTCTTGATTACATCCTCGGGGGAGGCGGAGTCGCTCACGCTACCAACCTCAACCAGCGGGGGAAGTGGAGTCAGGTCTTTTCGGGCCAATGCGGTGCCATTTTATATTTTCCGTTTTTAGTTTATTGTTTTCTGATGGAATTCGTTGTTTTCTTTTTTTTTTGGTGTTGTTGTTAAACGTCTGTCGGTGATAATTTGTTGTTTTATTAGTCTGGCCGCAGTGATGAGCGGGAGAATTTGGTGTTGGTTTGTTGTATAAACAGAAGCGCTTAGAGAGGAAAGAGGCGGTGGTAAAGAAAACGGGATTCTTAAAGATGATGGTACCATGTGTTGTGGGGCGTTGTCTCTGTCTGTCTGTCTCACTCTCTGTGTCTCTCTTTGTCTCTGTGTCTCACTCTCTGTGTCTCTGTCTGTCTGTCTCACTCTCTGTGTCTCTGTCTCTGTCTGTCTGTCTCACTCTCTGTATCTCTGTCTCTGTGTCTCAGTCTCACTCTGTGTCTCTGTCTGTCTCACTCTGTGTCTCTC
>NC_091167.1:39900630-39926386 GCF_040958095.1 Procambarus clarkii
TGTGTGTGTGTGTGTGTGTGTGTGTGTGTGTGTGTGTACTCACCTATATGTACTCACCTATATGTGCTTGCAGGATCGAGCATTGACTCTTGGATCCTGCCTTTCTAGCTATCGGTTGTTTACAGCAATGACTCCTGTCCCATTTCCCTATCATACCTGTGTGTGTGTGTGTGTGTGTGTGTGTGTGTATGTGTATGTGTATGTGTGTATGTGTGTGTGTGTGTGTGTATGTGTGTGTGTGTGTGTATGTGTGTGTGCTCTCTGGATATTTGTGTAGATATATCTATCTATTGATCTCTTACCAGTATGATCATTATTGGTAAGATATTACTGGTATTCCTCCTCCTCCTCACCAGGGGGATTACTGGTGTGGATCAGAGCATCACTGTTTTCACCAGATCTGTAAATTGTAACTCTTGTGGTGAGGTGACTTATATTATTGGCTGAACCGTTTGGGGACTTTGTCATATTCTGGTGCCTGTGCGGACCTTGCCTCGGGAGAGGAGAGTCTGGAGTTGCTCAAATCTCAGGGTTCGTGGAGTTTTGCGAGGAGATTCCTGACTTTGCCAGATATTACAGTCATTGTAACTCTAACCATTGAAGACGAGGAATTGACTTTGCCCTCTGTCAAGTCATTGTGGGCTTTAACTTCCGTAGAGAGTTTCTTGACTTTGTCATATTTCGAGTCATTGTGAACTCTAAGTCCAGAATGGGACTTAGTCCACAATGGACTAGTAAAAACTTAGTAAAAACTTAGTCCAGTTGGGACTTAGTTTTTCTGAAGGCAAAGTGAGTCCAGGTGGCTCGTTGGTTTATGTGGGAAAGTTCCATTCCCCCGAGCCTTGCTGTAGCTCCTGGGCCCCACATCAAGCCTGGCCCCGGGCCGGGCTTGGGGGAGTAAAAAAAAACTCCTAGAACCCGTTCCAGGTACACTCCAGGCACTAGGCACTTTGAACATAAACCTCAACTACGCTGATTGTTAACTCTATGTGTGCCACAATATGGGGTTTGGTTCGAAAATACCGAACATTATATGAAATAGGATACCAATATGGCCGCCAGGATACCAGTATGGCGGCCAGGATACCAATATGGCCGCCAGAGTACCAATATGGCTACCAGAGTACCAATATGGCCGCCAGAGTACCAATATGGCCACCAGAGTACCAATATGGCCACCAGAGTACCAATATGGCCACCAGAGTACCAATATGGCCACCAGAGTACCAATATGGCCACCAGAGTACCAATATGGCCACCAGAGTACCAATATGGCTGCACATGAATAAGTTAATTTTGATGTGAACACTTAGATATTAGCCGGCCAATACGGTAGGTCTACTGGGCACCTTTGTTATGATGACAAAGTTAGTCCCGACCACTGGGCACCTTTGTTATGATGACAAAGTTAGTCCCGGCCACTAAATAGGAACCTTGTTGACCAGACCACACACTAGAAGGTGAAGGGACGACGACGTTTCGGTCCGTCCTGGACCATTCTCAAGTCTAGTCCAGGTGTGAATCGACTTGAGAATGGTCCAGGACGGACCGAAACGTCGTCGTCCCTTCACCTTCTAGTGTGTGGTCTGGTCAACATACTCTAGCCACGTTATTGTGACTCCTCGCCTGCAATAGGAACCTCCCGCGTGAAGACTAATAAAACTCAACTTCGCCAATAAACTGGTAGAGTTAGCAGCATTATAACTGGCGTGGACGAAGAGAATTAAGCATTTAATAAAGTTAATACTCTCAATGGAATCACAAGAACACATCTACGAGAAAATGTTGAATCCGTAAGATGGTATCGAACCAGTGTCCCTGGCCTCCACCCTCTCAGCCACGCGCACTCTACCGACTACGCCACGATGGGATCGGAAGTACCACAACCAGAGGTACTACCAGACTTACATGGAGCTTGGAACGTGTAGTACCAGTACCACGGTTCAAGGTACAGGTGGTACCCCGCACACACTCCTCGGTAGTACGTGTGTCTGGCTGTCCAGGGACGCGAGTTCGAGCCCATTGAACGGCTTCAACACTTTTCTGAAGAGGGATGGAAATTGAGTTCTAAATGTAAACAAATCAATTAGAACCAAAAATCTGTGTGTTCTAATTGGAGAAGAGACTTAGATGAAGACTAGTCTGGGAACATGGGTGCAGATGTGTACATGGGGCCAGGTGTGTGGGGGCCAGGTGTGTGGGGGCCAGGTGTGTGGGGGCCAGGTGTGTGGGGGCCAGGTGTGTGGGGGCCAGGTGTGTGGGGGCCAGGTGTGGGGGGCCAGGTGTGTGGGGGCCAGGTGTGTGGGGGCCAGGTGTGTGGGGGCCAGGTGTGTGGGGGCCAGGTGTGTGGGGACAAACACCTGTCACTGGACAGTTCGAAGCTGGTGAAGGTTGGACACAGTACACACACGGGGTCGCTGGCAGTGTCAAGGGTCCGAGACAGACCTGCCTCGCATCAGCCTATAATAGGCCTACTCTCTCATGGAAATCTAAATAACATCTTGTAGAGCGTTCAGTAGGCGGTGATGGTGTCGGTGAGGAGAGAGAGAGAGAGAGAGTGTGTGTGTGTGTGTGTGTGTGTGTGTGTGTGTGTGTGTGTGTGTGTGTGTGTGTGTGTGTGTGTGTGTGTGTGTGTGTTTGTGTGTGTGGAGCCTCACTGTACCCAGCCTCGTGTGGTGAGTAATGACTCTTAACTCTTTCTGTACTGGTCTTTAGTTCTTTGTTCGTGCTCAGATCAACCACACACTCACCACAGTACTCCAGCACCACCACACACCCACCACAGTACCCCAGCACCACCACACACCCACCACAGTACCCCAGCACCACCACACACCCACCACAGTACCCCAGCACCACCACAGTACCCCAGCACCACCACACACCCACCACAGTACCCCAGCACCACCACAGTACCCCAGCACCACCACAGTACCCCAGCACCACCACAGTACCCCAGCACCACCACAGTACCCCAGCACCACCACACACCCACCACAGTACCCCAGCACCACCACAGTACCCCAGCACCACCACAGTACCCCAGCACCACCACAGTACCCCAGCACCACCACAGTACCCCAGCACCACCACAGTACCCCAGCACCACCACAGTACCCCAGCACCACCACAGTACCCCAGCACCACCACAGTACCCCAGCACCACCACACACCCACCACAGTACCCCAGCACCACCACACACCCACCACAGTACCCCAGCACCACCACAGTACCCCAGCACCACCACAGTACCCCAGCACCACCACAGTACCCCAGCACCACCACAGTACCCCAGCACCACCACAGTACCCCAGCACCACCACACACCCACCACAGTACCCCAGCACCACCACACACCCACCACAGTACCCCAGCACCACCACAGTACCCCA
Source organism: Procambarus clarkii (assembly GCF_040958095.1). NCBI lineage: Eukaryota > Metazoa > Arthropoda > Malacostraca > Decapoda > Cambaridae > Procambarus > Procambarus clarkii. Next base: position 39,904,024 of record NC_091167.1, read on the forward strand.
GCACCACCACAGTACCCCAGTACCCGGGACGAGGAATGAAGGCTGAAACAGGAAGGTGGGCAGGCTTTTATATTTATTAATCCTTGTGTGGAGCAGCGCTGCAGGCCAGCCCGGGGCGTCACACACACACACACACACACACACACACACACACACACACACCACATGCACCTCCACCGCGGTGTTCACATCTACTCAAACACAATAAGAAGTTAGAAAAGCTTGAGGAATGAGCCACCAGACTGGTCCCCGAGCCGAGAGGAACGAGCTACGAGCAAACATCACTGGAACCAAACCCCACGACATTAGAAGACAGAAGAGTTAGTGGGGAGACATGATCATTACCTATAAAAATTCTCACAGCACTTTAAGGAATCTTCCTATAAGGTAAGAGCTAATAAATCTTCCTTAGCCTCTACATTTGCAAGGCGAATTGAATTTTAGCAATCATACGTTTACCCAATCCTGAGGTTTGTCAAGGTCATCGTATAACGTACTGCATGTCTCCTCTGTTTTTACACGCCACGTTAGCTTGGCAACAAGAAACACTGACTCGTACGAGCTCGTCCACTCGGGTGGGATATTCACATAGGTTAGAGACACAGGCGGTCGTAAGACCTGCAGCCGTAGGGGATCCATCTTGTTACAGTCCTCCAACCCGGAACCCAACTGACAGTGACTTTGTTTCCTGTTCGTCAGGTACTCCCCGGCCCAGTAGAATGGCTTTTATGCCATGGTGGGGAGGGGGGGGGGTTGTGGGGGGGGGGAAGGGAATAGTTGGAGATGGCTTGGTTGAGCAGGGTATGGGGGGGATAGGTAGGTAAGGTTGGTGGTAAGGGAATAGGTGTTTGTGGGGTGAGGGAGGGATAGGGGTGAGGGAGGGATAGGGGTGAGGGAGGGATAGGGGTGAGGGAGGGATAGGGTAGAGGAGGAGAATAAGTGCCAGGTGGTGACGCAGCACTTGAACACTTATCGTCCCTGTCAGGATAATCCACAGGGGAGAGGTGAGGGGGTGGTGAGGGGTGAGGGAAGGGGCATGAGGAGATACCATCACTGTCAGCAACACACACCTGGCCACACCTGCGGCACACACCTGACCTTATTACCTGAGCAGCAAAACAATCAGGATACCATTGATAATTACCTCTAAAGTTCACAATCAATTCTTAAACCAAACTTTCTGATGGAAAATTGACTATTTTTTGTACCAGAAACTTTATTTCTGACCAGTTGTTGGGCGCCGAGTAACAACCTAACAATGTATTAGAACTGACAATTAATGGAATTAATTTCAACTTTTCGGAGCCAATTCCACCCATCAACTTCACTATTTCCAAACCAGTTCATCCCTATTTGTCCTTTCGGTTTCTGTCTCCCGGTCCCGGGCTCGATTCCCGGGCGGGACGGAAGTGGTTGGGCACGTTTCCCTTCACCTAATGCACCTATTCAGGAAGTAATTACCCCAGGAATTAGACAAGTGTTGTAATACAACCATTTACAACCTTGCAACCATCACAACCCCTCAAGGTTATTATTGTTATAAACACCCTCGTCCTCCTCCGGAGCTCATAACCTCTTTAATACATGTAAACAAAGAATGAGGAAAGATGTAGAGGTTTCGTAATTGGCTGATGATGGGTGGTGGTCCTAGAGCCTACACCTCAGTTATGGTACCTGCCTCAGGTACCTGGTACCGTGCTCGCCCTCACGGTAGTGATGTGTGTGTACTCACCTATTTGTGCTTGCGGGGGTTGAGCTCTGGCTCTTTGGTCCCGCCTCTCAACTGTCAATCAACTGGTGTACAGATTCCTGAGCCTACTGGGCTCTATCATATCTACATGTGAAACTGTGTATGGAGTCAGCCTCCACCACATCACTGCCTAATGCATTCCATCCGTTAACTACTCTGACACTGAAAAAGTTCCTTCTAACGTCCCTGTGGCTCATGTGGGTACTCAGTTTCCACCTGTGACCCCTTGTTCGCGTCCCTCCAGTGTTGAATAGTTTATCCTTGTCTACCCTGTCAATTCCCCTGAGGATTTTGTAGGTTGTGATCATGTCTCCCCTTACTCTTCTGTTTTCCAGTGTCGTAAGGTACATTTCCCGCAGCCTTTCCTTGTAACTCATGCCTCTTAGTTCTGGGACTAGTCTAGTGGCATACCTCTGAACTTTTTCCAGCTTCGTCTTGTGCTTGACAAGGTACGGGCTCCATGCTGGGGCCGCATACTCCAGGATTGGTCTTACGTATGTGGTGTACAAGATTCTGAATGATTCCTTACACAGGTTCCTGAACGCTGTTCTGATGTTAGCCAGCCTCGCATATGCCGCAGACATAATTCTTTTTATGTGGGCTTCAGGAGACAGGTTTGGTGTGATATCAATTCCTAGATCTTTCTCTCTTTCCGTTTCATTAAGTACTTCATCTCCTATTCTGTATCCTGTGTCTGGCCTCCTGTTTCCACTGCCTAGTTTCATTACTTTGCATTTACTCGGGTTAAACTTTAGCAGCCATTTGTTGGACCATTCCTTCAGTCTGTCTAGGTCGTCCTGTAGCCTCCTACTATCATCCTCAGTTTCAATCCTCCTCATAATTTTTGCATCATCGGCAAATATTGAGAGAAACGAGTCAATACCCCTCTGGGAGATCATTTACATATATCAGCAACAGTATAGGTCCAAGGACTGACCCCTGCGGGACTCCACTTGTGACGTTACGCCAATCTGAGACCTCACCCCTCACAGTGACTGTCTTCTGTTACTTAGGTACTCCCTTATCCAATGGAGTACCTTCCCTTTCACTCCAGCCTGCATCTCTAGCTTTTTCACTAGCCTCTGGTGTGGCACTGTGTCATAGGCTTTCTGGCAATCCAAAAATATGCAGTCTGCCTACCCTTCTCTTTCTTGCCTGATTTTTGTTGCCTGGTCTTAGAATTCAATTAGCCCTGTGAGGCAGGACCTGCCATCCCTGAACCCATGTTGATGCTGTGTTACAAAGTTCTTTCGCTCCAGATGCTCCACTAGCTTTCTTCGCACAATCTTCTCCACCCGCTTGCATAGTATGCAGGTTAGGGACATTGGCCTGTAGTTCAGTGCCTTCTGTCTATCCTCTTTCTTGTATATCGGGACTACATTAGCTGCTTTCCAAATTTCTGGCAGTTCGCCTGTTGCCAGTGATTTGTTATACACTATGGAGAGTGGTAGGCACAGTTCTTCTGCTCCTTCCTTTAGTATCCAAGGGGAGATTCCATCTGGGCCTATAGCCTTTGTCACATCCAACTCCAGTAAACACTTCCTTACTTCCCCGCTGGTAATCTCAAACTCTTCCAGTGATTCCTGGTTAACTATTCCCTCTCTTATCTCTGGAATCTCTCCTAGCCCTAAGGTGAAGACCTGTAATTTCTTATTCAGTTCCTCACACACTTCCTTGTCATTTGTAGTGAATCCTTCTGCCCTTATCCTTAATTTCATAACCTGTTCCTTTACTGTTGTTTTTCTCCTAATGTGGCTATGCAACAATTTAGGCTGAGTCTTTGCCTTGCTTGTGATGTCATTTTCGTATTGTCTTTCTGCCTCTCTTCTCATCCTGACATATTCATTCCTGGCATTCTGGTATCTTTCTCTGCTCTCCAGTGTCCTGTTATTCCTATAGTTTCCCCATACTCTTTTACTTTGCTGCTTAGCTAGCCTACATCTCTGATTAAACCATGGGTTTCTCATCTTCATTTCGTTGTCTTCCTTTTGGACTGGGACAAACTTGTTTGCTGCGTCCTTGCACTTCTGCGTGATGTAGTCCATCATATCTTGGGCCGTCTTTCCCCTGAGCTCTGTTTCCCATGCTTTATCTGTTAGGAATTGTGTTATCTCCTCATAGTTTCCCTTTCGGAATGCCAGCCTTTTGTTTTCAGTATCCCTCCTCGAGTTCAATAACCCTTCTTCAACCAGGTACTCAAACGCCAGTACACTGTGGTCGCTCATTCCTACTGGGACCGCAAAGCCGATTTCCCTTATGTCGGAGTCGTTCAGGGTGAAGACTAGGTCGAGCTCTTGTTTAGGCCTAACTAACTGGAGATCACCGCGCCAATTTTCTAAGCCGACAATTGGGTGCATAAATCCGCAAGCCTATTTCCACAGATGTTTTTTGACGGTCGTTTCTGACGGTAAATTCGACCAATTTGCCCCTGGTGTTTCCTGGTTGATAATTTAGCTCCTTATTAATATTTCCTTTGTTATACTCTTTTATTTATTTAGTACAATCATGGTGCTCTTACTCTTGGCTTTTCTAGTGATTGTCACGACTACAATCACTAGAAAAGCCGAAAATTTAAAATAAATTTTTAAATATTTAAAAATTTAAAATAACGACTATTTAGCCGAAAATGCGTTTAGTATTCTCAATTTTTTTTTTAAATGTGGGTTTTTCGCTATACGTGGATAAGAGTTATTGTGACGATTGTTGCATATGTAGGCGAGGGAGGCGGCAGGACACAGCTCCTGGGCCCCAGTTCTCAAGGGAAGACTTGACTCCACTGATGCAATGTTTCCCGGGCAGTAATGACATGACCTTAACCAGCTCAGCAAACTGACACAAGGGTTTTTGGTCTTTAGAGAAACTACCTCGTTGTTATCTCCCCCGACCATCTTCCCCTCTCTCAGTGCCCAATTGTTTCCTATCTCCCCCTCCCTTCCTTCCCTCCCTCCCCCCCCCTTCCTTTCCTCCCTCCCCCTCCCTTCCTTCCCTCCCTCTCCCTCTCCACCCTCCTACTCTCTCTTTTTTCTCAACCCATAATGTTTTGTGTTGTCTTATTTGTCCCCCTAGTAAATCCCCCCCTCTCAAGGGGTGATACAGACCCCCTCTCACCTTCCCCTAGTAAATCCCCCCCTCTCAAGGGGTGATACAGACCCCCTCTCACCTTCCCCTAGTAAATCCCCCCCTCTCAAGGGGTGATACAGACCCCCCTCACCTTTCCCTAGTAAATCCCCCTCTCTCAAGGGGTGATACAGACCCCCTCTCACCTTCCCCTAGTAAATCCCCCCTCTCAAGGGGTGATACAGACCCCCCTCACCTTCCCCTAGTAAATCCCCCCCTCTCTCAAGGGGTGATACAGACCCCCCCTCATTTGCCCCCGTAACCCCCTCCCTTCCAGAGGGGACGCAGACCCCCCCTCCCCTCCCCTCCTTTACCCCCCCCCCCTCTAGGAGTGATATATGTCGATCTCCTCACTCCACCACCAGTAATCCTCCCCCTCCCCCATGAGTGATACAGACCCCCCCCCCCTCCTCACCCTAAAAACCTTGCCCCCTCCCCCGGGGTGAGGCACCCCCCTTCGCCCCTCCCCAGCAGCGATGTAAGCCTGGGGGGGGGGGGAAGGAGGCGGGGGGGGGGCGGGCTGCGGCTTTGTGAGCAGTGAGATTGATTACTGGTGTATTGTGTTAATTACTCGCTGATAGTGACGGTGATGATTGTGACGATAGCAGTGATGGTGAGGGTGATGATGGTGATGACGAGACAGCCAGCATTAGCCATGATAAGGATACGAACCTGCACACACTGGGCACTCCCAGGCACACGCCCCAGGCCACTGGGCCATGATATGCTACAAAAGTAATATATGTAACCTGGGATCCCACTGAATCCTCTAGGGTTCCTGAAGCCCTCTTGTCACCCCCCCCCCACACACACACACGCTTTACACTGCCAACGTGAGACCCGTCTTAGAGTATGCCGTGCCATCATGGAGCCCCCACCTGAAGAAACACATAAAGAAACTGGAGAAGGTTCAGAGGTTTGCGACGAGGCTAGTCCCAGAGTTACGAGGGATGGGATATGAAGAGCGGCTGAAGGAACTGAACCTTACGACACTAGAGAAAAGAAGGGAGAGAGGAGATATGATAGGGACATATAAAATACTCAGGGGAATTGACAAAGTGGAAATAGATGAAATGTTCACACGTAATAATAACAGAACGAGGGGACATGGGTGGAAACTGGAAACTCAGATGAGTCACAGAGATGTTAGGAAGTTTTCTTTTAGCGTGAGAGTAGTAGAAAAATGGAATGCACTTGGGGAACAGGTTGTGGAAGCAAATACTATTCATACTTTTAAAACTAGGTATGATAGGGAAATGGGACAGGAGTCATTGCTGTAAACAACCGATAGCTAGAAAGGCGGGATCCAAGAGTCAATGCTCGATCCTGCAAGCACATATAGGTGAGTACATATAGGTGAGTACACGTGTCCCACTCCAACGTTCGTGTGATTGCTTTGGTTGCATTTGAAGAGAGGCGTTTGGGCCAGAGTTCCTTTACCGGTCAACTTACCAAGCAGATCTCGGTAACATTAATTGTGAATGAAGGAAATGTTCAAGATGACTCTTGGATAGAATAAAAGCCACTTGTCAGGCAGAGAAAGCAGGGAAAATGCAGAGAAAAACAGAGAAAGCAAGGAGAAAGCAGAGAGAAAGCAGGAAGAAAGCAGGGAGAAAGCAGGGAGAAAGCAAGGAGAAAGCAAGGAGAAAGCAGGGAGAAAGCAGGGAGAGAGCAGGGAGAAAGCAAGGAGAAAGCAGAGAGAAAGCAAGGAGAAAGCAAGAAGAAAGCAGGGAGAAAGCAAGGAGAAAGCAGGGAGAAAACAGGGAGAGAGCAAGGAGAAGGCAGAGAGAAAGGAAGGAGAAAGCAGAGAGAAAGCAAGGAGAAAGCAAGAAGAAAGCAGGGAAAAACAAGGAGAAAGCAGAGAAAAAGCAGGGAGAAACAAGAGAAAAAGCAGAGAGAAAGCAGAGAGAAAGCAGTGAGAAAGCAAAGAGAAAGCAGTGAGAAGCAAGGAGAAAGCAAAGCGAAAGCAAGAACAAAGCAAAGAAAGCAAGAAGAAAGCAGGGAGAAAGCAAAGAGAAAGCATTGAGAAAGCAGAGAGAAAGCATTGAGAAAGCAGAGAGAAAGCAAAGAGAAAGCAAGAAAGCAGAGAGAAAGCAGGGAGAAAGCAGAGATAAAGCATGGAGAAAGCATATACATCAAGGAGAAAGCAGGGAGAAAGGAGTGAGAAAGCAGGGAGAAAGAAGAGGAAACATGGAGAAAGCCGAGAGAAAGCAGGGAGAAAGCAAGGAGAAAGCAGGGAGAAAGCAGAGGAAGCAGGGAGAAAGGAGAGAAAAAGCAAAGGAGAAAGCAGGGAGAAATATAGAAAGCAGGGAGAAATAGAGAAAGCAGTGAGAAAGCAGAGAGAAAACAGGAAACAGGAAGAAAGCAGAGAGAAAGCAAGGAGAAAGCAGAGAGAAAGCAAGGAGAAAGCAGAGAGAAAGCAGGGAGTGGTTGGTGAGAGTGGGAGTGGAAGCTGTCACTGTGTCTACGGTAAACACCTGACACTGTCTACGGTAAACACCTGACACTGTCTACGGTAAACACCTGACACTGTCTACGGTAAACACCTGACACTGTCTACGGTACACACCTGACACTGTCAACGGTACACACCTGACACTGTCTACGGTAAACACCTGACACTGTCTACGGTACACACCTGACACTGTCAACGGTACACACCTGACACTGTCAACGGTAAACACCTGACACTGTCTACGGTAAACACCTGACACTGTCTACGGTACACACCTGACACTGTCTACGGTAAACACCTGACACTGTCTACGGTAAACACCTGACACTGTCTACGGTAAACACCTGACACTGTCTACGGTAAACACCTGACACTGTCTACGGTACACACCTGACACTGTCAACGGTACACACCTGACACTGTCAACGGTACACACCTGATACTGTCAACGGTACACACCTGACACTGTCAACGGTACACACCTGACACTGTTAACGGTACACACCTGACACTGTCAACGGTACACACCTGACACTGTCTATGGTACACACCTGACACTGTCTACGGTACAAACCTGAGTGTCCACACCTGACAACCCGTAGAGTGGACCAACAGTTGAGACTGTGGAGAAGATGGCGCCAGGTTGTACCTGTGCCAGTTCTGTGGGTCATCATTTGTGTGGCCCCGGGCGGGGCTCGGGTCGTAGAACAACCCTCGCAACCCCACCCAGGTACAACCCAGGTACAAGCAAGACGCCGCACCAGAAAGGTGGAGGTTTAATAACAGGATAAATCACAAAACATTACATTTAAACCAGAAACATTTGCCTCAAGCTTTCAAAGATACTTTCGGGATCTATTTACCTGTAAGCTTAGTCGTCTGAAGTTGTCCAAGGTAAGAACTGGTAGGTAAACACCCCCTTCCCTCACCCCTTTCCCTTACCCCCTTCCCTCACCCCCTTCCCTCACCCCCTACCAGGTGCGCCCCCCTACCACCGTCACTGTTAATGACCAATACGCATTAACCAGTACGCCAACAGGTCTGGCGCTACCCCCCCCCCCCCTACCTCTCAGGGGGGAGTAATCCCAGGGGGTTAATCCGGTACTTATGACCCGTAAAATCCAGGGATTACGTCACACGTGCGCACTGTCTGAGGATTTATAGAGCGGGGTCCAGGAATTGTTGGGACCTCGATATTATTTGTTGAGGTGATACCGTATTGCTGGGTGGTGTGGGGGGTGGGGGGTGGGGGGGTTGGTTGTGGCCGTGATGGTGGTGGTGGTGGTGGTGGTGGTGGTCGTGGTGGTGGTGTTGGTGGTAGTCGTGTTGGTGGTGGTAGTCGTGATGGTGGTGGTAGTCGTGATGGTGGTGGTGGTGGTCGTTGTGATGGTGGTGGTCGTCGTGTAGTGGTGGTCGTGGTGGTGGAAGTCGTGATGATGGTGGTAGTCGTGATGGTAGTGGTGGTCGTGATGATGGTGGTGGTGGTCGTGATGGTAGTAGTGGTCGTCGTGATGGTGGTCGTGATGGTAGTAGTGGTCGTCGTGATGGTGGTCGTGATGGTGATGGTGGTCGTGATGGTAGTAGTGGTCGTCGTGATGGTGGTCGTGATGGTAGTAGTGGTCGTCGTGATGGTGGTCGTGATGGTAGTAGTGGTCGTCGTGATGGTGGTCGTGATGGTAGTAGTGGTCGTCGTGATGGTGATGGTGGTCGTGATGGTAGTAGTGGTCGTCGTGATGGTGGTCGTGATGGTAGTAGTGGTCGTCGTGATGGTGGTCGTGATGGTGATGGTGGTCGTGATGGTGGTCGTGATGGTAGTAGTGGTCGTCGTGATGGTGGTCGTGATGGTGATGGTGGTCGTGATGGTGGTGGTCGTGATGATGATGGTGGTGGTCGTCGTGATGGTGGTCGTGATGGTGATGGTGGTCGTGATGGTGGTGGTCGTGATGATGGTGGTAGTGGTCGTCGTAATAGTGGTGGTCGTGATGATGATGGTAGTGGTAGTCATGATGGTGGTGGTGGTCGTGATGATGATGGTAGTGGTAGTCATGATGGTAGTGGTCGTCGTGATGGTGGTGGTCGTGATGATGATGGTGGTGGTCGTCGTGATGGTGGTGGTCGTCGTGATGGTGGTCGTGATGGTGATGGTGGTCGTGATGGTGGTGGTCGTCGTGATGGTGGTCGTGATGGTGATGGTGGTCGTGATGGTGGTGGTCGTGAGGGTGGTCGTCGTGATGGTGGTGGTCGTGATGATGATGGTGGTGGTCGTCGTGATGGTGGTGGTCGTCGTGATGGTGGTCGTGATGGTGGTGGTCGTGATGATGGTGGTAGTGGTCGTCGTAATAGTGGTGGTCGTGATGATGATGGTAAAGGTAGTCGTGATGGTGGTGGTGGTCGTGATGGTGGTGGTAGTCGTGATGGTGGTGGTGGTCGTGATGGTGGTGGTAGTCGTGATGGTGGTGGTCGTGATGGTGGTGGTAGTCGTGATGGTGGTAGTCGTGATGGTGGTGGTAGTCGTGATGGTGGTGGTAGTCGTGAAGGTGGTGGTGGTCGTGATGGTGGTGGTCGTGATGGTGGTGGTAGTCGTGATGGTGGTGGTAGTCATGATGGTGGTGGTAGTCGTGATGGTGGTGGTAGTCGTGATGGTGGTGGTAGTCGTGATGGTGGTGGTAGTCGTGATGGTGGTGGTAGTCGTGATGGTGGTGGTAGTCGTGATGGTGGTGGTAGTCGTGATGGTGGTGGTAGTCGTGATGGTGGTGGTGGTCGTGATGGTGGTGGTAGTCGTGATGGTGGTGGTGGTCGTGATGGTGGTGGTGGTCGTGATGGTGGTGGTAGTCGTGATGGTGGTGGTCGTCGTGATGATGGTGGTCGTCGTGATGATGGTGGTCGTCGTGATGATGGTGGTGGTAGTCATGATGGTGGTGGCAGTCGTGATGGTGGCGGTCGTGATGGTGGTGGTCGTGATGGTGGTGGTCGTGATGGTGGTGGTCGTCGTCATGATGGTGGTGGTCGTCGTCATGATGGTGGTGGTCGTCGTCATGATGGTGGTGGTCGTCGTCATGATGGTGGTGGTCGTCGTCATGATGGTGGTGGTCGTCGTCATGATGGTGGTGGTCGTCGTCATGATGGTAGTGGTCGTCGTCATGATGATGGTGGTCGTCGTCATGATGGTGGTGGTCGTCGTGATGGTGGTCACGGGCAGCCAGGCCCCTGGGTGAAGGCAGCCAGGCCCCGGGTGAAGGCAGCCAGGCCCCTGGGTGAAGGCAGCCAGGCCCCAGGGTGAAGGCAGCCAGGCCCCTGGGTGAAGGCAGCCAGGCCCCGGGTGAAGGCAGCCAGGCCCCGGGTGAAGGCAGCCAGGCCCCGGGTGAAGGCAGCCAGGCCCCGGGTGAAGGCAGCCAGGCCCCGGGTGAAGGCAGCCAGGCCCCTGGTGAAGGCAGCCAGGCCCCTGGTGAAGGCAGCCAGGCCCCTGGTGAAGGCAGCCAGGCCCCGGGTGAAGGCAGCCAGGCCCCGGGTGAAGGCAGCCAGGCCCCGGGTGAAGGCAGCCTGGCCCCGGGTGAAGGCAGGCCCGCCCCTGGTGAAGGCAGCCAGGCCCCGGGTGAAGGCAGCCAGGCCCCGGTTGAAGGCAGCCTGGCCCGGGTGAAGGCAGGCCCGCCCCTGGTGAAGGCAGCCAGGCCCCGGGTGAAGGCAGCCTGGCCCGGGTGAAGGCAGGCCCGCCCCTGGTGAAGGCAGCCTGGCCCCGGGTGAAGGCAGCCTGGCCCCGGGTGAAGGCAGCACCGCCCCTGGTGAAGGCAGGGACTACATAGCCCTACTCTTTATTAGGTTTTAGAGCTGCCATCACAGTCCGGATGAGCGAGTAACGTGATAATAATGGACAGGCGTCTCCGGTCTTCTTTATCCGGACCCCGCTCCCTACCCGGCCATGAATACTTAACCCGATTATCCCGTGCCGCCACTTACACCCGGTGGGACCCGGTGGGCGGTGGTGGGCGGTGGTGGGCGGTGGTGGGTGGTGGTGGGTGGTGGTGGTGGTGGGTGGTGGTGGGTGGTGATGGTGGTGGTGGGTGGTGGTGGTGGGTGGTGGTGGGCGGTGGTGGGTGGTGATGGTGGTGGTGGTGGTGGTGGGTGGTGGTGGTGAGTGGTGGTGGTGGTGGTGGGTGGTGGTGGGTGGTGGTGGGTGGTGGTGGGTTGTGGTGGGTGGTGGTGGGTGGTGGTGGGTGGTGGTGGGTGGTGGTGGTGGTGGTGGTGGTGGGTGGTGGTGGTGGTGGGTGGTGGTGGGTGGTGGTGGTGGTGGGTGGTGATGGTGGTGGTGGGTGGTGGTGGTGGGTGGTGGTGGGTGGTGGTGGGCGGTGGTGGGTGGTGATGGTGGTGGTGGTGGTGGTGGGTGGTGGTGGTGAGTGGTGGTGGTGGTGGTGGGTGGTGGTGGGTGGTGGTGGGTGGTGGTGGGTTGTGGTGGGTGGTGGTGGGTGGTGGTGGGTGGTGGTGGTGGTGGTGGTGGGTGGTGGTGGTGGGAGTTGGTAGTGGGTGGTGGTGGGCTGTGGTGGGACCCGGTGGTGGGTGGTGGGTGATGGTGGGTGGTGGGGGGTGGGGGGTGGGCGGTGGTGGTGGTGGGAGTTGGTAGTGGGTGGTGGGCGGTGGGTGGACCAGGTCTGGGTCACCTCACGACACGACAACCTCAGGATTTGGTCATATTTTAAAATTTGAAAGAAATTGACCAATATACAAAAATATTTGTATTGGCATCGGCACCAGCGCTCAGAACATCAGCAACAGCGCTCAGAACATCGGCAACAGCGCTCAGAACATCAGCAACAGCGCTCAGAACATCGGCACCAGCGCTCAGAACATCAGCACCAGCGCTCAGAACATCAGCAACAGCGCTCAGAACATCGGCAACAGCGCTCAGAACATCGACAACAGCGCTCAGAACATCAGCAACAGCGCTCAGAACATCAGCAACAGCGCTCAGAACATCGGCAACAGCGCTCAGAACATCGACAACAGCGCTCAGAACATCGGCAACAGCGCTCAGAACATCGGCAACAGCGCTCAGAACATCAACAACAAAGCTCAGAACATCAACAACAGCGCTCAGAACATCGGCAACAGCGCTCAGAACATCAACAACAAAGCTCAGAACATCAACAACAGCGCTCAGAACATCGGCAACAGCGCTCAGAACATCAACAACAACGCTCAGAACATCAACAACAGCGCTCAGAACATCGGCAACAGCGCTCAGAACATCGGCAACAGCGCTCAGAACATCAACAACAACGCTCAGAACATCGACAACAACGCTCAGAACATCAACAACAGCGCTCAGAACATCAACAACAGCGCTCAGAACATCAACAACAGCGCTCAGAACATCAACAACAGCGCTCAGAACATCAACAACAGCGCTCAGAACATCGGCAACAGCGCTCAGAACATCGGCAACAGCGCTCAGAACATCAACAACAACGCTCAGAACATCGACAACAACGCTCAGAACATCAACAACAGCGCTCAGAACATCAACAACAGCGCTCAGAACATCAACAACAGCGCTCAGAACATCAACAACAGCGCTCAGAACATCAACAACAGCGCTCAGAACATCAACAACAACGCTCAGAACATCAACAACAGCGCTCAGAACATCAACAACAACGCTCAGAACATCAACAACAGCGCTCAGAACATCAACAACAGCGCTCAGAACATCAACAACAGCGCTCAGAACATCAACAACAACGCTCAGAACATCAACAACAGCGCTCAGAACATCAACAACAACGCTTAGAACATCAACAACAGCGCTCAGAACATCAACAACAGCGCTCAGAACATCAACAACAACGCTCAGAACATCAACAACAGCGCTCAGAACATCAACAACAGCGCTCAGAACATCAACAACAGCGCTCAGAACATCAACAACAGCGCTCAGAACATCAACAACAACGCTCAGAACATCAACAACAGCGCTCAGAACATCAACAACAGCGCTCAGAACATCAACAACAACGCTCAGAACATCAACAACAGCGCTCAGAACATCAACAACAGCGCTCAGAACATCAACAACAACGCTCAGAACATCAACAACAACGCTCAGAACATCGACAACAGCGCTCAGAACATCGACAACAGCGCTCAGAACATCGGCAACACTGGATAACTGCCAGGTATATTTACTATTATTTTATAACTGTGAAAATATAAAGCATTATCAGATTAGTTTTATACAAGTCACCGGAAAGTATATTGTTATTTACATAGGCAGAAGTAATACTCTTAATGAGGTACATTTTTGGCGGGAAATGTCAAATTTAAAAATACAAAAAAAAAAAATAGCTTATAATTATTTTATCGTGGTTTGTTTCCAACCGATTTTCATATTTTGACATAATGTATCGTGTAACTAACGCTCCAAATATTAAAATATATTTTAAATTTAAATGCAAATGTTAAAATTTGTTCATATTTAAATTGCAAAATATATTGTTCAGAAGTCTAAAATATTTTGTAATTAAGAAAAACAAATCAAAATTTAGTAATAACATTAGAAACATTAGATAGATACGTATTTTAGATTTACAGTGACACCAAACAAATGAATTTTCAATATAGACATTAAAGATAATTCCGTGATAAAATATCGCGGAATTCAGAATAATTTTGTCAGTGGTGTTCAAGAAATGTGTAAGATCTTCATAAGGATGTTCTACTGCCAGGAATCTTAGCCCCCCCAGTCTCCACAGTTAGTTTACTGTAGGTGGTGGTGCACTTGACTGTAACGCTGCCGCCCAGTTGGGTGGGTGTGGAGCACTTGACTGTAACGCTGCCGCCCAGTTGGGTGGGTGTGGAGCACATGACTGTAAAGCTGCCGCCCAGTTGGGTGGGTGTGGAGCACATGGCTGTAACGCTGCCGCCCAGTTGGGTGGGTGTGGAGCACATGACTGTAACGCTGCCGCCCAGTTGGGTGGGTGTGGAGCACATGACTGTAACGCTGCCGCCCAGTTGGGTGGGTGTGGTGCACATGACTGTAACGCTGCCGCCCAGTTGGGTGGGTGTGGAGCACATGGCTGTAACGCTGCCGCCCAGTTGGGTGGGTGTGGTGCACATGACTGTAACGCTGCCGCCCAGTTGGGTGGGTGTGGAGCACATGACTGTAACGCTGCCGCCCAGTTGGGTGGGTGTGGTGCACATGACTGTAACGCTGCCGCCCAGTTGGGTGGGTGTGGTGCACATGACTGTAACGCTGCCGCCCAGTTGGGTGGGTGTGGAGCACATGACTGTAACGCTGCCGCCCAGTTGGGTGGGTGTGGAGCACATGACTGTAACGCTGCCGCCCAGTTGGGTGGGTGTGGTGCACATGACTGTAACGCTGCCGCCCAGTTGGGTGGGTGTGGAGTGACTGGCTCACTACACATGTACCCACCACCAAGACACAGGTCAACACCTGTACACACTCACACAACAAGTGTCCCAGCTACCATGAAACATCAGAACTGGGGAATTAATAAAATTATATTTGTTGTTGTATTCAAATATTTTACATTTTATACACATAAAATTATATATTATATTATATTATCTATATATATATATATATATATATATATATATATATATATATATATATATATATATATATATATATATATATATATAAATATATATATATATATATATATATATATATATATATATATATATATATATATATATTATTAAATATGACCGAAAAAGTAAGATTAATAATTCTAACACGAATTTTCTCAATCTTTCGTACATTACGCTTCACTGTTGGAGGTAAATCAAAAATCACTTCTCCAAAATTCATTTTTATTTCTAGTCTGACGCGACACGGGCGCGTTTCGTAAAACTTATTACATTTTCAAAGACTTCACAAATACACAACTGATTAGAACTTGCGTTTCCCTGATTTTATATCTACATTTGAGTGAGGTGGGAAGGGTGATGTGGCATTACATTTGAGTGAGGTGGGAAGGGTGATGTGGCATTAACACAAGACAGAACACTAGGGGATATTAATAGGGTATTAAAAGTATCAACACAAGACAGAACAGAAACAATGGGTATTGAATAGAAGTGTTTGTAGAAAGCCTATTGGTCCATATTTCTTGATGCTTCTATATTGGAGCGGAGTCTTGAGGTGGGTAGAATATAGTTGTGCAATAATTGGCTGTTGATTGCTGGTGTTGACTTCTTGATGTGTAGTGCCTCGCAAACGTCAAGCCGCCTGCTATCGCTGTATCTATCGATGATTTCTGTGTTGTTTACTAGGATTTCTCTGGCGATTGTTTGGTTATGGGAAGAGATTATATGTTCCTTAATGGAGCCCTGTTGTTTATGCATCGTTAAACGCCTAGAAAGAGATGTTGTTGTCTTGCCTATATACTGGGTTTTTTGGAGCTTACAGTCCCCAAGTGGGCATTTGAAGGCATAGACGACGTTAGTCTCTTTTAAAGCGTTCTGTTTTGTGTCTGGAGAGTTTCTCATGAGTAGGCTGGCCGTTTTTCTGGTTTTATAGTAAATCGTCAGTTGTATCCTCTGATTTTTGTCTGTAGGGATAACGTTTCTATTAACAATATCTTTCAGGACCCTTTCCTCTGTTTTATGAGCTGTGGAAAAGAAGTTCCTGTAAAATAGTCTAATAGGGGGTATAGGTGTTGTGTTAGTTGTCTCTTCGGAGGTTGCATGGCTTTTCACTTTCCTTCTTATGATGTCTTCGATGAAATGGTTTCATCGAAGACATCATAAGAAGGAAAGTGAAAAGCCATGCAACCTCCGAAGAGACAACTAACACAACACCTATACCCCCTATTAGACTATTTTACAGGAACTTCTTTTCCACAGCTCATAAAACAGAGGAAAGGGTCCTGAAAGATATTGTTAATAGAAACGTTATCCCTACAGACAAAAATCAGAGGATACAACTGACGATTTACTATAAAACCAGAAAAACGGCCAGCCTACTCATGAGAAACTCTCCAGACACAAAACAGAACGCTTTAAAAGAGACTAACGTCGTCTATGCCTTCAAATGCCCACTTGGGGACTGTAAGCTCCAAAAAACCCAGTATATAGGCAAGACAACAACATCTCTTTCTAGGCGTTTAACGATGCATAAACAACAGGGCTCCATTAAGGAACATATAATCTCTTCCCATAACCAAACCATCGCCAGAGAAATCCTAGTAAACAACACAGAAATCATCGATAGATACAGCGATAGCAGGCGGCTTGACGTTTGCGAGGCACTACACATCAAGAAGTCAACACCAGCAATCAACAGCCAATTATTGCACAACTATATTCTACCCACCTCAAGACTCCGCTCCAATATAGAAGCATCAAGAAATATGGACCAATAGGCTTTCTACAAACACTTCTATTCAATACCCATTGTTTCTGTTCTGTCTTGTGTTGATACTTTTAATACCCTATTAATATCCCCTAGTGTTCTGTCTTGTGTTAATGCCACATCACCCTTCCCACCTCACTCAAATGTAATGCCACATCACCCTTCCCACCTCACTCAAATGTAGATATAAAATCAGGGAAACGCAAGTTCTAATCAGTTGTGTATTTGTGAAGTCTTTGAAAATGTAATAAGTTTTACGAAACGCGCCCGTGTCGCGTCAGACTAGAAATAAAAATGAATTTTGGAGAAGTGATTTTTGATTTACCTCCAACAGTGAAGCGTAATGTACGAAAGATTGAGAAAATTCGTGTTAGAATTATTAATCTTACTTTTTCGGTCATATTTAATAATATATGTCTACAGGAAAGACTGCTACCAAAATATAGTAATATATATATATATATATATATATATATATATATATATATATATATATATATATATATATATATATATATATAAATCCAGGTTATGCATATGGAAATGTCAAGACCCTGGAAACCCACTTCGGCCAGTCATCAGCCAGATACCAACACCCATATACAGACTGGCTAAGCGACTCAACTGCCTGCTGACGCCTATGTGCCTTGTGCTTTCAGCCTGAAGTCTCCAAAGGAATTCGTTGACATACTGCGGGGAGCACAGGCCACAGGGATGAGAGCCTCTCTAGATGTGGAGTCGCTGTTTACCAACGTGCCCGTGGATGAAACAATCAGGATTATGTTGGATAGAGTTTATCGTGATCTGGCTTGTATCCCTCTGGACATATCAGAGAGCATACTAAGGAAGTTACTCAAAGCCTGCATTAAAGAGGCACCCTTCTTGAGTCCTGATAGGCACATGTGTAAACACGTAGATGGGGTCGCCATGGGTTCTTCCCCTAGGTGTCCTGTTCGCGTATTTTTACATGGGTACCATAGAGCAGAGGGTCTTAGTTGACATGGACTTTTAACCCTGCATATACTGCAGGTATGTTGACGACATATTTATACAGGTACCTGATGTCAGACATAAGCAGCAGTTGAAGGAGGCATTCCAGCAAAATTTGGTGTTAAGTTTCACTTACGAGATGAAGAGTGATGGGAAGCTGCCCTTTCTAGCTGTAACAGTCGCGTAAAGGAATGGAGACTTCCACACTGCAGTCTACACTAAGGAAACGAACATAGGAATGTGCCTTAATGCCAGTAGTGACTGCCCAGACAGGTACAAGCGGAGTGTTGTCAACGCTTACGTTGACCGAGCTCTCAATCACAACTCTGGTTGGAAGCAGGTCGATGAAGAACTCTGTTGAGTAAGGCAGGTCCTAGTCAATAATGGCTTCTCTAACGGTTATGTCGAAGACGTTCTTAAAAGAAAGGTGACAGGCCATGCAACCTCTGAAGAAGCAACCAACACAACACCTGTACCTCTTATTAGACTGTTTTACAGGAACTTCTTTTCCACAACTTATAAAATGTAGGAAAGAGTCCTTAAAGATATTATTGATAGGAACGTTATTCCCACAGACACCAATCAGAAGATACAATTAACAATATATTACAAAAACAAGAAAACGGTCAACCTACTCATGAAGAAGTCTCCAGACACCAAACAAAACGCCTTAAAAGAGACAAACGTCGTCTATGCCTTCACATGCCCACATGGGGACTGTCAGCCCCAAAGATCTCACAATATAGGCGAGACAACGACGTCTCTCTCCAGGCGATTAACAATGCACAAACAACAGGGCTCCATCAAGGAGCATATGATCTCCTCACACAACCAGACCATCACCAGAGACATCTTAACAACACTGAAATAATCCACAGGTATAACGACAACAGGAGACTCGACATCAACGAGGCGCTACACATCAAAAAATCAAGGCCAGCAATCAACAGCCAGTTAACACATAATTAAATTCTACTCACTTCAAGACCCCGAGCCAATATAAAGACAGGATCTAATGACCCTATCTTAGGAACGCAAGCAGCGGTGAAGTGGGGAATGGTGGGGAGGACGAGTGGTGGGGAGGAATGGAGGACAGGGATGGTTGCTGTGTCTCAGCAACCATTTGGTACTGGCGGCCACGTGTTGCTGAGCCACAGCAACGCGTGGCCGGGTACTGCTAGTATATATATATATATATATATATATATATATATA
Source organism: Procambarus clarkii (assembly GCF_040958095.1). NCBI lineage: Eukaryota > Metazoa > Arthropoda > Malacostraca > Decapoda > Cambaridae > Procambarus > Procambarus clarkii. The sequence goes on from NC_091167.1 coordinate 39,922,924, forward strand.
TATATATATATATATATTCAGTTGTGTATTTGTAAACTAAAGTCTTTGAAAATGTAATAAGTTTTACGAAACGCGCTCGTGTCGCGTCAGACTAGAAATAAAAATGAATTTTGGAGAATTGATTTTTGATTTACCTCCAACAGTGAAAAGAAATGTACGAAAGATTGAGAAAATTCGTGTTAGAATTATTAATCTTACTTTTTCGGTCATATTTAATAATATATATATATATATATATATATATATATATATATATATATATATATGTCGTACCTAGTAGCCAGAACTCACTTCTCAGCCTACTATGCAAGGCCCGATTTGCCTAATAAGCCAAGTTTTCATGAATTAATGTTTTTTCGTCTACCTAACCTACCTAACCTAACCTAACCTAGCTTTTTTTGGCTACCTAACCTAACCTTACCTATATATATAGGTTAGGTTAGGTTAGGTAGGGTTGGTTAGGTTCGGTCATATATCTACGTTAATTTTAACTCCAATAAAAAAAAATTGACCTCATACATAGTGAAAAGGGTAGCTTTATCATTTCATAAGAAAAAAATTATAGTAAATAAATTAATTCAGGAAAACTTGGCTTATTAGGCAAATCGGGCCTTGAATAGTAGGCTGAGAAGTGAGTTCTGGCTACTAGGTACGACATATATATATATATATATATATATATATATATATATATATATATATATATATATATGTCGTACCTAGTAGCCAGAACGCACTTCTCAGCCTACTATGCAAGGCCCGATTTGCCTAATAAGCCAAGTTTTCATGAATTAATTGTTTTTCCTCTACCTAACCTACCTAACCTAACCTAACCTAACTTTTTCGGCTACCTAACCTAACCTAACCTATAAAGATAGGTTAGGTTAGGTTAGGTAGGGTTGGTTAGGTTCGGTCATATATCTACGTTAATTTTAACTCCAATAAAAAAAAATTGACCTCATACATAATGAAATGGGTAGCTTTATCATTTCATAAGAAAAAATTAGAGAAAAAATATTATTTCAGGAAAACTTGGCTTATTAGGCAAATCGGGCCTTGCATAGTAGGCTGAGAAGTGCGTTCTGGCTACTAGGTACGACATATATATATATATATATATATATATATATATATATATATATATATATATATATATATATATATATATATATATATATATATATATATATATGTGTGTGTGTGTGTGTGTTGTACCTAGTAGCCAGAACGTTGTACTCGGACTGCTATGCAAGGTCCGATTTGCCTAATAAGCCAAGTTTTCCTGAATTTATATTTTTTCTCTAATTTATGAGTTTCTCTGATGAGTACCTACGCAGGAAAAATGAAACTAAAATTCCGAACGTTTTGGTGTTTCAATACATTATGAAGATATATAAACAGAAGACATGAGATTGGGCTTATGTAACCTTACACCTGAGTGGACTAAGGTCCAGGTGTAGGGGGATATATATTAGCCCAAACTCTCGTCCTCTCTGACCTTCGGGTTATCCATGCCCGTGTGATGTGTATTGGGATCGAGACAAGCCTGTGTCCGGCTTCGTTGACACCTTCGGACACTGCTTCATGCTTCACCTCAGCCCGGCCTCATCAACAAAGCTTAACAGCTCGTTAATCCAGCCGCCAAACCCCCAGTTTATGAATGTAAAAAGGTTTACACGCGACGATGACCTATCATCATTTATCGAGCACCACCACCACCACCAGTACCACCACCAGTACCACCCCCACCAGTACCACCACCACCACCAGTACCACCACCACCAGTACCACCAGTACCACCACCAGTACCACCACCAGTACCACCACCACCACCAGTACCACCACCACCACCAGTACCACCACCAGTACCACCACCACCAGTACCACCACCAGTACCACCACCAGTACCACCACCACCACCAGTAACATTGACTTCTACCCATAAGAATATATTATAATAAACGTCAGAAGGCTTCGTCATGTAATTCAATTAGAAGGGAGGGCGATCCCGCCCCCCCCCCCTCCCCTGTGTGGCGGCGTGGGGGTGGGGGGGTACTCACCTAGTTGTGCTTGCGGGGGTTGAGCTTTGGCTCTTTGGTCCCGCCTCTCAACTGTCAATCAACTGGTGTACAGGTTCCTGAGCCTACTGGGCTCTATCATATCTACATTATAAACTGTGTATGGAGTCAGCCTCCACCACATCACTGCCTAATGCATTCTATCTGTTAACTACTCTGACACTGAAAAAGTTCTTTCTAACGTCCCTGTGGCTCATTTGGGTACTCAGTTTCCACCTGTGTTCCCTTGTTCGTGTCCCACCCGTGTTAAACTGTTTATCTACCCTGTCAATTCCCCTGCGACAGTGTGTGGATGGGTGTGGGGTGTAAGTGATTTTAGACCACCAAATGATTGAAGGACTACTCCAAGATGAGACACTCCACTCCCACAGCTGGTGGTCCATAAGAGAGGGCACACACAAGAGAGGGCAGACACAGGAGAGGGCAGACATAAGAGAGGAGCAGACATAAGAGAGGGCAAGACACAAGAGAGGGGCAGACACAAGAGAGGGGCAGACATAAGAGAGGGCAGACACAAGAGAGGGGCAGACACAAGAGAGGGGCAGACGTAAGAGAGGGCAGACACAAGAGAGGGGCAGACGTAAGAGAGGGCAGACATAAGAGAGGGGCAGACGTAAGAGAGGGCAGACACAAGAGAGGGGCAGACACAAGAGAGGGGCAGACACAAGAGAGGGGCAGACGTAAGAGAGGGCAGACACAAGAGAGGGGCAGACACAAGAGAGGGGCAGACGTAAGAGAGGGCAGACACAAGAGAGGGGCAGACACAAGAGAGGGGCAGACGTAAGAGAGGGGCAGACATAAGAGAGGGCAGACACAAGAGAGGGGCAGACACAAGAGAGGGCAGACACAAGAGAGGGGAGACATAAGAGAGGGCCGAGACAATAGAGGCGAGGTAGCAGGTACTAGAGAGAGTGAGGGTGTCCAGTTACCAGCTTAACACTATTCATTACCCACTGTGGTCACCCTCACCCCACAAGCCTCCCTGAGCCCTTACTGCTGTGGTGGGGGGGGGGAGGGGGGAGAGAGGGAAGGACAGAGAGAGAGAGAGAGGGGAGAGAGAGAGAGAGGGAAGGAGAGAGAGAGAGAGAGAGAGAGAGAGAGAGAGAGAGAGAGAGAGAGAGAGAGAGAGAGAGAGAGAGAGAGGAGAGAGAGAGAGAGGGGGGAGAGAGAGAGAGAGAGAGAGAGGGAAGGAGAGAGAGAGAGAGAGAGAGGGAGAGAGAGAGAGAGAGAGAGAGAGAGAGGGAGAGAGAGAGAGAGAGAGGGGAGAGAGAGAGAGAGAGAGGGGGGGGGAGAGAGAGAGAGAGAGAGGGAAGGAGAGAGAGAGAGAGAGAGAGAGAGAGAGAGAGAGAGAGAGAGAGAGAGAGAGAGAGAGAGAGAGAGAGAGA
>NC_091167.1:39926886-39944386 GCF_040958095.1 Procambarus clarkii
CCACACCCACCCCCGTGGACAGTCCTACACCCCCGTGGACAGTCCCACACCCCCGTGGAGAGTCCTACACCCCCGTGGACAGTCCCACACCCCCGTGGACAGTCCTACACCCCCGTGGACAGTCCCACACCCCCGTGGAGAGTCCTACACCCCATGGACAGTCCTACACCACCGTGGACAGTCCCACACCCCCGTGGAGAGTCCTACACCCCCGTGGACAGTCCCACACCCCCGTGGACAGTCCTACACCCCCGTGGACAGTCCCACACCCCCGTGGAGAGTCCTACACCCCATGGACAGTCCTACACCACCGTGGACAGTCCCACACCCCCGTGGACAGTCCCACACCCCCGTGGACAGTCCCACACCCCCGTGGAGAGTCCTACACCCCATGGACAGTCCTACACCACCGTGGACAGTCCCACACCCCCGTGGACAGTCCCACACCCCCGTGGAGAGTCCTACACCCCCGTGGACAGTCCCACACCCCCGTGGACAGTCCTACACCCCATGGACAGTCCTACACCCCCGTGGACAGTCCCACACCCCCCGTGGACAGTCCTACACCTCCGTGGAGAGTCCTACACCCCATGGACAGTCCTACACCACCGTGGACAGTCCCACACCCCCCGTGGACAGTCCCACACCCCCGTGGAGAGTCCTACACCCCATGGACAGTCCTACACCACCGTGGACAGTCCTACACCCCCGTGGAGAGTCCTACACCCCATGGACAGTCCTACACCCCCGTGGACAGTCCCACACCCCCGTGGAGAGTCCTACACCCCATGGACAGTCCTACACCACCGTGGACAGTCCCACACCCCCGTGGACAGTCCCACACCCCCGTGGAGAGTCCTACACCCCCGTGGACAGTCCTACACCCCCGTGGACAGTCCCACACCCCCGTGGAGAGTCCTACACCCCATGGACAGTCCTACACCCCCGTGGACAGTCCCACACCCCCCGTGGACAGTCCTACACCCCCGTGGACAGTCCTACACCCCCGTGGACAGGGACAAAAGCTGGAACAACACCCCAAAAATAAGAAAAAAAAAATACCAAAAATGAGGGTGAGGAATGAGGTAACTGGCAACCCTCGCCCTCACCTGGCCGCCCCGCCCACAACACTTCACTCACTTCCCACAATACTTCGTCCCATACGGCACTTCCCCTCCCCCCTGTCACCCCCCCCCCCACCCCTACCCCAAAGCAGGTGTCCTGCGTCCCACCCCATTAAAGTGTATTCACCGTGTCCCGTGGAGGAAGTGGGTGTAATGGGGTAGTGTTGGTGGGTGTAGGGCGGCGGTGTTGTGAGCGAGACACAGGGAGCGTGAGCGAGACCACTGGGGAAGATCCCATTAGTGCTCCCGTGGAGTTGAATGCATTAATTATGCCACACAATGGTCAATTATTTAATCGAAACTTTGCCCAAAAGCCATGTAAAGGTACACAGTAAATTAGGGAGCATTAAACTGGTCATCTCGTGCATCACACACCGACTTATGCTATCTTACCCCCACATACATATACATATAAACACACACATTATATATATATATATATATATATATATATATATATATATATATATATATATATATATATATATATATATATATATATATATGCGGACAAGCCTGAATGGTCCCCAGGACTATATACAACTGAATTAAGGCGTCCTGTACATACCAGTTGCGTTGCTCCTGGCAGTATGGGTTCGAGTCACTTCTGGGGTCGTGAGTTTTCAGTTATATATATATATATATATATATATATATATATATATATATATAATTACTAAGAACTCTGTTTGACCCGGCCAGGATTCGAACCCATGCCGTCCAGGATCAGCCCTAAACGTATACAGCATCATCGATGCGGTGGCCCCGGTGCTCTGGGAACGTTCAGAGGTGATCCTGGACGGCATGGGTTCGAATCCTGGCCGGGTGATATAGAGTGTATACTAGTTAAAGTAAATGTATAACTTACGATAATCCTTCTCCTTACTGATACATGTGTTCTTCCTTAAGTATAATACTGTTTATTTTTGTATTTCATTTAATTTTTTCCAATTATATATTTTGGTTGATGTGTGTGAGGGCCTGGGGGGAGGGGGTGAGGAGTGAGGGGTGAGGGGGTGTGAGGCAGGTGAGGGAGGGGTGAGGGTGTCGAGGGAGAGAGGAGAGAGGAAGGCGGGTGGGATGCAAGGACAGATACCGTGTAGCGGGTGATCATCCACCCCACAAGAGTCACCCCCCAGCCCTTAGCCCTCAGCCACCAGCCCTCAGCCACCAGCCACCAGCCCTCAGCCACCAGCCCGTCCTCCAGAGACTTAAAGACCATTCCATCCACCCGCCAAACCCCAGCTGTTTATCAGTGACAAATGGTTTACACAGGACTCACAACTGATGACGTCCGAACACTTCCGGAACAAGTGCTTCACTGACGACTTGTGTTCGAACCACAACGCTGTAAATGCTTCACCCACGTACTACAAATAATCGCCAACATGACCTAAACACCTAACCTAACCTATGCCAATATATGCACAATATGCTAATATACTATAATATAAATTTATATATTAGAAAATTCCAATTTTGAATGAACAGCATGTTAACATTTATGGATGCGTCTGTGGGGGTCGACCGCTGGGTGGAATGGACTGGATGTAACACGACTCAAATGTTAGAAGACCCGATGTTAGTGTTTAATGTTTGAGTGAGTACAGCAAGAGGAGACACACACGGCTGGGGCCCAAGAGCTGGGACCTACTCGATGGGACCCAAGTCCCAGGATTCATAATTCCTAGAGGACCTATTGAACAGGACCCCCCTCCCCCCCTCCCCAACCGCCACCAGCACCCCCCACCTCCCCCCCCCACCTCTCCTCCCCCCCAACACCCGTCTAAACGAGGGTAAACGCCAACATCCTGACATAATGAGGTAATATGCTCGTTAATTACCGGGTCTACCTGCCCGCACGTGCCCAGGTGATCCCCAGTTCCGGTATCCCCCCCCCTCCACCCTCCCTCCCTCCCTCCCTCCAGCACGACCCTCCACCCTCCCTCCAGCACGACCCTCCACCCTCCCTCCAGCACGACCCTCCACCCTCTCTCCAGCACGACCCTCCCTCCAGCACGACCCTCCCTCCCTCCAGCACGACCCTCCACCCTCCCTCCAGCACGACCCTCCACCCTCCCTCCAGCACGACCCTCCACCCTCCCTCCAGCACGACCCTCCACCCTCCCTCCAGCACGACCCTCCACCCTCCCTCCAGCACGACCCTCCCTCCAGCACGACCCTCCCTCCCTCCAGCACGACCCTCCAGCACGACCCTCCACCCTCCCTCCAGCACGACCCTCCACCCTCCACACACAGCCACCACACACCACACCACAGTGAGGGCCGCCAAGTAAGGCGCCAAGAAGCAAGACATGGTGACAGAGAGCCACCAGTCGTGTGAGGCCTCACCTGCCCTCCTGGAGACTCCTGGCCTCAACCGTCGTGTAGTGTACGGTCACACCCTGGCCGCGGTCACACCCTGGCCGCGGTCACACCCTGGCCGCGGTCACACCCTGGCCGCGGTCAGACCCTGGCCCCGGTCAGACCGTGGCCGCGGTCACACCCTGGCCGCGGTCACACCCTGGCCGCGGTCAGACCCTGGCCCCGGTCAGACCCTGGCCCCGGTCAGACCGTGGCCGCGGTCACACCCTGGCCGCGGTCAGACCCTGGCCCCGGTCAGACCGTGGCCGCGGTCACACCCTGGCCGCGGTCACACCCTGGCCGCGGTCAGACCGTGGCCGCGGTCACACCCTGGCCGTGCACTAACAAGGCTCCGACAAGCAACGCGTCACTCCTACACCCAACCTGGCCCTCACCGGACATATCCTGACCTCATGAAAGTAACTGACTGGTACCAGGGAAGAACATTAGACATAGCTGAAGCACTACACATCAAACACTCCCACCACCAGCACCCAGCTTACATATAAGTGCTTTAATGCCTGCCATCTACACGACCAAGAACTACCACACACACACCAGCTGCCCCAGCCGACCAATGAGAATGCAGGAAAATATTATACCCAATCGCTGCGATTGCCTAATCCGCCCCCCATAACCCCCCCTTTCAAGGCTCACACACACACTGTACTGACAACAGCAAGTCACAGCCCAATGGGTACAGGCTGGAACAATACAGGCTCATACAGGCTGTATCATCACCAGAATACAGGCTCATACAGGCTGTATCATCACCAGAATATAGGCTCATACAGGCTGTATCATCACCAGAATATAGGCTCATACAGGCTGTATCATCACCAGAATACATAGCAACTATTGGTTTGGGAACACGGCTCTCCACGTGGCCCGTGCCTGTATAGGTTAGGTTAGGAGGGGATGGCTTGGCTCTGTCCGTTCCTGGTGAGGGTTAGGACGACGTCTTCTGCACGTTGTGGCAATTGAAGGTGCTGGTGGGCTAGTGGGATAGGCAGCCAGCTGGCGCTAATGACACCAACACTTTAACACATGTCAAGAATAGATTGGATAGGTGTGTGTTAGGGGGTGGTCACACTGTTGACCTGCGCGCGTCACAATGTTGACCTGCGCGCGTCACAAGGTTGACCTGCGCGCGCCACAATGTTGACCTGCGCGCGTCACAATGTTGACCTGCGCGCGTCACACTGTTGACCTGCGCGCGTCACAATGTTGACCTGCGCGCGTCACAAGGTTGACCTGCGCGCGTCACAATGTTGACCTGCGCGCGTCACAAGGTTGACCTGCGCGCGTCACAAGGTTGACCTGCGCGCGTCACAATGTTGACCTGCGCGCGTCACAAGGTTGACCTGCGCGCGTCACAATGTTGACCTGCGCGCGTCACAATGTTGACCTGCGCGCGTCACAAGGTTGACCTGCGCGCGTCACAAGGTTGACCTGCGCGCGTCACAATGTTGACCTGCGCGCGTCACAATGTTGACCTGCGCGCGTCACAAGGTTGACCTGCGCGCGTCACAAGGTTGACCTGCGCGCGTCACAATGTTGACCTGCGCGCGTCACAATGTTGACCTGCGCGCGTCACAATGTTGACCTGCGCGCGTCACAATGTTGACCTGCGCGCGTCACAATGTTGACCTGCGCGCGTCACAATGTTGACCTGCGCGCGTCACAAGGTTGACCTGCGCGCGTCACAAGGTTGACCTACGCGCGTCACAAGGTTGACCTGCGCGCGTCACAGTGTTGACCTGCGCGCGTCACAAGGTTGACCTGCGCGCGTCACAAGGTTGACCTGCGCGCGTCACAAGGTTGACCTGCGCGCGTCACAAGGTTGACCTGCGCGCGTCACAAGGTTGACCTGCGCGCGTCACAAGGTTGACCTGCGCGCGTCACAAGGTTGACCTGCGCGCGTCACAAGGTTGACCTGCGCGCGTCACAAGGTTGACCTGCGCGCGTCACAAGGTTGACCTGCGCGCGTCACAAGGTTGACCTGCGCGCGTCACAAGGTTGACCTGCGCGCGTCACAGTGTTGACCTGCGCGCGTCACAAGGTTGACCTGCGCGCGTCACAAGGTTGACCTGCGCGCGTCACAAGGTTGACCTGCGCGCGTCACAATGTTGACCTGCGCGCGTCACAATGTTGACCTGCGCGCGTCACAATGTTGACCTGCGCGCGTCACAATGTTGACCTGCGCGCGTCACAAGGTTGACTTGCGCGCGTCACAATGTTGACCTGCGCGCGTCACAATGTTGACCTGCGCGCGTCACAAGGTTGACCTGCGCGCGTCACAAGGTTGACCTGCGCGCGTCACAAGGTTGACCTGCGCGCGTCACAATGTTGACCTGCGCGCGTCACAAGGTTGACCTGCGCGCGTCACAAGGTTGACCTGCGCGCGTCACAATGTTGACCTGCGCGCGTCACAATGTTGACCTGCGCGCGTCACAATGTTGACCTGCGCGCGTCACAATGTTGACCTGCGCGCGTCACAATGTTGACCTGCGCGCGTCACAAGGTTGACCTGCGCGCGTCACGTCAAGTCAAACTTGAACACCAACTTTTGAGAGTTCAATATTAAACTTCCTTCCCACCTGAAGAAAGGTATAAGAAATATATAGAGACAATTCCCGCTAGACTCATTAATCTCACCCTGTGTTGGTCACTCGATATGCGTATATACTTTACTTTCATACATACATATTCATACATGCATACATATATATACATACATCTGTACTTTACGTACATAAATACACACATACCGAGCCACTAAATATGCACAGAAATCCATTTACGTTCCATTTAAAACTTTGGCAAGGAATTAAAAATGAAAACCTCTACTGTCTTTACCCTGGAATTATCACGAAAGAAATAAAAGGTTGACTAGAGAGAGCAAAGTGTAACTGGCCAACTGGGAGTCGATTAACAGGGGAGAAACGAGACAGTTAAATGGAGTTGGTAGTGAGTGGAGTCACGCCACTCGAGGGCTGCCTGCCTTACACCTGGCTTGGTCATAATTACGGTGTACAGGTAAACTGGTATTTAGTCTACAAGTGGTACTCTTGATCTCAAGAGTTTGACCTTGTAAATGTGCCGGTGGCATACTTGTGTGTGTGTGTGTGTTTGTGGTGTGTGTGTGTGTGTGTGTGTGTGTGTGTGTGTGTGTGTGTGTGTGTGTGTGTGGTGTGTGTGTGTGTGTGGTGTGTGTGTGTGGTGTGTGTGTGTGGTGTGTGTGTGTGTGTGTGTGTGTGTGTGTGGTGTGTGTGTGTGTGTGTGTGTGTGTGTGTGTGTGTGTGTGTGTGTGTGTGTGTGGTGTGTGTGTGTGTGTGTGTGTGTGTGTGTGTGTGTGTGTGTGTGTGTGAGTGTGTGTGTGTGTGTATAAATATATATTATTTTTAAAATAAATATATTATTGATTATAAGAGAAAAAGGGGGAGATCAATGATACTACCACGAACATTCTCCAAATTACTTACGTTATGTGAGAACGAGAAGAACAATTAACACTCCGAAGATCCTTCACAACCTGACGCCGAGAGAACCGTTTCGTCGAGCATGTCAACATTGCCAGCGGCAGGGGAAGTGGAATGCAATCTAACCGGTGCAGCCGAATATATGACAACTTTCTCAAGGCGCAGCACAGAGAAGAAGGCCCCCATGGTGGAACACCAAGTCGCTACACCCAGCCTGATCATCTACACTTCGTCTCTGTACAAAATACCGTCAGTTCTACACTCATCTCGGCCAGTAACACTGAAATAATCGACACAGTAAGAGATTAAACATTGCAGAAGCACTTGACATCAAGCACTCTTATCGAATGTGATGAGTATGACAGTAGCGTCCCTCAGTGATGAGTATGACAGTAGCGTCCCTCAGTGATGAGTATGACAGTCGCGTCCCTCAGTGATGAGTATGACAGTAGCGTCCCTCAGTGATGAGTATGACAGTAGCGTCCCTCAGTGATGAGTATGGTAGTAGCGTCCCTCAGTGATGAGTATGGCAGTAGTGTCCCTCAGTGATGAGTATGGCAGTAGTGTCCCTCAGTGATGAATATGGCAGTAGCATCCCTCAGTGATGAGTATGGCAGTAGCGTCCCTCAGTGATGAGTATGGCAGTAGCGTCCCTCAGTGATGAGTATGGCAGTAGCGTCCCTCAGTGATGAGTATGGCAGTAGCGTCCCTCAGTGATGAGTATGGCAGTAGCGTCCCTCAGTGATGAGTATGGCAGTAGTGTCCCTCAGTGATGAGTATGGCAGTAGTGTCCCTCAGTGATGAGTATGGCAGTAGCGTCCCTCAGTGATGAGTATGGCAGTAGAGTCCCTCAGTGATGAGTATGGCAGTAGTGTCCCTCAGTGATGAATACGGCAGTAGTGTCCCTCAGTGATGAGTATGGCAGTAGCGTCCCTCAGTGATGAGTATGGCAGTAGCGTCCCTCAGTGATGAGTATGGCAGTAGCGTCCCTCAGTGATGAGTATGGCAGTAGTGTCCCTCAGTGATGAGTATGGCAGTAGCGTCCCTCAGTGATGAGTATGGCAGTAGCGTCCCTCAGTGATGAGTATGGTAGTAGTGTTCCTCAGTGATGAGTATGGCAGTAGTGTCCCTCAGTGATGAGTATGGCAGTAGCGTCCCCTCAGTGATGAGTATGGCAGTAGCGTCCCTCAGTGATGAGTATGGCAGTAGCGTCCCTCAGTGATGAGTATGGCAGTAGTGTCCCTCAGTGATGAGTATGGCAGTAGTGTCCCTCAGTGATGAGTATGGCAGTAGCGTCCCTCAGTGATGAGTATGGCAGTAGCGTCCCTCAGTGATGAGTATGGCAGTAGCATCCCTCAGTGATGAGTATGGCAGTAGTGTCCCTCAGTGATGAGTATGGCAGTAGCGTCCCTCAGTGATGAGTATGGCAGTAGTGTCCCTCAGTGATGAGTATGGCAGTAGCGTCCCTCAGTGATGAGTATGGCAATAGCATCCCTCAGTGATGAGTATGGCAGTAGCGTCCCTCAGTGATGAGTATGGCAGTAGCGTCCCTCAGTGATGAGTATGGTAGTAGAGTCCTTCAGTGATGAGTATCACAGTAGCGTCCCTCAGTGATGAGTATGGCAGTAGCGTCCCTCAGTGATGAGTATGGCAGTAGCATCCCTCAGTGATGAGTATGGTAGTAGAGTCCTTCAGTGATGAGTATCACAGTAGCGTCCCTCAGTGATGAGAATGGCAGTAGCATCCCTCAGTGATGAGTATGGCAGTAGCGTCCCTCAGTGATGAGTATGGCAGTAGCGTCCCTCAGTGATGAGTATGGCAGTAGCGTCCCTCAGTGATGAGTATGGCAGTAGTGTCCCTCAGTGATGAATATGGTAGTAGCGTCCCTCAGTGATGAGTATGGCAGTAGCGTCCCTCAGTGATGAGTATGGCAGTAGTGTCCCTCAGTGATGAGTATGGCAGTAGCGTCCCTCAGTGATGAGTATGGCAGCAGTGTCCCTCAGTGATGAGTATGGCAGTAGCGTCCCTCAGTGATGAGTATGGCAGTAGCGTCCCTCAGTGATGAGTATGGCAGTAGCGTCCCTCAGTGATGAGTATGGCAGTAGTGTCCCTCAGTGATGAGTATGGCAGTAGTGTCCCTCAGTGATGAGTATGGCATTAGCATCCCTCAGTGATGAGTATGGCAGTAGCGTCCCTCAGTGATGAGTATGGTAGTAGAGTCCTTCAGTGATGAGTATCACAGTAGCGTCCCTCAGTGATGAGTAACAGGAGCATTCCTCAGTGATGAGTATCACAGGAGCGTCCCTCAGTGATGAGTAACAGGAGCGTCCCTCAGTGATGAGTAACACAGAGAGAGAGAGAGAGAGAGAGAGAGAGAGAGAGAGAGAGAGAGAGAGAGAGAGAGAGAGAGAGAGAGAAAGAGAGAGAGAGAGAGAAATAAGAGGAAGGGGAAGAGTAATGATGAGTGATGACGGTCTTCTCCCAATTCATCTTATCGTCTCTTCCTCTGTGTCCCTGTCTCTATTATCTGCCCTGTGCCACTTCTCTTCTACTCTCTATCTCTAGCCTTTTTCTCCTCTACCCTCTGCCATTACCCTTTGTTTTAGCACTATCTCCTCATCTCCCCCTCTTTGCCTTACTTTCTTATCCCTTTTCCCTATTCGTCCCTGCCTCTCTTCCACCCTTTCCATGGGAGTGAGTTCTCTGTCTCTCACGACACATCTGGGGGACTTCTCCGGCTTCGTACAGATGGAATCCTATCTGGCTATCCTATCTGGCTATCCTAACTGGCTATCGTAGTTGGCTATCCCAGCTGGCTATCCTAGCTGGCTATCCTACCTGGCTATCCTATGTGACTGAGTCCTGTTCACTGTATGCAGCTAGAAAAACTATTCTCTAGCAAGCTAACATATTGAGGCCGGTATGATGGCTGGAAGATGCACAGGTTTCGCAAGTGGTACGGCGTAGATGGTTGATAAATCCTGGCCTTGATGGCCTACTTCAACTGTTTCCTCCCCGCTGGCTGTCAAGGCTTATGGCTGGTCCAGACCCGTTACGTGGAGGCGGGTTTTCACAGTTGAATTGGCTGTCAAGAGTTGTGGCTACTGCAGATTGCACGAGTGCATCACCGAGCCTCGATTGATCAATTCCTGGTTGATCGGTGTGTTGTTGGGTGTCTTAGAGCAGCTCTGGTTGAGCGGAGCTGACTGATCACACGCCAAGTTAACCACCATGGGGGCATTACCTATCAGGGTATGTGGGCCAATACCAATCAGGGTATGTGGGTTACCACCAATCAGGGTATGAGGGGTACCACCAAACAGGGTATGAGGGGCACCACCAATCAGGGTATGAGGGCCACCACCAATCAGGGTATGTGGGCCACCACCAATCAGATTATGCCTCGCTTCTGACTTGTAAGAATTCTGATAATTATCTCTCCTGGATATTATATAATCTACTGCAAAACTTTCAAATGAATTAATTTGATCTTGACTAGTCAAAATAATACCTTCACGCCTCGACATATCCTTCACAAACCTCTACCACCAACACCTGTCAATAAGCATTGCACGTGTTTTAAAATTTAACAACATGAAAGTTATTTACGATCAAAATTTGATAATACGAGATAATTTGGCTCTTATGTTTGGTGAGAGGAGCCAGACGTCGTAACTGTGAAGTCGTAGGTGAAGCCAAGTTAAGAGATGGGTTTTAAGAGGTGTCGTGGAGGGGTTCAGCAGAGGGTCGTGTAGCAGACGACAGCAGGACGACCAGGAGCCTCTTTGTTAACATCAGCAGACATCGCGAAACCTGATCATCATCACAGACCAAAGTGTCGGTTAATGGCGTCTGCTCCATGTCTGCTGGTCGACGAGCACTTGGCATGTTTGGAGCGGTGGACACCCCGACTAGTGGAGTGTCTGGCATGTTTGGAGCGGTGGACACCCTGACTAGTGGAGTGTCTGGCATGTTTGGAGCGGTGGACACCCCGACTAGTGGAGTGTCTGGCATGTTTGGAGGCAGGAAAGCGCGCCAGGTGCGTGTCCCAGCTCCATACGCCATTGAATTCCTAAGAAACGACATGCAAATATTTTTAATAACTGCAAACAAGGAAATGATACATAAGCTGGACGCATATGCAAAACAAACAAGAATCTACATCCGCAGCACTTTCCTCAACCACACCCCCGAAGGTAACATTTATGGTGAGGTGGCGATGTGTTGGTGAATGATTGATCAGTGCAGGAGACGGGTGGTTGTGTGGTGGACAGGTGGAGGAGACGGTGGTGTGTGTGGTGGACAGGTGGAGGAGACGGTGGTGTGTGTGTTGGACAGGTGGAGGAGACGGTGGTGTGTGTGGTGGACAGGTGGAGGAGACGGTGGTTGTGTGGTGGACAGGTGGAGGAGACGGTGGCGTGTGTGGTGGACAGGTGGAGGAGACGGTGGTGTGTATGGTGGACAGGTGGAGGAGACGGTGGTGTGTGTGGTGGACAGGTGGAGGAGACGGTGGTGTGTGTGGTAGACAGGTGAAGGAGACGGTAGGCGGGGAACCACTAAACTTGTTGGGACTGAACTCTAGCAACCATTCGCTAGCCTAACCCTGTATTTTGTCAAGGTTATCCTGTAACCTGCTGCAGGACACCTCTGTTTTTACATTCCTCATTGTCTTGACATCTCTCTGCAACTATTGACATGTGCGAGGTGACTCCCTCGAATAGACCATTGACATGAATTAGGAGCAGTGGTGGTCCCAGGACCGAGCCCTGAGGGACCTCACTTGTTGACATTCCACCAGCTGGAGACCTCGCCTCCGTGATTCTGTTTTCTTCCCTTCAGGTACTCCCTTACACAGTTTAGCATCTTCACACTTATCCTACCTTGCTTCTCCATCTTGTATAGGAGTGTTTCGTGAGGAACACTTATCAAATGCTTTTTGACAGCCTTGGAAAAAGCAGGCTACCCAGCCTTTTTTTTCTGACATATTTTAGTGACCCTGTATATTGAAACCAACATTTAATGCACGTCAAGGCACCTCAGCAGCCTCCTTCAGCAGCCATGGTGATGGTAAGTCTGGTCGTGTTGAGTGTTGCATCATGTTTCTCCAGGCGGGATTTAACCTCCTCCACAGTGACTACTATGTCGTCCAGTGTTTCCTCAGGCCTTTATTTTGGCGTCTCTGATCTCCACGTTGGTGGTTTTGTCTGGTCTCCTGAGTGACTCACTGACTTTCTTGTCGTTTTCTGTGAGAATTCAACCTTCTGAACCTGATCACGTAGTTACACTGTTTTTTCTACCTATATTGCTATAAAACAGCTTTGGTTGGTCCTTAGCATTCGCTGCGGTGTCATTTTCCAACTGATTCGAAAGCTTTTTGACAGTCCAGAAATATGCAATCTGCCCAACCTGCTCTGTCGTGGCTTATTTTATTGGTAAGGTACTGCCCTGGCAGTACCTTACCGAGGGGTTTTGTCATATATATTTTGAAAAGGGGTTTTGTAATATATATTTTATCCTCCATGGATGTGTGCCTGGAGAGGAAGTGTTGTGTCTCTCCGGTTGTCTCTCTGTCTCTTTCTCTATCACTTTCTTTTTTTTATTTCTATAAAAGGAGGAGAGTTGCGAACTTTTGACTACCCAGAAGGCAGTTTAGTGAGTCCTTTAAAGTCCCGATCTGGCTAAGGATAGACCTCTAGCGGGGCCCGGCGGAACTAACACCGGTGGACTTGTGAGACCTCTAGCGGGGCCCGGCGGAACTAACACCGGTGGACTTGTGAGACCTCTAGCGGGGCCCGGCGGAACTAACACCAGTGCGTAAATACGTGTAGATAATTACATATTTATGTATATCTTCCTTCCGGGAATTTTTGTATCGGTCAGCTGGCGGAGGATGTGGCGAAAATTTACCACCCAATTCTTTTCAGGAAAAGAATATCAGGGAGAAACACGAGGAAAAGTTCCTTAACAATACTGAAGACAGCGTAAACAAGGGACAAATATTTCCCTGCCGGGCATAAATTTAGGGATATTCGTACCTCTCCCTTTCGCTCGGCAGGGAAGAAATGCTACAGCTGGCGGGGGAAATTAAGACCGAGGACAGGGAAGGAAGACCGAGAACAAGCGGCGGGAGGGAGATTTGCATTATTCATTATCAGGGAATATTCACAGGACTTCAGGGAAATTTACACCCGCCCGGCAGGGAAGAAGTGGAATAGCCCGTGACACTAGGGACGTTGTTCTTGGCTTGTGTTGGGTATAGGGAGGGTACTGGTGGGTACCGGAGGGTACTGGTGGTTACTGGTGGGTACCGGAGGGTACTGGTGGTTACTGGTGGGTACCGGAGGGTACTGGTGGGTACCGAAGGGTACTAGTGGGTATCGGCGGGTACTGGTGGGTACCGGAGGGTACTAGTGGGTACCGGAGGGTACTGGTGGGTACCGGAGGGTACTGGTGGGTACCGGAGGGTACTGGTGGGTACCGGAGGGTACTGGTGGGTACCGGAGGGTACTGGTGGGTACCGGAGGGTACTGGTGGGTACCGGAGGGTACTGGTGGGTACCGGAGGGTACTGGAGGATACCGGAGGGGTACTGCTGGGTACCGGCGGGTACTGGTGGGTACCGGAGGGTACTGGAGGATACCGGAGGGGTACTGGTGGGTACCGGCGGGTACTGGTGGGTACCGGAGGGTACTGGAGGATACCGGAGAATACTGGTGGATACCGGGGGGTACTGGAGGATACCGGCGTGTACTGGTGGATACCGGCGGGGACTGGTGGATACCGGAGGGTACTGGTGGATAGCGGAGGGTACTGGTGGATACCGGAGGGTACTGGTGGATACCGGAGGGTACTGGTGGATACCAGAGGGTACTGGAGGATACCGGAGGGTACTGGAGGATACCGGAGGGTACTGGAGGATACCGGAGGGTACTGGTGGATACCGGAGGGTACTGGTGGATATCAGAGGGTACTGGTGGATATCGGAGGGTACTGGTGGATACCAGAGGGTACTGGTGGATACCGGAGGGTACTGGAGGATACCGGAGGGTACTGGTGGATATCGGAGGGCACTGGTGGATACCAGAGGGTACTGGAGGATACCGGAGGGTACTGGTGGATACCGGAGGGTACTGGTGGATACCAGAGGGTACTGGAGGATACCGGAGGGTTCTGGAGGATACCGGAGGGTACTGGAGGATACCGGAGGGTACTGGAGAATACCGGAGGGTACTGGTGGATACCGGAGGGTACTGGTGGATACCGGAGGGTACTGGTGGATACCGGAGGGTACTGGTGGATACCGGAGGGTACTGGTGGATACCGGAGGGTACTGGTGGATACCAGAGGGTACTGGTGGATACCAGAGGGTACTGGAGGATACCGGAGGGTACTGGAGGATACCGGAGGGTACTGGTGGATACCGGGGGGTACTCTGGGCACTGGTGGATACTGGATAATAGAGTAAAGCTGCCACAAGTACAGGACTAGGGAAGATCAGCTTCAGCTTCCCTGCTATATTGGAAGACCCACAGGGAAATTCCCACACCGTCAGCGCTGTTTTATCCCCAGGACCGTGGGGAAATTGTCTGGGAATCCCAACTCGTTGTTTATTACAGTCTTTTGTGAGGAGTTTGTTTGTGTTGTGGGAGAGTAACACCGTAAATGTGTTTAGTGTTTTATTTTACATACGAGAGTCAGTTATAAAAGATATTTGAGGCGCCAGACTATCTGTCTTTAGTAATTAAGAAGTCACACCTAGAGGTTTAATGGTCAGAGGGTTGCCTTCGGGTCAGGTCGTGTGAAGTAACCTTGCTTTCTATTAAGCTGATAATTGCAGACAGTTGGTGGTTACATCAAACAAGTCGCTGTTTAGGCGTGGTAGGTTGATAGCCTGAGGCTATCTGCTTAGAAGGCGGAGCTTAACTCCTGGTTCCCCATAAATACCCAGGGAACTGTACATTCAGGAGATCAGACACAGAGAGGATTGAAGATCGAGCAGGGGTATTTTCCGATACGTTACAATGATGGCGGCGGTGTTGAACAATGTTTATTTGTAGATGGTGTTATTTAACACTGTTCAGTCTCACATGTCTTTTGCCGCTCAGGCGCTTTTGGGGAGTGAACTATGAGGAGGAAGCACCATGCCATTACGACGCGCTTTTGGGGAGACTTTGACAGGTGTTTAATATTCGCGATTTAGCGAGTTTTTCGGGTTAGGAGATAGTGATTCTCAGGCGATGTGTTCTAGTGATTTTGGGAATTTTGTGATGTTCAGGGAATGTTCACCAGAACTTGAGTGTGTAGTGAGATTTATGTTAGTGGTAATATTTGGCGATTTGGAAAGCTATAGTTGGCGGTATAAAGTGCAGGTGAGCTGAGACAGGTGTCCCGCTATGTCCCAGGGGGACACCCAGCTTTCGCTGGTTTACAGGACAGTTGTGGAGTGAGAGGTGTGGTGTAGTTATTAAGTAGTTTTAAGTGGTGGTTCTGTTCATGTTATCGCAATTGACTGATTTACTCCATTTGAACGCAATAACTCGAGGTGTACTGGATTGTACAGCATGCCAGGGGGAGGCTTGGTATGTGAGTGGACTTCACTTTGGGGACGCTTGATGTTTGACAGTCTGGTCACGGGTTGTGGCAAAAGTTTTGAGTTGTGGACCCGCACAGAAGCGAGGGAAACAACTCTGGGTCACGTAGGTGGCTGTAGTTTAAGTTTGGGAGTAACAGCTAATTAAGTACTTTCAATTAAGAGCAGTATGGTTACGTGAGTCAAGTGTTTTGTGTCTCGAGGGTCATCAACATTTTACTGTGGAGAGTGTTTGATGAGTGACAAGTTGAAAGCAGTATCTACCTTATTCTCTCTTCCCTTTACTCTGGTGTTCCACCAAGACAGTTCCACTATTAAGACTTAAGTTTGCGAGTTGTTGCCAGGGGGAGAGCATTATGACTGAGCTGTGTGAACCCTATTACACTTGTAGGGTAACACAACATTTTTTGAACACAGATATTGTCACCTTTATGTTCATTCCCCGGTCAGTGTGTTTAGAGGAGAGGCGCAGGTATACACGAGACGAAGACGGCTGCCTTGTACCACACTCACAGGCGCTCACCACCACCACGACCAGCCCTCTACCTGGCCGTCATGGCTCCACCACCACGACCAGCCCTCTACCTGGCCGTCATGGCTCCACCACCACGACCAGCCCTCTACCTGGCCGTCATGGCTCCACCACCACGACCAGCTCTCTACCTGGCTGTCATGGCTCCACCACCACGACCAGCCCTCTACCTGGCCGTCATGGCTCCACCACCACGACCAGCCCTCTACCTGGCCGTCATGGCTCCACCACCACGACCAGCCCTCTACCTGGCCGTCATGGCTCCACCACCACGACCAGCCCTCTACCTGGCCGTCATGGCTCCACCACCACGACCAGCCCTCTACCTGGCTCTCATGGCTCCACCACCACGACCAGCCCTCTACCTGGCTCTCATGGCTCCACCACCACGACCAGCCCTCTACCTGGCCGTCATGGCTCCACCACCACGACCAGCCCTCTACCTGGCTGTCATGGCTCCACCACCACGACCAGCCCTCTACCTGGCCGTCATGGCTCCACCACCACGACCAGCCCTCTACCTGGCTGTCATGGCTCCACCACCACGACCAGCCCTCTACCTGGCTGTCATGGCTCCACCACCACGACCAGCCCTCTACCTGGCCGTCATGGCTCCACTACCACGACCAGCCCTCTACCTGGCTGTCATGGCTCCACCACCACGACCAGCCCTCTACCTGGCCGCCATGGCTCCACCACCACGACCAGCCCTCTACCTGGCTGTCATGGCTCCACCACCACGACCAGCCCTCTACCTGGCTGTCATGGCTCCATCACCACGACCAGCCCTCTACCTGGCCGCCATGGCTCCACCACCACGACCAGCCCTCTACCTGGCCGTCATGGCTCCACCACCACGACCAGCCCTCTACCTGGCTGTCATGGCTCCACCACCACGACCAGCCCTCTACCTGGCCGCCATGGCTCCACCACCACGACCAGCCCTCTACCTGGCTGTCATGGCTCCACCACCACGACCAGCCCTCTACCTGGCCGTCATGGCTCCACCACCACGACTAGCCCACTACCTGGCCGTCATGGCTCCACTACCACGACCAGCCCTCTACCTGGCCGTCATGGCTCCACCACCACGACCAGCTCTCTACCTGGCTGTCATGGCTCCACCACTACGACCAGCCCTCTACCTGGCTGTCATGGCTCCACCACCACGACCAGCCCTCTACCTGGCCGCCATGGCTCCACCACCACGACCAGCCCTCTACCTGGCTGTCATGGCTCCACCACCACGACCAGCCCTCTACCTGGCCGCCATGGCTCCACCACCACGACCAGCCCTCTACCTGGCTGTCATGCCTCCACCACCACAACCAGCCCTCTACCTGGCTGTCATGGCTCCACCACCACGACCAGCCCTCTACCTGGCTGTCATGGCTCCACCACCACGACCA
>NC_091167.1:39946886-40011886 GCF_040958095.1 Procambarus clarkii
ACACACACACACACACACAAGAGTATGCCGCGCCATCATGGACTCCCCACCTGAAGAAACACATAAGGAAACTGGAAAAGGTTCAGAAGTTTGCGACGAGGCTTGTCTCAGAGTTACGAGGGATGGGATATGAGGAGCGCCTGAAGGAACTGAATCTTACGACACTATAATAAAGAAAGGAGAGGGGGGATACGATAGAAACGTATAAAATACTCAGCGGGATTGCCAGAGTGGACATAGACGAAATGTTCACACGGAATAGTAACAGAACGAGGGGACATGGGCGGAAGCTGGAAACTCAGATGAGTCACAGAGATGTTAGGAAGTTTTCTTTTAGCGTGAGAGTAGTGGAAAAATGGAATGCACTTAAGGAACAGGTTGTGGAAGCAAACTCTATTCATAATTTTAAAACTAGGTGTGATAGGGAAATAGGACAGGAGTCATTGCTGTAAACAACCGATGGCTCGAATGGCGGGATCCAAGAGTCACTGCTCGATCCTGCAAGCACAAATAGGACAGTACAAATAGGTGAGTACACACACACACACACCGTCCTCGACAATGACTGAGCTCGTTATGTTCAAACTTTATACAGTAACTTTATAAGAACAACTTGATGCGTGTTGCAGACAAACTTGCTTCTGCTCATGCAACCTACTACTCTAGAACTGTAGGGGGGGGGGGGGTGTTGAAGGGGGGGGGCGGCAGCGAGTGTGTGTGTGTGTTCACCTAGTTGTACTTACCTAGTTGTGCTTGCGGGGATTGAGCTCTGGCTCTTTGGGCCCGCCTCTCAACTATCAATCAAATGACCCCCCCCCCCACACACACACCCAGGAAGCAGCTGTCTAACACCCAGGTACGTATTTACTGCTAGGTGAATCAGGGTGAAAGAAAATCTGCCCATTCTTTTCCGCCTCAGCCGGGATCGGTCTGGGACCCTTAGAACTACGAATCCCGAGCGTTGTCCACTCAGCCAACAGGCCCCAA
The DNA here is from genome assembly GCF_040958095.1 of Procambarus clarkii. Lineage (NCBI taxonomy): Eukaryota > Metazoa > Arthropoda > Malacostraca > Decapoda > Cambaridae > Procambarus > Procambarus clarkii. The sequence continues at coordinate 39,947,874 of NC_091167.1, forward strand.
TCAGTGACTACGGGGACGTGAGCTCTAGCTCTTCATGCCCCGCCTGATTACTTCCTTCAACTCATACTCGTTTGTATTTAAGTTTCTAAAGAGGCTGTTCTTATGCACCTTGTCCTTTCCCCATCAGTATCTTATATGTTGCGATCATGTCCCCCTCCCCGTCTCTTCTTTTCTCAGGGTTGTGAGGCCCAGTTCCCCTAAGCTATCCTCTTAGCTCTGGCACCACTCTTTACAAGGTGGAGATTCCTGGCCGGCGCTGCACATTACAGCATTGGTCTAACAGAGGTTGTGTAGATTGCCTTGACAGAGCTCCCCTAGCTCAAGTTTGTACACAGATGGGTGTATGGAGCCGGGTGTGTGTCACGTGTGTACCCACGCTCCCTGCCACACACACCCTACACACCTACACACACACACACCACTCACTACACCTTTCCCTGCTGACCACATCCTATCACTGCCACACCAGCACTTTACGCCCGTTTTGAACCATGGCACTTAAGACTCCCGTCACTCTGGAGGGCTGTAGTGGCCCCACCATCACACTACACTTCCCACCACTTTATAACATTCACTTTCATTATGCAACACTCACAATCACGTCCAGGTAATCCTATCATGGAACATGAGTCACTATTGGACAGGTTAGCGACCTGTGTTGACGAGAACCACTAAACTAGTGCCCCTCTGCGTCAACAAGAGGGGGGGGGGGGGGGTGAGAGGGATTGAATTAGGGTTCCATGAGAAATGTATAAAACTTGAAATAGTGTATAAAATATCTCACTCAACATACCTCAACATAGTCTCTTGCTCACCTATTTCTACCCCGGGCACCGGAGCACCCGGGCACCGGAGCACCCGGGCACTGGGGCACCCGGGCACTGGGGCACCCGGGCACTGGGGCACCCGGGCACTGGGGCACCCAACAAACAGGTGGACAGATGCATCGACGACATACCTGCAAGAAGAAAGTCAACGATTAGTTTGGACTCCAGAGACGAGCGCAGAACATCCCACAACAAAGATGGCGGCTTTGTTGACACGTGTTCACCAAAGCCTCAACCACCCACCTCAATGCCCCTGTTACCTAGCAGTAAAATAGGTACCTGGGTGTTAGTCAGCTGTCACGGGCTGCTTCCTAGGGGTGGAGGCCTGGTCGAGGACCGGGCCGCGGGGACACTGAAAGCCCCGAAATCATCTCAAGATAACCACCCAAGGTAATTATTTTTATAAACAACCTCTGGGGTGTCCCCCCCCCCCAGGGTAGTGTGGTGGGATCGCTCCTGTGGAACACACCACAGGAGCCTTTACGTAAACTCGCCCCACAACGAGCAGTAAACTCAGTGAATTAACCTAACGGTTTACACGTAGACTCTCCCCAGCAGACGTGTGGCTGGTGAGTACGTAGTCTACACAGTTCAGGAAAAAGAATACCCCACATTGAGCTTCTGAACATGTCCTGCCCTCACCACAAGTAAACTACTAAGCAAGTGTCGTGTCGTGCGGGGCCTGCAGACACCGGACTCTGCTCCACCGACGCTGTAAACTCTGCGTCAGTTTACCCTGAACATGTACACCTACCATGCAGACGTCTTGTACCCCAAGGCCTACTGAACTCAACATAGTATTCACTCAATTTTCTGGCCAAGTTGACCGGATTTAAAAATAAAAAAGTAGCTCCGTTTTTCAGGACAAGTCACTGTACTTTTCAGGACAAGTCACTGTACTTTTCAGGACAAGTCACTGTACTTTTCAGGACAAGTCACTGTACTTTTCAGGACAAGTCAGTGAACCTCACAGTCGTCCCTAACTAACCTCCCTCACTTCTGGCACTGAAAACAAACTAATTAGTTCCCAAAACGATGTTTAACACATAAGCATTTATCAAGAGTTTCTAAAATGGTAATGTTGTGTTATGAGAGTGTATAAGAAAACTTAGCCAACACATTCATCCACGGCCCCTAGTCCTGCCCAGCCAGCGACGAGGAGGAAAATGAGGAAAATGAGAAACTAAAGATGGAGGCGAAAGAAGAAGAATAACATGTAATAATTATGAGAAACAGGTAAACCAGGATGAGTTTACAGTGGAATAAGGAGGAGGACGGAGGTAAAAATTGTCACTTTAGAGCACAAAGTCAGCATGGATATACTGGGACGGGATATGAGGGCTCGCCAGTTGATGTATGAGGACAAGGAGCTGAGATATGAGGACACGGAGCTAGGATATGAGGACACGGAGCTGGGATATGAGGACAAGGAGCTGGGATATGAGGAAAACGAACTGGGATATGAGGACAAGGAGCTGGGATATGAGGACAAGGAGCTGAGGTATAAGAACTAGAACTAGAACTATATAGAAGGATGAAAAGCTGATAATTAAGAACAAGGAGATATATGGAAATTGACAGTCAACAAAAAAACAAAATACACGAGAGAGGCGGGAGACAGACAGACAGACGCCTAGACAGCAGACAGGCAGGAGGACAGACAAGCTGTTAGAGAGACAGACGAAGACAGACAGGCAAGTCGAACTGGTTGTTTAAATGGCTGTCAACACGCATTACTAAATTAAGAGTTCGTCAGGTAACGTAATCTGCGTTGTTACCCATCAAACACGTGCCTCGCCTCGCCACCCTACGCCTCGCCACGCCTCGCCTTGCCACGCCACGTTACACCACGCCACATCACACCACGCAACACCATGCCACGCCACACAACGCCACGCCACACCACACCACGCCACGCCACGCCACGCCACACAACACCACACCACACCACACCACGCCACGCCACACCACACCACACCATGCCACACAATGCAACGCTACACAACACCACGCCACGCCACACCATGCCACGCCACACTATACCACACCATGCCACACCACACCATGCCACGCCACACCACACCATGCCACGCCACACCATGCCACACCACACCATGCCACACCACACCATGCCACGCCACACCACACCATGCCACGCCACGCCACGCCACGCCACCCCACACCATGCCACGCCACCCCACACCATGCCACGCCACGCCACACCATGCCACGCCACACCATGCCACGCCACGCCACGCCACGCCACCCCACACCACACCACACCATGCCACGCCACACCATGCCACGCCACAAAACACCACACCATGCCACGCCACACCACGCTACGCCACACAACACCATGCCACACCACACAACACCATGCCACGCCACACCACACCATGCCACGCCACACAACACCATGCCACACCACACAACACCATGCCACGCCACACCACACCATGCCACGCCACACCACACCATGCCACGCCACACCACACCATGCCAAGCCACACCACACCACGCCATGCCACGCCACACCACACCATGCCACGCCACACAACACCACACCACACCATGCCACGCCACACCACACAACACCACACCATGCCACACCACACCACACCATGCCACGCCACGCCACACCATGCCACACCACACCACACCATGCCACACCACACCACGCCACGCCACACAACACCATGCCACACCACACAACACCATGCCACGCCACGCCACACCATGCCACGCCACGCCACACCATGCCACGCCACACAACACCACACCATGCCACGCCACACCACACCACACCATGCCACGCCACACAACACCACACCATGCCACGCCACACCACACCATGCCACGCCACGCCACACCATGCCACACCACACCACACCACACCACACCACACCACACCACGCCACGCCACACCACACCACACCATGCCACGCCACACCACACCATGCCACGCCTACACCACACCATGCCACGCCACACCACACCACACCACGCCATACCACGCCACGCCACGCCACACCACACCACACCACGCCATACCACGCCACGCCACGCCACACCACACCATGCCACGCCACACCACACCATGCCACACAACACCACGCCACACCACACCATGCCACGCCACACAACACCACACCACACCATGCCACGCCACACCACACCATGCCACGCCACACCACACCATGCCACGCCACACCACACCATGCCACGCCACACAACACCACGCCACACCACACCATGCCACGCCACACCACACCATGCCACGCCACACCATACCCTGCCACGTCACACCACACTATGCCACGCCACACCACACCACACAACACCACGCCACACCACACCACACCATGCCACACCACACCACGCCACGCCACGCCACACCACGCCACGCCACACCACACCACACCACACCATGCCACGCCACACCACACCACACCACACCACACCCTGCCACGTCACACCACACTATGCCACGCCACACCACGCCACACCACACCACACCACACCACACAACACCACGCCACACCACACCATGCCACACCACACCATGCCACGCCACATCACACCACACAACACCACGCCACACCACACCACACCATGCCACACCACACTATACCACACCACACCACACCACGCCACGCCACACCACACCACACCACGCCACGCCACACCACACCACACCACACAACACCACGCCACACCACACCATGCCACACCACACCATGCCACGCCTCGCCACACCACACCACGCCACGGCACACCACACCACACAACACCACGCCACACCATGCCACACCACACCATGCCACGCCTCGCCACACCACACCACGCCACGCCACACCACACCACGCACCACACCACGCCACACCACACCACACCACGCCACACCACGCCACACCACACAACACCACGCCACACCATGCCACACCACACAACACCATGCCACACCACACCATGGCACACAACACCATGCCTCACCACACAACACCCCGCCACACCACACCATGCCACACCACACCACGCCACACCACACCATGCCACACCACACCACACCATGCCACACCACACAACACCATGCCACGCCACACCACACCATGCCACACCACACAACACCATGCCACACCACACAACACCATGCCACGCCACACCACACCATGCCACACCACACAACACCATGCCACACCACACAACACCATGCCACGCCACACCACACCATGCCACACCACACCATGCCACACCACACCATGCCACACCACACAACACCATGCCACACCACACCACACCATGCCACACCACACAACACCATGCCACACCACACAACACCACGCCACGCCACACCACACAACACCATGCCACACAACACCATGCCACACCACACAACACCATGCCACACCACACAACACCATGCCACGCCACACCACACAACACCACGCCACGCCACACCACACCATGCCACGCCACACCACACCTTGCCACGCCACACCACACCACGCCACACCACACAACACCATGCCACACCACACCATGCCACGCCACACCACACCATGCCACGCCACACCACACCATGCCACGCCACACCACACTATGCCACGCCACACCACACCATGCCACGCCACACCACACCATACCATGGCACACCACACCACACCATGCCACACCACACCACACCATGCCACGCCACACCACACCATGCCACGCCACACCACACCATGCCACGTCACACCACACCACACCACACCATGGCACACCACACCACACCATGCCACGCCACACCACACCACACCATGGCACACCACACCACACCATGCCACGCCACACCATGCCACGCCACACCACACCATGCCACGCCACACCACACAACACCACGCCACACCACACCATGCCACACCACACCACACCATGGCACACCACACCACACCATGGCACACCACACCACACTATGGCACACCACACCACACCACACCATGCCACGCCACACCACACCATGCCACGCTACACCATGCCACGCCACACCACACAACACCACACCACACCACACAACACCACACCACACCATGCCACGCCACACCACACCATGCCCCGCCACACCACACCATGCCACACCACACCACTCCATGCCACACCACACAACACTATGCCACGCCACACCACACCATGCCACACCGCACCACACCATGGCACATCACACCACACCATGCCACACCACACCACACCATGCTACGCCACACCACACCATGCCACACCACACCACACCATGCTACACCACACAACACCATGCCACGCCACACCACACCATCCCACGCCACACCACACCATGCCACACCACACCACACCATGCCACACCACACAACACCATGCCACGCCACACCACACCATGCCACACCACACCACACCACCCCACACCACACCACACCATGCCACACCACACAACACCATGCCACGCCACACCACACCATGCCACGCCACAACACACCATGCCACACCACACCACACCATGCCACACAACACCATGCTACGCCACACCACACCATGCCACACCACACCATGCCACACCACACCACACCATGCCACACCACACAACACCATGCTACGCCACACCACACCATGCCACACCACACCACACCATGCCACACCACACCACACCATGCCACACCACACAACACCATGCCACGCCACACCACACCATGCCACACCACACCACACCATGCCACGCCACAGCACACCATGCCACACCACACCACACCACACCACGCCACACCACACCACACCACACCACACAACACCACACCACACCACGCCACACCACGCCACACCACGCCACGCCACACCACACCACACCACGCCACGCCACACCACGCCACACCACACCACACCACACCACACCACACCACGCCACACCACGCCACGCCACACCACGCCACACCACACCACACCACGCCACACCACACCACACCAAGCCACACCACACCACACCACACCACACCACGCCACGCCACGCCACACCACACCGCACCACGCCACACCACACCACACCACACCACACCACACCACGCCACACCACACCCCACCACACCACGCCACACCACACCCCAGGAGCGGGTATAAGCATCTTGAGCACTAGTGAGCAGGGCCTGAGCGGGTCCTGTGTACACACATAATGAAATATGCACTCTCACACACTCACTCACTCTCCCTAATGGACGACCTCGCCGTACACCAGCTGTGGGAGAGTGAGGGAGAGGCTGGGAGAGTGAGGGAGAGGCTGGGAGAGTGAGGGAGAGGCTGGGAGAGTGAGGGAGATACTGGGAGAGAGAGAGAGGCTGGGAGAGTGAGAGAGATACTGGGAGAGTGAGAGAGAGGCTGGGAGAGTGAGGGAGAGGCTGGGAGAGTGAGGGAGAAGCTGGGAGAGTGAGGGAGAGTGAAGGAGAGGCTGGGAGAGTGAGGGAGAGACTGGGAGAGTGATGGAGAGATTGGGAGAGTGAGACAGAGACTGGGAGAGTGAGAGAGAGACTGGGAGAGTGAGAGAGAGACTGAGAGAGTGAGAGAGAGACTGGGAGAGTGAGGCAGAGACTGGGAGAGTGAGAGAGAGACTGGGAGAGTGAGAGAGAGACTGGGAGAGTGAGAGAGAGACTGGGAGAGTGAGAGACTGGGAGAGTGAGAGAGAGACTGGGAGAGTGATGGAGAGATTGGGAGAGTGAGACAGAGACTGGGAGAGTGAGAGAGAGACTGGGAGAGACTGGGAGAGTGAGGCAGAGATTGGGAGAGTGAGACAGAGACTGGGAGAGTGAGAGAGAGACTGGGAGAGTGAGGCAGAGACTGGGAGAGTGAGAGAGAGACTGGGAGAGACTGGGAGAGTGAGGCAGAGATTGGGAGAGTGAGACAGAGACTGGGAGAGTGAGAGAGAGACTGGGAGAGTGAGAGAGAGACTGGGAGAGTGAGGCAGAGACTGGGAGAGTGAGGCAGAGACTGGGAGAGTGAGGCAGAGACTGGGAGAGTGAGGCAGAGACTGGGAGAGTGATGGAGAGATTGGGAGAGTGAGGGAGAGACTGGGAGAGTGAGGCAGAGATTGGGAGAGTGAGGGAGAGACTGGGAGAGTGATGGAGAGATTGGGAGAGTGAGGGAGAGACTGGGAGAGTGAGGCAGAGACTGGGAGAGTGAGGGAGAGACTGGGAAGAGTGAGGGAGAGACTGGGAAGAGTGAGGGAGAGACTGGGAGAGTGAGAGAGTGACTGGGAGAGTGAGAGAGAGACTGGGAGAGTGAGGGAGAGACTGGGAGAGTGAGGCAGAGACTGGGAGAGTGAGAGGGAGACTGGGAGAGTGAGGGAGAGACTGGGAGAGTGAGGGAGAGACTGGGAGACTGAGGCAGAGACTGGGAGAGTGAGGCAGAGACTGGGAGAGTGAGGCAGAGACTGGGAGAGTGAGGCAGAGACTGGGAGAGTGAGGGAGAGACTTGGAGAGTGAGGCAGAGACTGGGAGAGTGAGGCAGAGACTGGGAGAGTGAGGCAGAGACTGGGAGAGTGAGGCAGAGACTGGGAGAGTGAGGCAGAGACTGGGAGAGTGAGGGAGAGACTGGGAGAGTGAGGGAGAGACTGGGAGACTGAGGCAGAGACTGGGAGAGTGAGGCAGAGACTGGGAGAGTGAAGCAGAGACTGGGAGAGTGAGGCAGAGACTGGGAGAGTGAGGCAGAGACTGGGAGAGTGAGGGAGAGACTGGGAGAGTGAGGGAGAGACTGGGAGACTGAGGCAGAGACTGGGAGAGTGAGGCAGAGACTGGGAGAGTGAGGCAGAGACTGGGAGAGTGAGGCAGAGACTGGGAGAGTGAGAGAGAGACTGGGAGAGTGAGAGAGAGACTGGGAGAGTGAGGGAGAGACTGGGAGAGTGAGGCAGAGACTGGGAGAGTGAGAGGGAGACTGGGAGAGTGAGGGAGAGACTGGGAGAGTTAGGGAGAGACTGGGAGACTGAGGCAGAGACTGGGAGCGTGAGGCAGAGACTGGGAGAGTGAGGCAGAGACTGGGAGAGTGAGGCAGAGACTGGGAGAGTGAGGGAGAGACTGGGAGAGTGAGGGAGAGACTGGGAGAGTGAGAGGGAGACTGGGAGAGTGAGGCAGAGACTGGGAGAGTGAGAGAGAGAGTAGGAGAGTGAGGGAGAACACACTCCCTGACACAGGCCCCCCACACACAGCCCCAGTGATCAAGAGAGTTGTTGTGTGTCGACACTCACAATACTCCCCACCTCACAAGGCATATAAACTCACAGATCCTCAGGTACAATGAGGTACAGAGTTGATGCCTTAATCAATACTTAAAGAGCAGCACTTAGCAGGATGATACAACAGTTAAGATGATCAGAAACGGTTCTGGAAGGAGTATATAATAAACACATGTGGTACATATTTACGTGTAAGTATATATGAAGTATATACAGAGGGCTGGCTGGCTTCTGGAAGTAGATTAACTGGATTTGTTTTTGAATTGTCAATCACTGTCATGTCATTCTGACACTCACAGGTCATGGTGTTCTGACATCAAAGGAGGAGGCTGCAACACTGTATGGTCTCCTGGCAACACTGTGTGGTCTCCTAGCAACACTGTGGAGTCTCCTGCCAACACTGTGGGGTCTCCTGGCAACACTGTATGGTCTACTGGCAACACTGTGGTCTCCTGGTAACACTGTGTGGTCTCCTGGCAACACTGTGGGGTCTCCTGGCAACACTGTGGGGTCTCCTGGCAACACTGTATGGTCTCCTGGCAACACTGTGGTCTCCTGGCAACACTGTGTGGTCTCCTGGCAACACTGTGGTCTCCTGGCAACACTGTGGTCTCCTGGCAACACTGTGGGGTCTCCTGGCAACACTGTGGTCTCCTGGCAACACTGTGTGTTCTCCAGGCAACACTGTGTGGTCTCCTGGCAACACTGTGGTCTCCAGGCAACACTGTGTGTTCTCCAGGCAACACTAGGTGGTCTCCTGGCAACACTGTGGTCTCCTGGCAACACTGTGGGGTCTCCTGGCAACACTGTGTGGTCTCCAGGCAACACTGTGTGTTCTCCAGGCAACACTGTGTGGTCTCCTGGCAACACTGTGGTCTCCTGGCAACACTGTGTGGTCTCCTGGCAACACTGTGGTCTCCTGGCAACACTGTGGTCTCCTGGCAACACTGTGTGGTCTCCTGGCAACACTGTGTGGTCTCCTGGCAACACTGTGTGGTCTCCTGGCAACACTGTGGTCTCCTAGCAACACTGTGGTCTCCTAGCAACACTGTGGTCTCCAGGCAACACTGTGGTCTCCTGACAACACTGTGTGGTCTCCTGGCAACACTGTGTGGTCTCCAGGCAACACTGTGTGGTCTCCTGGCAACACTGTGGTCTCCTAGCAACACTGTGGTCTCCAGGCAACACTGTGTGTTCTCCAGGCAACACTGTGTGGTCTCCTGGCAACACTGTGTGGTCTGCTGGCAACACTGTGTGGTCTCCTGGCAACACTGTGGTCTCCTGGCAACACTGTGTGGTCTCCTGGCAACACTGTGTGGTCTCCTAGCAACACTGTGTGGTCTCCTAGCAACACTGTGTGGTCTCCTGGCAACACTGTGTGGTCTCCTGGCAACACTGTGTGGTCTCCTGGCAACACTGTGTGGTCTCCTAGCAACACTGTGTGGTCTCCTGGCAACACTGTGTGGTCTCCTGGCAACACTGTGTGGTCTCCTAGCAACACTGTGTGGTCTCCTGGCAACACTGTGGTCTCCTGGCAACACTGTGTGGTCTCCAGGCAACACTGTGGTCTCCTGGCAACACTGTGGTCTCCTGGCAACACTATGTGGTCTCCAGGCAACACTGTGGGGTCTCCTGGCAACACTATGTGGTCTCCTGGCAACACTGTGGTCTCCTGGCAACACTGTGTGGTCTCCTGGCAACACTGTGTGGTCTCCTGGCAACACTATGTGGTCTCCTGGCAACACTGTGTGGTCTCCAGGCAACACTTTGTGGTCTCCTGGCAACTCTGTGGGGTCTCCTGGCAACACTATGTGGTCTCCTGGCAACACTGTGTGGTCTCCTGGCAACACTGTGTGGTCTCCTGGCAACACTGTGGTCTCCTGGCAACACTGTGGTCTCCTGGCAACACTGTGGTCTCCTGGCAACACTGTGGTCTCCTGGCAACACTGTGGTCTCCTGGCAACACTGTGGTCTCCTGGCAACACTGTGGTCTCCTGGCAACACTGTGGTCTCCTGGCAACACTGTGGTCTTCTGGCAACACTGTGGTCTCCTGGCAACACTGTGGTCTCCTGGCAACACTGTGGTCTCCTGGCAACACTGTAGTCTCCTGGCAACACTGTGTGGTCTCCAGGCAACACTGTGGTCTCCTGGCAACACTGTGGTCTCCTGGCAACACTATGTGGTCTCCAGGCAACACTGTGGGGTCTCCTGGCAACACTATGTGGTCTCCTGGCAACACTGTGGTCTCCTGGCAACACTGTGTGGTCTCCTGGCAACACTGTGTGGTCTCCTGGCAACACTATGTGGTCTCCTGGCAACACTGTGTGGTCTCCAGGCAACACTTTGTGGTCGCCTGACAACACTGTGGGGTCTCCTGGCAACACTATGTGGTCTCCTGGCAACACTGTGTGGTCTCCTGGGAACACTGTGTGGTCTCCTGGCAACACTGTGGTCTTCTGGCAACACTGTGGTCTCCTGGCAACACTGTGGGGTCTCCTGGCAACACTGTGTGGTCTCCTGGCAACACTGTGTGGTCTCCTGGCAACACTGTGTGGTCTCCTGGCAACACTGTGGTCTTCTGGCAACACTGTGGTCTCCTGGCAACACTGTGGTCTCCTGGCAACACTGTGGTCTCCTGGCAACACTGTGGTCTCCTGGCAACACTGTGGTCTCCTGGCAACACTGTGGTCTCCTGGCAACACTGTGGTCTCCTGGCAACACTGTGGTCTCCTGGCAACACTGTGGTCTTCTGGCAACACTGTGGTCTCCTGGCAACACTGTGGTCTCCTGGCAACACTGTGGTCTCCTGGCAACACTGTGATCTCCTGGCAACACTGTGGTCTTATGGCAACAGTGGTCAACTCCGCACATGAAATTCGAGTCTCGTTGAAATGTCGATAGTGGTAAATGTGGTACCAACCAATATATCTATAAGCTATAGAGTATCTATATGTCTATAAAACAATGTCTAACAACAATGAGTGTCAGGGGGGATGGTGTGGGGTGTGGGCCGAACATAGGTGTCGCCAAAATTCCAGAGGGCGCCACATGCCAGGATCACATTCTGACTCCCACGATGACTTGTGGCAGTTCCCGCCACCTACAACGTATCTAAATATTGATAAAAACACTAAAGTATCAAAATCAAATTTCTGCTCATTCGCCGATCTTGGGCAATGTCAAATTTCTGCTATTAATTCTTTGGTCATAATAGCATAAAACTGACGATATTCCCACAGCGTTCTCCACCCCCACCCACACCTGCTCAAAAAAAAGTAACTATTATATTTGTAAATATGATAGTTACTATAATCCCCGCTATCACCAGGCCCACCTGATTCACTCAACCATCTGCGACTACCTTGGATCACTTATGAACCAACATAACAGCTCCCTTAGATAAGTATAATCACTGACAGAACAACTGACCACTATCCTACCTTCCTCGTAGCGGACACGGCCATAACACCACCAGCTAACAAGAAAATTACCTTTAGGTTACACAGTGAAGCAGCAATAGGCAATCTCATAAATGCCCTCCACAATGTAAACTGGGAATCTGAATTTATCAATACACAGGATATTAATTCGTTAACTAGCCTCTTCCTTTTCAAAATTCTAAGCCTTTCTAAGACAATCTAAGACAATCAAAATTCAAAGACAATACTTATTGTCCTCTCCTCACCAAGCAAGTAACTGGCAAAAGGTTAAATAATCCCTGGCTCACTAATGGCCTACTTAAAGCAATCGACAAGAAACATGAATATGAAAAAAACTTAGGATTGGCCTAGTTGTAAAGGAAGTAGTTAAGAGGTACTCGTCAGTGCTTACCAGTATAATAAGAAGAGCAAAGCGTTCCTATTACGAGAATAGATTCAAAGAAGCAAACGGCAACATGAGAAGCACATGGAGAGCCATCTCTACCATCCTAGGAGCTACACAACATTCACAAAATAAGATAAAAATCTCCAAGGATGGTTATACACCTGCAACACATCTTGAAACAGCAACTGAATTTAATAGCTTTTTTCATCGATTGGTGCTAACCTTGCCCGAAATATCCCAGAGACTCACATATCTTTACCACATGTTTCAGGCAGCTACCCAAACTCTCTTCTCCTCTCCCCGGTCAGCCCTACAGTTGTTGTGTCCATCATTCACTCGCTAAAAACCAAAGCTGGGAACATTAGTGAAATACCATCGATGGTATACAGGCGTGCCTCCCGTGCCCTTGCACCACCCATAGCATTGCTGTTCAATAAATCCCTAAAGTGTCATACCTTCCCTGATATCCTTAAAAAATCAAGAGTAACGTCAGCTCATAAAGGAGGTAACACGGCAGACATAGATAATTACAGACCCATATCGAATCTACCTATATTATCAAAAATATTTGAAAAAATTATTTACAAACAGCTCTACTCTTATCTTGTAAAATTCAATATACTAAGTCCCTGTCAGTTTGGCTTCCGCTCCCAAAAGAGTACCAATGATGCTATTGTTAGTCTGCTTGACTTAATCTTCACAGCCCTTGACAAAAGTGAGTTTCCGATTGGACTCTTCATTGACCTGAGAAAGGCCTTTGATACTGTTAACCATAACTACCTCTTACTTAAACTCCACCATTATGGAATCCGAGGCCTTGCCCTGAACTATATCCCATCCTGTCTTAGTGACAGAGACCAATATGTAGCCAACAATGATATAACCTCTCCCACTCTACCACTAACTGTAGGGGTGCCACAGGGCAGCATCCTAGGACCCTCCTGTTTCTTATATACATCAATGATCTCCCTAATGTCTCTAACATGCTTTTAAACCTATATTGTTTGCTGTTGATACTTCTCTCATCTACTCTGACTCTAACCCACTCATGTTTAATGATGTTTTAAACAATGAATTAAAAAAAGTCCACTTCTGGATGTCAATCAACAAACTCACACTAAACATAGAAAAGACCTATTACATCTTATTTGGAAACAAATCAACAAATGCAATTCAGCTTCAGATAGATAATATAAACTTTAGCAATAAAAATGATGGAAAGTTCCTTGGCCTATACTTAAACACGAGACTCAACTTTAGCACCCACATACAACACATAAGTAAAAAGGTTTCTAAAACAGTTGGTACTCTAAGATCTAGATATTATGTACCCTACTCTGCTCTCCTCTCCTCTCAATTATGCATTTATCTATCCCTATCTTACATATGGTATCTGTGCTTGGGGTTCAACCTCTGTAAACCACCTCAAGCCCATCATCATCATCCAGCAAAAATCTGCTCTCAGGGCAATAACTAACTCTTCCTTCAGGCAACACACAGCTCGCCTGTTTGAATCCCTAAACATGCTAAACATAAATTCACTCCATACATTCTCTTGAGTAAATTACGTTTATAAAATCCTTTTTCTAGGTGCAAATCCTGTTCTGAAACTCTTCCTGGACTCTTCATGTAATAGAACGCATGTCCACCACACCAGACATAAATATCTCTTTTATATCCCAAGAGTCAAACTTAATCTATGTAAACACTGTATGCAAATAAAGGGACCTGGTATATGGAACTCAATCCCTAAAGATTTGAAAAGCTGTCCAACTTTTGCCTTATTCAAAAATAAAACCAAAAAGTACCTAATTTCATCTTCATAGTTTCCTACCTAGAGCATTATCTTCACACTGTATCTAGTGCTACTTAATCCCCCAATATTTGTACCTAAGCCATATTACTTTACCATTGTAATCTTAGATATCATCTGATATCATGGTTGTTGTATTGAGTGCATATTCTAGTGCATTATTCCTTGAAACTTTTCCTCAAAATGACCCTCATATTGTGCTTCAGTGAACCAATATATAATCCTGAAATGCTATCCTCATGTACCTAGTAATCCTTGTGTCATTATTGTGTATAGTTATTATGGTGTATTATTCTGATCTGCTTTTGTGTCAAAATTTCTTCAAACTACCTGTAAACATTTTTCGTTGATTTTACTGTAATTATTCTCCTTAAAATTATCTGTACCTGTAAAGAAAAGCTGTAAAATACCTGCTAACATTTTTTTGATAAATTTTACTGTTAATTTATAAAAAAAAAAAATTGTTAGTTTAAGGACTCGCCCGAAACGCTACGCGTGCTAGTGGCTTTACAAGAATGTTAATTCAACTTATTTTCTATATTCTCAGTTAACCCCCAATGTAACTTCTTGTATATAAATAAATAAATAAATAAATAAATAAATAAATAAATATTATTTTTATAACAGGAAGGATTCTCTGACTTACTCATGAGACACAGAGACGGAGAGAAACAGAAACAGAGACAGACAAGAACACAGACACAGCGGTAGACACAGAAGAACAGAGATAGGGAGAGAGAAGAAGAGAGAAAGGGGAGGGGGGGGGGAGGGGAAATGAAGAGGTGGGGATGGGACAGGTGATGACTGGAGAGATGGGGAGAGGTGGGGGGGGGGTGCGAGGGGGGGTGCGAGGGGGGGGTGATAGTGGAGAGAGGAGAAGATGGAGAACGTGGGGAGAGGGAACGGAAGGTGAGGGAAGGAGAGAAGTGAGAGAAGGGATAGATAGAGAAGGAGAGATGAGAGGGGGGGGGAAGGTGGAGAGACCCGGGAACAGCCGGGTACCCCATAGTATACAATAAAGGGGAAGGTAGGAGTCACTTATCTAAGATATTATAGACATTAAATAAGACTCGAAGAACACAAGATTATACTGAAATTATATGACAAATTATAGATAAGACGGGATAGAGACGGACGGACAGGCTGCATATTGCTGGACTGTCAAAAGGCTCTTGACCGTCCCTCGTAACAATTTAGTACACAACTTGAGAAGCAGGCGAGGAAGAGCTCTGAACATAGTACCTAAGAGACTGGAGTCAGAGAGTAACAGTCAGGGGCGTGAAGTCGGACCTTGTGGACACTAACAAGCGGAGCCACACAAGCCCTGCATGTCTCATCCAAGCTGCAGAACCGGTCCAAGAAATGGCTACTTGATTTCAAGCCCAACAAGTGTAAGATGATGGAAATGGAATGAGGTGACACGAGACCAGGAGGACTGGTAACAACGAAGCCGTTACCTTCCTGCGGCGACAGGAGAAAGAGCCGCGGGAGTAAATTAGGAAGCAAGCAGATCACGGTACATCACCTACGTGAGACCAGTACTGGAGCATGCAGCGCCCACTGTGGAACACTAATGTTCACAATAATTCCACTAGAACTAGGGAAGGGGGGGTATGGCTGAAGGGAAGGGAACTATCAGGGGGAAAGCGCCAAGCCATTACCACTATATAGCACTTGGAAGGAATCAGGATATGGATTAGGGATGGGACAGGGGGGGGGAAGGAATGGTGCCCAACGACTTGGACGGTCGGGGATTGAACGCCGACCTGCATGACGCGTGACCGTCGGTTGGAAATGAGTCATAGAGATGTTAACAAGTTTTTTTCTTTCTAAGAATAAGTGTAGTGGGGAAATGGAATGACCTAAAGAAGTAGGTTGTAGAAGCAAACTCCATTCACGATTCATTGTGGAATATGATTAGTCAAACAGGTCGTGAATAACTGGTGGTTGGCAAGTCTGGGTTATGGGAAGGGAGGGGATTATCAGTGGGAAGCGCCAAGCCATTACATCTTTAGGATCCTGTAGGTCGATCCTACAGGAAGAAATATTTGAGTACAAATGTGTAAGTACACACACACGCATGTGGACACGCACGCACTCACAGTAAATGCCTTCCTTCAACATTTACGCCTGTTCCCTCCCTCTCTCTCTCTCTCTCTCTCTCTCTCTCTCTCTCTCTCATTCTTCCTCCCCTCTCAATTTTCCTCTTGATTCCCTTATAGTGCACTTAATTAAGATTGAGTCTGAAACGCTGAGCACGTTAAATAATTCACCTCACACACACACACACCATATCATAAGGTAAACATTTGCCCGCCCTCCGAATGCTCGCCCGCCACTGTGGCTGTGGCTTTGTCCGACCCTGTCTCCCGCCCTGCTGCTGGGCCCGCCTCGGGACGCTCTGTATGGCCTCGGCTCCTGGCTCCCGCCTCCGGACGCCGGCCCCCTTGGTAGGTGTGTTGTTGTTAGTGGTGGTTGTTGTTGTTGTCAGGGATGGTGGTTGTTGCCAGTGGTGGTGGTTGTTGTTGTCAGTGACGGTAACTGTTGTTGTCAGTGGCGGGTGCCAACAGTCCCTGGCAGTGTGGTGGCAGCAGGACTCCAGGCAGGTCGCTGGCCTCCACTAATATCTACGGAAGTTCTACCTCTAAGTCGGTCGACAACTTTATTTTGGATTATTAAGTTCACAAAGTCAATAAGAGCATAATACATAAGCTGGACACATATTTTTACCGACACATAAGCTGGAAACCTTTATATACAGGTCATGGTAATGCGCGGGACGGTTTCTGGTGATGCCTTCATTCATTCGGCCCGGCTTGCAGGTCGGCGTTCAATCCCCGGTGGTCGAAGTGCTTGAGCAACATTCCTTCATTTCGTTCTCACATTACAGCTCTTGTCCTCGCCTCGTATCCCTTCCATGTGTTGCATGTTAATAATACTTGATTAGTGCATTTTCCTAACTTTCTTGCCTCCCTTGGAACGACCTGTCGTTACCTGGTGTGTGACGGACGTTATCTGGTGTGTGACGCTCGTTACCCGGTGTGTGACGCTCGTTACCTGGTGTGTGACGGACGTTACCTGGTGTGTGACGCTCGTTACCCGGTGTGTGACGCTCGTTACCTGGTGTGTGACACTCGTTACCTGGTGTGTGACGCTCGTTACCTGGTGTGTGACGCTCGTTACCTGGTGTGTGACGGACGTTACCTGGTGTGTGACGCTCGTTACCTGGTGTGTGACACTCGTTACCTGGTGTGTGACGCTCGTTACCTGGTGTGTGACGCTCGTTACCTGGTGTGTGACGCTCGTTACCTGGTGTGTGACGCTCGTTACCTGGTGTGTGACGCTCGTTACCTGGTGTGTGACGCACGTTACCTGGTGTGTGACGCACGTTACCTGGTGTGTAACGCTCGTTACCTGGTGTGTGACGCTCGTTACCTGGTGTGTGACGCTCGTTACCTGGTGTGTGACGGACGTTACCTGGTGTGTGACGCTCGTTACCTGGTGTGTGACACTCGTTACCTGGTGTGTGACACTCGTTACCTGGTGTGTGACGCTCGTTACCTGGTGTGTGACGCTCGTTACCTGGTGTGTGACGCTCGTTACCTGGTGTGTGACGCTCGTTACCTGGTGTGTGACACTCGTTACCTGGTGTGTAACGCTCATTACCTGGTGTGTGACACTCGTTACCTGGTGTGTGACGCTCGTTACCTGGTGTGTGACGCTCGTTACCTGGTGTGTGACACTCGTTACCTGGTGTGTAACGCTCGTTACCTGGTGTGTGACACTCGTTACCTGGTGTGTGACGCTCGTTACCTGGTGTGTGACGCTCGTTACCTGGTGTGTGACACTCGTTACCTGGTGTGTAACGCTCGTTACCTGGTGTGTGACACTCGTTACCTGGTGTGTGACACTCGTTACCTGGTGTGTAACGCTCATTACCTGGTGTGTGACACTCGTTACCTGGTGTGTGACGCTCGTTACCTGGTGTGTGACGCTCGTTACCTGGTGTGTGACACTCGTTACCTGGTGTGTAACGCTCGTTACCTGGTGTGTGACACTCGTTACCTGGTGTGTGACGCTCGTTACCTGGTGTGTGACGCTCGTTACCTGGTGTGTGACACTCGTTACCTGGTGTGTAACGCTCGTTACCTGGTGTGTGACACTCGTTACCTGGTGTGTAACGCTCATTACCTGGTGTGTGACACTCGTTACCTACTGTACACTGATATATGTGTACAGTATATTAGCCAGAGAGACAGTGAGACAGCACAGTCACCCAGGTAGCCACAGAGACCGTGAGACAGAGGACAGTTACCCAGGTAGCCAGAGAGAGACAGTAAGACAGAGCAAAGTCACGCAGAGAGACGGAGAGACAGTGAGACAAAGAGACAGATGGCGAGCGCTCTGTGAAGTTCACTTGTCGTTAGCAATAAACAGTTGGGTGTTGAAAGGGACTCTACGGGACGCCATGTTGCTCCCCCCTCCCCCCCCCCCGTGTGTGTGTTTACGCCTAACATGTGTCCTCCCTCCCTTCCCCCCCCCCACTTCCCCCCCCTACACCCCTCCCCCTTCATCCCATCTCCTTACCCCCCCCACCTTCGCTGCTCTAACACAGATCTACCTCTACCATCTACTCTACTCCACACGCTTCTACTTGTACGTTATTTATCATGGACTCAGTGATCCCAGGTTCGATCCCCGGTTCGGACCAAAAGCAACAGCTAGGCTTCCACACACACACACACACACACACACACACACACACACACACACACACACACACATGTGTGATCTAAACACCTTCAGCGCCCAAACATGTGCGGCGATTGAATGATTTGGTGCAGGTATTGGCGGTGAGAGGCACTCGTGAGGCCGGACATATGTTTAATTACCTCAACAATGGTCCCATTAGTGCCACGTGGTGCCACTGGTGTTGTGGTGGTGCCACTGGTGTTGTGGTGGTGCCACTGGTGTTGTGGTGGTGCCACTGGTGTTGTGGTGGTGCCACTGGTGTTGTGGTGGTGCCACTGGTGTTGTGGTGCCACTGATTACAGTGCCAATGGTTTTCCGAATGAAGCCCTCAAAGCCCAGGGAGTTAAATTGAGCTGGAGAATGTCATTTGTTTTACATCTTGACTAGACCCTCCCCTCCCCCCCCCGGGGTGATTGATGTGATCATCATCATCACCATCTTCATCATCATCACCATCTTTCATCATCTTCTTCGTTACAGAGAAGATGGAGTGCTAGAGTTGTGTTGAGCAGGTGGAGGAGGGCGGGGGAAGATGGCCAAGTTAACTGGGAACTGGACAAATTAACAAGGCAGGAACCGAGTCCTTCCATTAATCTAAGAACGTTCTGAAGTCGGAGCTTAGCTCTAAGCTCCGACTAAGCAGGAGGTGTACTCACCTAGTTGTGTTTGCGGGGGTTGAGCTCTGGCTCTTTGGTCCCGCCTCTCAACCGTCAATCAACAGGTGTACAGATTCCTGAGCCTATCGGGCTCTGTCATATCTACACTTGAAACTGTGTATGGAGTGAGCCTCCACCACATCACCCCCTAATGCATTCCATTTGGAGAGACAGGCAGGTGTAGCTGGTAAGGTGCTCCAGTGGATAAGGGAGTATCTAAGCAATAGGAAGCAGAGAGTTACGGTGAGGGGTGAGACCTCCGATTGGCGTGAAGTCACCAGTGGAGTCCCACAGGGCTCTGTACTCGGTCCTATCTTGTTTCTGATATATGTAAATGATCTCCCGGAGGGTATCGATTCATTTCTCTCAATGTTTGCGGACGATGCTAAAATTATGAGAAGGATTAAAACAGAAGAGGACTATTTGAGGCTTCAAGAAGACCTAGACAAGCTGAAGGAATGGTCGAACAAATGGTTGTTAGAGTTTAACCCAACCAAATGTAATGTAATGAAGATAGGTGTAGGGAGCAGGAGGCCAGATACAAGGTATCATCTGGGAGAGGAAATTCTTCAGGAGTCAGAGAAGGAAAAAGACTTGGGGGTTGATATCACGCCAGACCTGTCTCCTGCAGCACATATCAAGCGGATAACATCAGCGGCATATGCCAGGCTGGCCAACATACGAACGGCATTCAGAAACTTGTGTAAAGAATCATTCAGAACTTTGTATACCACATATGTCAGGCCAATCCTGGAGTATGCAGCCCCAGCATGGAGTCCATATCTAGTCAAGGATAAGACTAAACTGGAAAAGGTTCAAAGGATTGCCACCAGACTAGTACCCGAGCTGAGAGGTATGAGCTACGAGGAGAGACTACGGGAATTAAACCTCACTTCGCTGGAAGACAGAAGAGTTAGGGGGGACATGATCACCACATTCAAGATTCTGAAGGGGATTGATAGGGTAGATAAAGACAGTCTATTTAACACAAGGGGAACACGCACAAGGGGACACAGGTGGAAACTGAGTGCCCAAATGAGCCACAGAGATATTAGAAAGAACTTTTTTAGTGTCAGAGTGGTTGACAAATGGAATGCATTAGGGGGTGATGTGGTGGAGGCTCACTCCATACACAGTTTCAAGTGTAGATATGACAGAGCCCGATAGGCTCAGGAATCTGTACACCTGTTGATTGACGGTTGAGAGGCAGGACCAAAGAGCCAGAGCTCAACCCCCGCAAACACAACTAGGTGAGTACAACTAGGTGAGTACACACACACACACACACACACACACACACACACACACACACACACACACATACACACACACACACACACACACATACACACACACACACACACACACACACACACACACACACACACACACACACACACACACACACACACACACACACACACTTAATGAAGTACTTAATGAAACGGACAGAGAGAAAGATCTAGGAGTTGATATCACACCAAACCTGTCTTCTGAAGCCCACATAAAAAGAATAACATCTGCGGCGTATGCGAGGCTGGCTAACATCAGAACAGCATTCAGGAACCTGTGTAAGGAATCATTCAGAACCTTGTATACCACATATGTAAGACCAATCCTGGAGTATGCAGCCCCAGCATGGAGTCCGTACCTTGTCAAGCACAAGACGAAGCTGGAAAAAGTCCAAAGGTATGCAACTAGACTAGTTCCAGAACTAAGAGGCATGAGTTACGAGGAAAGGCTGGGGGAAATGAACCTTACGGCACTGGAAGACAGAAGAGTAAGAGGAGACATGATCACTACCTACAAAATTCTCAGGGGAATCGACAGGGTAAACAAGGATAAACTATTCAACACTGGTGGTACGCGAACAAGGGGACACAGGTGGAAACTGAGTACCCACATGAGCCACAGGGACGTTAGAAGGAACTTTTTCAGTGTCAGAGTAGTTAACGGATGGAATGCATTAGGCAGTGATGTGGTGGAGGCTGACTCCATACACAGTTTCAAATGTAGATATGATAGAGCCCAGTAGGCTCAGGAATCTGTACACCAGTTGATTGACAGTTGAGAGGCGGGACCAAGGAGCCAAAGCTCAACCCCCGCAAGCACAAATAGGTGAGCACACACACACACACACACACACAAACACACACACACACACATACACACACACACACACACACACACACACACACACACACACACACACACACACACACACACACAGGAATTGACAGGGTTGATAAAGACAGGCTGTTTAACACAAGGGGCACACGCACTAGGGGACACAGGTGGAAACTGAGTGCCCAAATGAGCCACAGAGATATTAGAAAGAACTTTTTTAGTGTCAGAGTGGTTGACAAATGGAATGCATTAGGGGGTGATGTGGTGGAGGCTGACTCCATACACAGTTTCAAGTGTAGATATGATAGAGCCCAATAGACTCAGCAACCTGTACACCTGTTGATTGACAGTTGAGAGGCGGGACCAAAGAGCCAGAGCTCAACCCCCGCAAGCACAACTAGGTGAGTACAACTAGGTGAGTACACACACACACACACACACACACACACACACACACACACACACACACACGCACGCACAAGAGTTCAGGGATGGTAGATCGTGCCTCACAGGTTTAATAGAATTCTATGACCAGGCGATAAAAACTAGGCAAGAAAGGGGTGGCCAGACTGCATTTTCTTGGACTGTCAGAAAGCCTTTGACACAGTACCCCATAAGAGACTGTTACAAAAGTTGGAGAAACAGGCAGGAGTAAAAGGTAAGGTGCTCCAGTGGATAAGGGAGTATCTAAGCAACAGAAAACAGCGAGTAACGGTGAGGGGGGTGACATCAGAGTGGCGAGATGTCACCAGCGGAGTCCCACAGGGCTCTGTACTTTCCCCCATGCTGTTTCTAATATATGTAAATGATTTTAATATATGTAAATGAATGAGACTCATTCCTCTCAATGTTTGCTGATGATGCAAAAATTATGAGAAGAATCAAGACAGATGAAGATAGACAGAGACTACAGGACGACCTGGACAAACTGGAGGAATGGTCTAGAAAATGGCTGCTAAAGTTCAAGTCAGAAAATTGTAAAGAAATGAAATTATGCGAAGGGAGCAGAAGGCTGAACGCAAGGTACCATCTGGCAGGTGAAATCCTGCAAGAGTCAAACAGAGAGAGAACTGGGGGTTGATATCACACCGACCCTGTCCCCAGAGGCCCACATTAGAATGATATCATCAGCGGCATATGCTAAAGTGGCCAACATAAGAACTGCCTTTAGAAACTTGTGTAAGGAATCGTTCAGGACCTTATATACCACTTAAGTCAGACCAATCCTGTAGTATACAGCTCCAGCCTGGAGTCCATACCTAGTTAAGCACAAGACAAAGTTAGAGAAGATTCAGCGGTATGCCACCAGACTGGTCCCGGAACTGAGAGGTATGAGCTACGAGGAAAGGTTGCGAGAGCTAGAAGCTGACATCTCGCTGACAGTACTACAAGCTGACATACTGACACACAATGCTGACAGAATACATAGATCCTGATATGTAGTAAGGATGACATATAAACCATTTACACCTAATGAATAGACAAGCAGATAGATCGATAGACAGGCAGACATTGGCATAGATGAAGGAGCATGCTAATTAGATGAGCACATTTACTGAATGTGCTGATTGGCTGTAGGGATTACGAATGAGTAGTGGGCGGGACGGGGTGGAGGGTGGGGTGGGGTGGAGGGTGGGGTGGGGTGGGGTGGGGTGGGGTGTGGGGTGGGGTGGGGTGGGGCGGGGTGGGGTGGGGTGGGCGGGGTGGGGGCTATGTAAGTATGGGGACACTGGCAATAGTGGTCATAAAAGGTGGGTGTGAATTACTATCAGTAATGAAGCCTGGCGCTCTGTATACCTGGCCTGACACCTTGATTAATTACCTCCACCGGGATGGGTGCTTGGTGAGGTGGGCGGGGTACTGGTCACCGCCCACTCCTCCACCACCACCACTCAACCCCGCCCACTCCACCACCACCACCACTCCACCACCACCACCACCACTCCGCCTACTCCACCACCACCCACCCCGCCCACTCCACCACCGCCCACCCCGCCCACTCCACCACCACCCACCCTGCCCACTACACTACCACCACCTCCCACCCCGCCCACTCCACCACCACCACCCACCCCGCCCACTCCACCACCACCACCACCCTCCGCGCCCACTCCACCACCACCCACCCCGCCCACTCCACCACCACCACCCACCCCGCCCACTCAACCACCACCCACCCCGCTCACTCCACCACCACCCACCCCGCCCACTCCAAACGCCCACTCCTCCACCGCCCACCCCGGCCCCCGCCCACCACGCCCACTCCTCCACCGCCCACCCCGCCCACCGCCCACAGCCTCATAATCAAGCTCTACGCACAAAGAGTTTGCTCTTAAAATATTATACAAAACTGTCAAACATTTTCAAAAATACTTGTTGGATATTTTATATCATCCGTGTTTGTTGGTCCCCCCCTTCAAGACCCCTTCAATTCCCCTTCAAGACCCCTTCAAGACCCATTCAAGACCCATTCAAGACCCCTTCAAGACCCATTCAAGACCTCATCAAGACCCCTTCAAGACCCATTCAAGACCCCTTCAAGACCCATTCAAGACCCCTTCAAGACCCATTCAAGACCCATTCAAGACCCCTTCAAGACCCATTCAAGACCTCATCAAGACCCCTTCAAGACCCATTCAAGACCCCTTCAAGACCCATTCAAGACCCCTTCAAGACCCATTCAAGACCCCTTCTATGCCCCTTATAGGCCCCTTCTATGCCCCTTATAGGCCCCTTCTATGCCCCCTTCAAGACCCCTTCTATGCACCAACATACCATTCTCATTCCCCTATCAAACACTCCTCCCCCTTCAACCCCCCCCCCCCCCCCCCCCCGGCAAGAAAGGGGGGGACCACCTTGTTTGGCTTTCAGTCCCCCGTTTAGATGATTGAATGGTGGGGACCCCCGACCCCTCCCCCCCAGGCTGAAGGGGCAGCCGCCACGACGCCCTTCCAATCGGAAATGTAGTCTTTTTAACACCCTCGTCTCGACCTTCCCGACTCCAGTACTTAGGCCACTCTGGCGCGGACTTACCATAGCCACCAGCTACGCAGAGATTTTTTTCAATTACTCAAAATGTCCGGTTGGTGGCGGGTTACAGCGCCCTCTAACTGGCGCGGTATATTAAGCTTTAATATCATATTCATTCGGCTTCTTTTGAGAGTCTGAGTATTATGAGTAAGAGTTCCTGTGCCTGGAACGTGTATGTATATTATATATATATATATATATATATATATATATATATATATATATATATATATATATATATATATATATATATATATATATATATACACGGGGGAGGGGGGGGTTGCAATGTTCCTCAGTTATATATACTGTTATTTTGGTGCCGGTGTGTGTGTGTGTGTGTACTCACCTAGTTTTGTCTGCAGGATCGAGCAGTGACTCTTGGATCCCGCCTTTCGAGCATCGGTTGTTTACAGCAATGACTCCTGTCCCATTTCCCTATCATACCTAGTTTTAAAATTATGAATAGTATTTGCTTCCACAACCTGTTCCTTAAGTGCATTCCGTTTTCCCACTACTCTCACGCTAAAAGAAAACTTCCTAACATCTCTGTGACTCATCTGAGTTTCAAGCTTCCACCCATGTCCCCTCGTTCTGTTACTATTCCGTGTGAACATTTCGTCTATGTCCACTCTGTCAATCCCTCTGAGTATTTTATACGTTCCTATCATGTCCCCCACTCCATTCTTCTTTCTAGTGTCGTAAGGCACAGTTCCTTCAGGCGCTCCTCATACCCCATCCCTCGTAGCTCTGGGACGAGTCTTGTTGCAAACCTCTGAACATTTTCCAGTTTCATTATATGCTTCTTCAGATAGGGACTCCATGATGAGGCGGCATACTCTAAGACTGGCCTCACGTAGGCAGTGTAAAGCGCCCTAAAAGCCTCCTTACTTAGGTTTCTGAATGATGTTCTAACTTTTGCCAGTGTAGAGTACGCTGCTGTCGTTATCCTATTTATATATGCATCAGGAGATAGATTAGGTGTTACGTCCACACCCAGGTCTCTTTCGCGCGTCGTCACAGGAAGGTTGTTCCCCATTCATTGTGTACTGTCCCTTTGGTCTCCTATCTCCTAGTCCCATTTCCATAACTTTACATTTGCTCCTGTTGAACTCCAGTAGCCATTTCTCTGACCATCTCTGCAACCTGTTCAGGTCCTCTTGGAGGATCCTGCAATCCTCATCTGTCACAACTCTTCTCATCAACTTTGCGTCATCCACGAACATCGACATGCAGGACTCTACTCATGTAAACATGCCGTTAACATATATTAGAAATAGAATTGGTCCCAGCACCGATCCTTGAGGTACTCCACTCGTTACTGTTCGCCAGTCCGACTTCTCGCCCCTTACCGTAACTCTTTGGCTCCTTCCTGTTAGGTAGTTCCTTATCCATGCAAGGGCCTTTCCTCCCACCCCCGCCTGCCTCTCGAGTTTGAACAGCAGTCTCATGTGCGGTACAGTATCAAAGGCTTTTTGGCAGTCCAGAAATATGCAGTCCGCCCAACCATCTCTGTCCTGTCTTATCCTCGTTATTTTATTATAGAATTCAAAAAGGTTTGTTAGGCACGATTTCCCTTTCCAGAACCCATGTTGATGTTTGTTCACAAACCTAACGTTCTCCAGGTGTGCAACCAGTCGTAGCCTAATTATTCTTTCCAGTATTTTACAGGGGATGCTTGTCAGTGATACAGGTCTATAGTTAAGTGCCTCCTCCCTATCACCTTTCTTGAAAATGGGCACGACATTTGCCTTCTTCCAGCAACTGGGCACGTCAGTGTGTGTGTGTGTGTGTACTCACCTATTTGTGCTTACGGGGGTTGAGCTTTGGCTCTTTGGTCCCGCCTCTCCACTGTCAATCAACTGATGTACAGACTCCTGAGCCTACTGGGCTCTATCATATCTACATTTGAAACTGTGTATGGAGTCAGCCTCCACCACATCACTGCCTAATGCATTCCATCCGTTAACTACTCTGACACTGAAAAAAATTCTTTCTAACGTCTCTGTGGCTCATCTGGGTACTAAGTTTCCAACTGTGTCCCCTTGTTCGTGTTCCACCCGCGCTGAAGAGTTTGTCTTTGTCCATCCTGTCAATTCCCCTGCGAATTTTGTAGTTGGGTGTGAAAGAGAAGAGACGAAGCGTTATGATTGGTTGGTTATGTATAGTGTGTGGGTGGACGGGGAGGTGTGGAGGGGATGTGTAGGTGGTGGAGGGGATGTGTAGGTGGTGGAGGGGATGTGTAGGTGGTGGAGGGGATGTGTGGGTGGTGGAGGGGATGTGTAGGTGGTGGAGGGGATGTGTGGGTGGTGGAGGGGATGTATAGGTGGTGGAAGGGATGTGTGGGTGGTGGAGGGGATGTGTGGGTGGTGGAGGGGATGTGTGGGTGGTGGAGGGGATGTGTGGGTGGTGGAGGGGATGTGTAGGTGGTGGAGGGGATGTGTGGGTGGTGGAGGGGATGTGTAGGTGGTGGAGGGGATGTGTAGGTGGTGGAGGGGATGTGTGGGTGGTGGAGGGGATGTGTGGGTGGTGGAGGGGATGTGTGGGTGGTGGAGGGGATGTGTGGGTTGTGGAGGGGATGTATAGGTGGTGGAGGGGATGTGTGGGTGGTGGAGGGGATGTGTGGGTGGTGGAGGGGATGTGTGGGTGGTGGAGGGGATGTGTGGGTGGTGGAGGGGATGTGTAGGTGGTGGAGGGGATGTGTAGGTGGTGGAGGGGATGTGTAGGTGGTGGAGGGGATGTGTGGATGGTGGAGGGGATGTGTGGGTGGTGGAGGGGATGTGTAGGTGGTGCAGGGGATGTGTGGGTGGTGGAGGGGATGTGTGGGTGGTGGAGGGGATGTGTGGGTGGTGGAGGGGATGTGTGGGTGGTGGAGGGGATGTGTGGATGGTGGAGGGGATGTGTGGGTGGTGGAGGGGATGTGTAGGTGGTGCAGGGGATATGTGGGTGGTGGAGGGGATGTGTGGGTGGTGGAGGGGATGTGTGGGTGGTGGAGGGGATGTGTAGGTGGTGGAGGGGATGTGTAGGTGGTGGAGGGGATGTGTGGGTGGTGGAGGGGATGTGTAGGTGGTGGAGGGGATGTGTGGGTGGTGGAGGGGATGTGTGGGTGGTGGAGGGGATGTGTGGGTGGTGGAGGGGATGTGTGGGTGGTGGAGGGGATGTGTAGGTGGTGGAGGGGATGTGTGGGTGGTGGAGGGGATGTGTGGGTGGTGGAGGGGATGTGTGGGTGGTGGAGGGGATGTGTAGGTGGTGGAGGGGATGTGTAGGTGGTGGAGGGGATGTGTGGGTGGTGGAGGGGATGTGTAGGTGGTGGAGGGGATGTGTGGGTGGTGGAGGGGATGTGTGGGTGGTGGAGGGGATGTGTGGGTGGTGGAGGGGATGTGTGGGTGGTGGAGGGGATGTGTAGGTGGTGGAGGGGATGTGTAGGTGGTGGAGGGGATGTGTGGGTGGTGGAGGGGATGTGTGGGTGGTGGAGGGGATGTGTAGGTGGTGGAGGGGATGTGTAGGTGGTGGAGGGGATGTGTAGGGGATGTGTAGGTGGTGGAGGGGACAGAGAGACGCTCGAGATGTTGAGTGAAATAAAATGTGTATTTTAATTAGCCATTCTGGGGTTTGTTTACCTCCGTCAGCTGTTCGATTTTGAGGGTGTGGCGTGTGTGCCTTAGTCTGTTTGTTTGTGTGTGGCGGCGAGTGTTTGGGAGACTGGTGCGTGTGTGTGTGTGTGTGTGTGTGTGTGTGTGTGTGTGTGTGTGTGTGTGTGTGTGTGTGTGTACCCACGTAGCACAGTAGGCAGGACAGCTTCAACTCTTGGGCCCCGCCTTTACAACAGTCCACTTCTTGGTTTCTCGTCACACCTGTTATTGAAGTTGCGGATGGAGGTTGATCCTAGCCCCTAGCCCCTAGCCCCTCACCGGACAGTGACTCACAAGTGTGGCCAGGGTGCCCCCGTAGCGAGGCTCCTGATCAATATTAACACAATGAGACAGTGATACCCTTGAGCATCTTAGGCGGGGTTCAGGCTCCACAGTCACGGGATCAGGATCCGGAGTCATCAAACACCGTGGGTGTCCATTTACGGAACCTGTGCATCTTTTCTCAAATATGGAGGTTCAGTTTGTATTTATTAAATAGTTTAGGAGTTCGTAAACGCTGCGAGGTCATTCCTGGACCAAGATTATTATTGATACAGCATTGTAATACTTGCCATCTCCTAAGCTTAAAGAAATATTGATTAAGCCGCCATGACTGAGGAAAGATAAACAGGTTTCGTACATGAACACCAAAGTGCTCGGTCTGTCTTGGTTCAGTCTCATAACATACTTCTGTACTTCCTCAATCTTATATTTTTTACTTTTTGAGGTGGGGGGGTTCCAAGCTGGTGCTGCATACTGTGGTTTGAACGTCTATTTCTGTCTGTGGCTGTAAGCTGTCATTAGTCGCCAGGATGATGTATGCTGGTGATGCTGTTTGTGAGGACCTGCGGTGGTTGGGTATGCTGGCTTGCTGACCACTGCCTCATGCTGGTGCTGGTGGTCAACCCTGGCTATACCTGGCAGGTGCTGCCTCAAGGTCTGTGCTGGGTGAAGCATCACTTCCTCTCACCCTGCTTCACCTGTCATGACGCGTCATAAGTGGCTACAAAACCGTCACTTTATATTTAATAATACAGAAAAATACTTGACGCTGCCTTCATACACTAAAGGAAACACACACGCACGTGTGTGTGTGTGTGTACACGTGTGTGCGCGCGCTTGCGCGTCTCTAGCCAATCCTAGTGAAAGATCTCTCTCTCTCACCTGACCGGAGTCATACCGCCACACACCTGAGATTTTAATTAAGAGGTAATTAGGGAGTCGGGTGAAGCAGGAGGCTGGTTCTTGTGTCCATTGTCGGGTCGGGTCGGGTCGGGGGGGGGGGGGGGGGCAGCCACTGGTGAGCCCTGTGGTTGAGGTGTTTCATGTTGCCTGGTCACCCCTGATTGGTTCCCGCCTCTGTCGGCTCAGATTGGCCGATTGGAAATATACTGACGAAATAAGACGCATATTTTTATTACTCTTATGCTTAATTTCGTTATTATTATTATTATTATTATTATTATTATTATTATTACTATTATTATTATTTATATATTTTGTTAGGGGGAGTCGTGGTTTTCTTATATTATTCATTTTTAATATATTTTAAGTTACTTTTTATGTCGTGTTTTGATTTATTTTATCAGTTTGATCGTTTGTATCTTTTTGGGAAGATGTTGTTTGTGGTATATTGAGTGAGGTGAGTGTGTTCCTTGTGTGTTGTGACCCTCGTGTCTGGGGCCGCCTCAACACTCTCACTCCGGTGGTGTTGTGGGTGGTGGTGTTGACCACTTATGGCTGCTCTTGCTCACTTGGGTATTGTTTCTCGCAGCTTTGGTTAAGTTGTTCTGGCGAGGTGGCCACCACACTACCACCACCACCACTACCACAGTACCACCACCACACTACCACCACCACCACACTACCACCACCACCACACTACCACCACACTACCACCACACCAAACTACCACACCACCACCACACCACACCACCACCACCACACCACCACCACACAAAACACCACCAAACCAACCAATCTCACCTACCTAATTAACATTTATATATACCATTAACCTGATAATTATTCACAATTAGACCGGGATTTAGCGGAGAGTAATATTGAACACCTGACCAGCCAATTTGGCACCCCTCAAAATTTCGCGAAATCATTTTTGCATTGTTGCAGCGTTGTAGAGTTGTTGTGTGTGTGCAACGGCTCCCAGGGGGGGGGGGAGGTGGGGGGTCAGGGGGGAGTCAGGGGGGGGGGTGGTCAGGGGGGGGTTAGGGGGGGGGAATTAACATTATCGATAAGAATGATTCTTGATATCGTCCTCCTTGTTTTGATGGAGCAACTGAGCTATGATTAATGGATTTAATTACGGGTGTGTTGTGTGTTCACCTGGTTGTGTTCACCTGGTTGTGTTCACTTAGTTGTGTTCACCTGGTTGTGTTCACCTATTTGTGTTCACCTAGTTGTGTTCACCTAGTTGTGTTCACCTAGTTGTGTTCACCTAGTTGTGTTCACCTAGTTGTGTTCACCTGGTTGTGTTCACCTGGTTGTGTTCACTTAGTTGTGTTCACCTGGTTGTGTTCACCTATTTGTGTTCACCTAGTTGTGTTCACCTAGTTGTGTTCACCTAGTTGTGTTCACCTAGTTGTGTTCACCTAGTTGTGTTCACCTAGTTGTGTTCACCTGGTTGTGTTCACCTAGTTGTGTTCACCTAGTTGTGTTCACCTGGTTGTGTTCACCTAGTTGTGTTCACCTAGTTGTGTTCACCTGGTTGTGTTCACCTGGTTGTGTTCACCTGGTTGTGTTCACCTGGTTGAACTCTGCTCTTTTGGCCCGCCTCTCAACTGTCAAACAATCAACTGTTACTAACTACTAACAATGTGGCTGTCAGCATGTGGCTGTCAGCATGTGGCTGTCAGCTCATGTGGCTGTCAGCTGATGTGGCTGTCAGCTCATGTGGCTGTCAGCTCATGTGACTGTCAGCTGATGTGGCTGTCAGCATATGGCTGTCAGCATGTGGCTGTCAGCTGATGTGGCTGTCAGCTGATGTGGCTGTCAGCTCATGTGACTGTCAGCTGATGTGGCTGTCAGCTCATGTGGCTGTCAGCTCATGTGGCTGTCAGCTCATGTGACTGTCAGCTCATGTGGCTGTCAGCATATGGCTGTCAGCTCATGTGGCTGTCAGCTGATGTGGCTGTCAGCTCATGTGGCTGTCAGCTCATGTGACTGTCAGACCATGTGACTGTCAGACCATGTGACTGTCAGACCATGTGACTGTCAGACCATGTGACTGTCAGACCATGTGACTGCCAGACCATGTGACTGTCAGACCATGTGACTGTCAGACCATGTGACTGTCAGACCATGTGACTGTCAGACCATGTGACTGTCAGACCATGTGACGGTCAGCTCATGTGACGGTCAGACCATGTGACGGTCAGCTCATGTGACTGTCAGACCATGTGACTGTCAGACCATGTGACGGTCAGCTCATGTGACTGTCAGACCATGTGACTGCCAGACCATGTGACTGTCAGACCATGTGACGGTCAGCTCATGTGACTGTCAGACCATGTGACTGTCAGACCATGTGACTGTCAGACCATGTGACGGTCAGCTTATGTGACTCTCAGACCATGTGACGGTCAGCTCATGTGACTGTCAGACCATGTGACTGTCAGACCATGTGACTGTCAGCTTATGTGACTGTCAGACCATGTGACTGTCAGCTTATGTGACTGTATGGATGCCTGTGAGTGTCGAGCGTGACTGTCATGTATGACTGGTTCTGCCAATGTCAACACGTGGCTGTCACTGTATGATTGGGACTGTATAACTTTATAGATGATCGTGACTGTATAGCTGATCGTATAACTGTGAATGCATCATGAATTGTATAACTGTGAATGCATCATGAATTGTATAATTGTGACTGTATAATGTATAATGTTATGTCTGTGACTGACTGTATGACTGAGTGTGAAACTATTTGAAGGTAATTGTATGACTGAACGAATGAGTGTGATTATATGGCTGACTGTGACTCTATCATTGTAACTATTACTTAGTATAACTGTGACTGTAAGACTGTGACTGTGAGACTGTCACTGTGACAGAGTACGAGACAAAGAACGGACCTAGACACCTCAAAAAAAAAAAAATGAAAGAAAACGATGATCTTCTTGTGGCTTCAAAATGGCCGTCTTTGTTTACTCTTTTCCATCTCCACCTTTTTCCCTTCCCTCCTCCCTCCCTCTCCATCCCTCTCCCTCCCTCTCCATCCCTCCTCACCCCTTCCCTCTCCATTGGTGAGGCTTCAGCCATCAGCTCATCCGAAACCCTCTGCACAGGGGATAAGAGACTTCAATCACAGAGATTCCAAAGCTTCAATGGGGCCTGAAGCTTTCAACCCGCGAGATTCCGAAGCTTCAACCAACACAGAGAATCTGGACGAGATTCATGCTTCATACTGCTCGTGAAGCATAGTCTTATATACTGCTTGTGAAGCATAGTCTCATACTGCTTGTGAAGCATAGTCTCATACTGCTCGTGAAGCATAGTCTTATATACTGCTCGTGAAGCATAGTCTCATACTGCTTGTGAAGCATAGTCTCATACTGCTTGTGAAGCATAGTCTCATACTGCTTGTGAAGCATAGTCTCATACTGCTTGTGAAGCATAGTCACTGGGTGGTAACACTGCTCATTGTTACCAGTCTGGGTGGGATCATACACCAGCATAAGCTGCAAGAGTCAGCATGGTGACTGCATAGTGGAAGTCAGCATGGTGACTGCATAGTGGAAGTCAGCATGGTTAATAGACTATATCAAAATTTAGTAAACATAGTAGAGATTTAGCATAGTGATGACAGCATAGTGGTACGGGAATGGTGACTAAATAGCATTAAGGAGTCTGTACTCAGCAAGGCAGTATCAGTATGCAACCCCTTACAATGCTACACACAGCATGACAACATCCTCTTACAATGCCACACACAGCATGACAACAACCTCTTACAATGCCACACACAGCATGACAACAACCCCTTACAATGCTACACACAGCATGACAACATCCTCTTACAATGCCACACACAGCATGACAACATCCCCTTACAATGCCACACACAGCATGACAACAACCTCTTACAATGCTACACACAGCATGACAACAACCCCTTACAATGCCACACACAGCATGACAACAACCCCTTACAATGCCACACACAGCATGACAACAACCCCTTACAATGCCACACACAGCATGACAACAACCCCTTACAATGCTACACACAGCATGACAACAACCCCTTACAATGCCACACACAGCATGACAACAACCCCTTACAATGCCACACACAGCATGACAACAACCCCTTACAATGCTATACACAGCATGACAACATCCTCTTACAATGCCACACACAGTATGCAGTCCCCCGTTACAGTGCCACACACAGTATGCAGTCCCCCGTTACAGTGCCACACACAGCATGCAGTCCCCTGTTACAGTGCCACACACAGTATGCAGTCCCCCGTTACAGTGCCACACACAACATGCAGTCCCCCGTTACAGTGCCACACACAGTATGCAGTCCCCCGTTACAGTGCCACACACAACATGCAGTCCCCCGTTACAGTGCCACACACAACATGCAGTCCCCCGTTACAGTGCCACACACAGTATGCAGTCCCCCGTTACAGTGCCACACACAGCATGCAGTCCCCCGTTACAGTGCCACACACAGCATGCAGTCCCCCGTTACAGTGCCACACACAGTATGCAGTCCCCCGTTACAGTGCCACACACAGTATGCAGTCCCCCGTTACAGTGCCACACACAGTATGCAGTCCCCTGTTACAGTGCCACACACAGTATGCAGTCCCCCGTTACAGTGCCACACACAGTATGCAGTCACCCGTTACAGCGCCACACACAGTATGCAGTCCCCCGTTACAGTGCCACACACAGTATGCAGTCCCCCCGTTACAGTGCCACACACAGTATGCAGTCCCCCCGTTACAGTGCCACACACAGTATGCAGTCCCTCGTTACAGTGCCACACACAATATGCAGTCCCCCGTTACAGTGCCACACACAGTATGCAGTCCCCCGTTACAGTGCCACACACAGCATGCAGTCCCCCGTTACAGTGCCACACACAGTATGCAGTCCCCCGTTACAGTGCCACACACAGCATGCAGTCCCCCGTTACAGTGCCACACACAACATGCAGTCCCCCGTTACAGTGCCACACACAGCATGCAGTCCCCCGTTACAGTGCCACACACAGTATGCAGTCCCCCGTTACAGTGCCACACACAACATGCAGTCCCCCCGTTACAGTGCCACACACAACATGCAGTCCCCCGTTACAGTGCCACACACAGTATGCAGTCCCCCGTTACAGTGCCACATACAGCATGCAGTCCCCCGTTACAGTGCCACACACAACATGCAGTCCCCCGTTACAGTGCCACACACAACATGCAGACCCCCGTTACAGTGCCACACACAACATGCAGTCCCCCGTTACAGTACCACACACAACATGCAGTCCCCCCGTTACAGTGCCACACACAACATGCAGACCCCCGTTACAGTGCCACACACAACATGCAGTCCCCCCGTTACAGTGCCACACACAACATGCAGTCCCCCGTTACAGTGCCACACACAGCATGCAGTCCCCCGTTACAGTGCCACACACAGCATGCAGTCCCCCGTTACAGTGCCACACACAGTATGCAGTCCCCCGTTACAGTGCCACACACAGCATGCAGTCCCCCGTTACAGTGCCACACACAACATGCAGACCCCCGTTACAGTGCCACACACAACATGCAGTCCCCCGTTACAGTGCCACACACAGCATGCAGTCCCCCGTTACAGTGCCACACACAGTATGCAGTCCCCCGTTACAGTGCCACACACAACATGCAGTCCCCCCGTTACAGTGCCACACACAACATGCAGTCCCCCGTTACAGTGCCACACACAACATGCAGACCCCCGTTACAGTGCCACACACAGCATGCAGTCCCCCGTTACAGTGCCACACACAACATGCAGTCCCCCGTTACAGTGCCACACACAACATGCAGACCCCCGTTACAGTGCCACACACAACATGCAGTCCCCCGTTACAGTGCCACACACAGTATTGATCTAGTCTGTGGCTCAGCCGTCCTCTGTTCTTGTAGGACCCCGTCTCCTTCCCGCCCTCCCTCCATCCCTCACTTTTATTCCTCACTTTTCTTCCTCCTTTCTGTCCCCTACCGTCCTCCCCTTGACTGTCTCTTTCTCTCTCACTGTGGCCCTTCCCTCCTCCTGTCTCTCCGCGGCCCCTGCTTCTCTCTCTCCCTCTCTCTCTCTCGTTTCCTCTCACTTCACCTCAGTTCTCCAATGTTCCCTCCTGAAGCCTCAGATTTTTCTTTTTTTTTCTATTCTCCTACAGTTATCTTTCCTTGCTGTTGTTCTCCTTGTCATTCTATGCCTCTTTCTTTCCAGTTCTGTGCTTCTCTTTCTTCTCCAGTGCCAGTACTCAGCTTCAAGTTTTATTACCTCACCCCCTCCTCTCTCTCTCTCTCTCTCTCCCTCTCTCTCTCTCTCTCTCTCTCTCTCTCTCTCCCTCTCTCTCTCTCTCTCTCTCTCTCTCTCTCTCTCTCTCTCTCTCCCGTGGTCTACCATTTATTGTTCTTAATAATGCTGTTTGTTTTTTTGACCTTCCTGCTGTTTGTCTTCATCTCTTCATTGTTTGTTTTCCTAATTCATCTTTTGTGCTTCATTTTGTCTGTATTTAAATGTCTCCCTCCCTCCCCCCCCTCTCCCTTATTATTTATCCTTTCCACTCTCATAATTACTCTTTATTCTAGTTACTCTCTTTATCACTTATTGTGTTTTATATTGCTGTCGTAATTGCATATTCTACCCGTCTTCTTCTATGTATTTAATGTTTCCAGCGGAAGTTTTTCTCATTATCTTCTATTTGGGCCGTTGCGTGGTCTATATAAGACCTCTCATCACATAGTTCTTGGGATTCATCTCACTAAGATCTCTCTTAAGTGTTGTTGTTGTTGGTGTGGAAGCTGTTGCCATGGTTACTGTAGATGCTCATTTGTCTTCTGGAGCCAGTATGGCCTCTGTTGTTTGCGCGGGAAATTTATGGCGCGCTTTTAGCCGCGTTGCGCTTTTGTTTATGGTAACACGCTATTTTTATCCCGGCAATGTTTACGTAATAGCAAATACATGTTACGTTATTATATCCTTTATGTTATCGATTGTGTAATTAATTATGTTTTAACGCTAACCTTGCGCACATTTTTTTGTTCGTTTACTAGGCTGCGAGTGAGCTTGGAAGCGCGCGGTAATTATTCATTCTCTCTCTTCTCTCTTTTCACTTCATTCTATTTTTGAATTCTTGGATGTCGCTCCACTTCCCGGATTAATTATCCTTGATGTGAATAGTTTTAGTAATCAAATTGCTGGTTAGTTTTCTGGACCCAGTAGTCAGCCTCCATTTTGCGTACGGCAGCCTAATTTTGGAGTCCACCAGGAATTACTCGACATAGTGTAGTCTGCCTTATCACAGCCTGGCGGGATAGGCCTACGATATTTATTTTACATCTTGCCCAACTTTATCCTGTCTGTCTGTATCTTACCTAACTGTATCTTACCTAACTATCTTACCTAACTGTATCGCTAATTGTCACTTAACTAAATTTCATCTTGCCTACCTTTCTATTGCTTCACTTGTAACCTCACGTAAGTAACCTAAGTAACCTCACGTAACTTAAAATAAGATAAAGTACTATATCTTATCTAACGCCATCCTAACTTATCTAAGTTTATCTTAAGTAGAGAAAAATCTGTATTGATCGATATATATGAAGGCTAGTAGACTTTCTTCCAATTGGCGCCTAATAATGCATCGTCATAAGCCTTACAGTGCTTGTGTCTGACGAGTTGAGGGAAGAGAGTTCGATCCCATGGCATGACCACAATGTTTTCCCAAAGGTAGGTTAAGTTGTGAAGCATAATGCGGCTCAGCACGGAACGATTGGGTCGTTTAAATCCTAAACACCTCGACTAATTATACCAAACTATTAAATATTATTATTAAGACATGTATCAAAGATCAGGCAGAAAAACGAAATTGAAATTTACAACACAATCACACGGGCAATACAATCACATGGGCAACACAATCACACGAGCAACACAATCACACGGGCATCACAATCACACGGGCATCACAATCACACGGGCAACACAATCACACGGGCAACACAATCACACGAGCAACACAATCACACGGGCATCACAATCACACGGGCATCACAATCACACGGGCAACACAATCACACGGGCATCACAATCACACGAGCAACACAATCACACGGGCATCACAATCACACGGGCAACACAATCACACGGGCATCACAATCACACGAGCAACACAATCACACGAGCAACACAATCACACGGGCATCACAATCACACGGGCAACACAATCACATGGGCAACACAATCACACGAGCAACACAATCACACGGGCATCACAATCACTCGGGCAACATAATCACACGGGCATCACAATCACTCGGGCAACAAAATCACACGGGCATGACAATCACACGGGCATCACAATCACACGAGCAACACAATCACACGGGCATCACAATCACACGGGCATCACAATCACACGGGCATCACAATCACTCGGGCAACAAAATCACACGGGCATGACAATCACACGGGCATCACAATCACAATCACACGGGCATCACAATTACACGGGCATCACAATCACACGGGCATCACAATCACACGGGCATCACAAGGGCAATGGAATCACACGGGCATCACAATCACATGGACAACACAATCACACGGGCAACACAATCACATGGACAACTCAATCACACGGGCAACACAATCACATGGACAACACAATCACACGGGCAACACAAACATAAGGGCATCACAATCACACGAGCAACACAATCACAGTAACAGGAGCATCACTATGACAAGATCACTTCATCGCATGATCAACACAATCACAAGGATAACACAATCATAAGGACAACGCCATTACAAGAGTAACACAATCCCAAAAGAAACTAACAGTCGCAAAAAAAATTAACAATCACACGGTCAACACACTCACTAGTGCAACACTAACAATCAGAGCAACAACAGTACGGATCGCACAATTGTAACACATATTCCTCATGATAATTTTAAATCTCAGTGATTGTGTTCATGTAAATATTGGTTTCAATATCCATCTGTTTGTTCACTCTTTGTTTTGATGTTCGTGTTCTCGTGAACTAGTTTCTTAATTACTGTTCTTATCTTTATCTCCATTCCTTTTTTTTGCCAGAGAGAGAAAGAGAGAAAGAGAGAGAGAGAGAGAGAGAGAGAGAGAGAGAGAGAGAGAGAGAGAGAGAGAGAGAGAGAGAGAGAGAGAGAGAGAGAGATGGATAACCGTTATTACCAGTAAAAAAAAAATTAATTACACCATGTAAAAAAAAATACTAAAACTTCCATTGCGTTTAAAATAAAAATCTAGCAAGACATTCAACTTTAACACAACACGCGCGCATCCGTCTATGTAAGTGTTGCCGTCCAAAGCTCCTCGTATATTAGTGTTGCCCTCGTCAGCTTCTGGTATAAACCAAGTCGGCGGCGGTCAACAACATGGCAGCAGCCAACTTAATATGATTAATTGACACACACACAAACAGGCTTTAACACTGAAGTATGATTTAGCTGTCTAAGTACACTGAGAGTCGGAATACAAGCCTCGTTCCAGAGGAGAACTTGAGTATGTTAACACTGACATTATCTTCCTATACAGCTCTTGAAGTGTGTGTTCGTGTGTGGGATAATTTTATGATTATTTGTGTGTGCTTGACTGCTTTTTTTTTTAGTGCGTGAGTGCGTCCTCTTAAATTGAATCTCAGTTTTTTTTAGGCTTCTGGAGAGTAATTTAAGAGTGTTTCTCGTTTGTTTCAAGAATAGTTGCAAGGGATTGATAAGATAAATATGTGCATTTTTTTCCTGAGTAACGAAGATAGAGATTGACACTGGCAAACAGAAACTATATACTCACCTAGTTGTTGCTTGCATGGAGTTGAGCTTCGGCTCCTTGGTCCTGCCTGTCAACCGTCAATCAACTGGTGTACAGGTTCCTGAGCCTACTGGGTTCTATCATATCTGCATTTGAAGCCTGTACGGAGCCTCCGCCACATCACTGCCTAACACATTCTATTTGTTAATAACCCTGAACAATGTGCGCGTGTGTGGGTGTGAGAACAGATAAGACGACAAAGATGACCAGTGAGAGACAGTCACTCTACCATACAGCACAGGTCAGGCCGATTGATTGGACAGCATGATTGCTTCCTCGGTGGAGTGACCAAGTGATATAGATGGGTGGCTGAGTGGTGTAGATGGGTGGCTGAGTGGTGTAGATGGGTGGCTGAGTGGTGTAGATGGGTGGCTGAGTGGTGTAGATGGGTGGCTGAGTGGTGTAGATGGGTGGCTGAGTGGTGTAGATGGGTGGCTGAGTGGTGTAGATGGGTGACTGAGTGGTGTAGATGGGTGGCTGAGTGGTGTAGATGGGTGGCTGAGTGGTGTAGATGGGTGGCTGAGTGGTGTAGATGGGTGGCTGAGTGGTGTAGATGGGTGGCTGAGTGGTGTAGATGGGTGGCTGAGTGGTGTAGATGGGTGGCTGAGTGGTGTAGATGGGTGGCTGAGTGGTGTAGATGGGTGGCTGAGTGGTGTAGATGGGTGGCTGAGTGGTGTAGATGGGTGGTGTATATTCGTCAACGAGTGGGTAGGTTGAGTATGAACACCACAGGCAGTTAATAAAGTTACCTTCAACAGCCCCAGTCTCTCTGGTTCTGAGAGGTGGTTGTTCCTGCCGTGTGGGAGCCGTGTGTAGCTGCGTCAGTGGTGTGGGCCCCAGCAGGCGGCGGCTGTGGCCTCACAACACACCGTAATGAGATCGATGATCACCTCTACAAATGTTCACACACACGGCCGTGGTATTTCCGACGGCCGTCATAATAAACAACAAGTTCACTTAAAAGTTCGTTCTTTGACGGCGTTTTTCTGCAGATTCGTTAACAAACACGAGGTTCTGAAGCTTCATTGTCATGGTTCTTTTGATAGATTATTAAAAATAAAGTTATTTGGGGCGAGATTACTGACATAAATTGGTGTTGTGGTGGTGTGTATGGCAGGTGAGAGGAGGTGGTGTGGTCGGGAGCTCGGCCCAGCAAGACCTGTGGCTACTGCCTGGCCGGGTCAGCCCCGCACCGCCTCCTGCACCATTCATAAAGGCTTCATTAAGTTAGAGACGGCGGGTCGAAGGCTCCGATTCCGACGGTGCCGCCAAGGTCTGGTCGGGTCCTTGACGCGGTCTTGCTCCGTCACAGAGCCGGTTACTGCCAGCGGGCTGCGCTCTCCTCCTGCTGGCAATGTTTCCATGCTTTTAGCAGCTTTTCCTTTATGAAGAGATACAGTAACGGTGGTGGCATGAGTGGGGGAGGTAATGATGAGGTTGTTGAGTGTGGCTTGTTAGCGTGGCTCTCGTTACTGTCCGGTGGTGTCGTCCATAGCGTTAGTGTGACGGAATCTGTCCCGGGAATGTACAGACGCCAATGATCGGAATGTCAATAGGAAACTCGTATTTCTGGTCACTTGCGTCGAAGCTTGTGTTCTGAGAGCTGTAGCATAACCTGATTAAGGCCGCCGGGCGCCTCCACAGCGGGTCGGTCGCCAGCCTCCAGCCTCCATGCCAACGACGCCCTTATGCCCTAGTGATAATAGGACACGGATGGCATCTAGTTCCGCCTGAAGGATTGTGGAAAACTGGCGAGGGTTTGGACGCTAACTGTTGGCGGCCATCTCGACGATTGGACAGGAACCAAGAGCGGCAAGTCCACCTTGAAATCACGTTAAAGAAGTCGAGGATGAGGGCGAGGCGATCGGTGCCCGGCCATTGGTTGCTCGGAGGGCCTCAGCCTAACTGACCAATAGGAACGAGGCTTCAGGTTCTTGGGAGAAGAGGTCGTGAGGGGAGGGTCAGCCGCCCCCTGGGGCTCGCCAGGGCTTACAATCAGCGATATGGCTCCCTAATCTAATCGACCGCCTCATAATAACCACTCCAATCTCTATAAGTGCATACACTCATGAAAATAATATGGGAGAATTAAAAAACAAGAAGTGATTACTGCTGGAGAATTGAATTAGCGCGTGTATAAGAGAGCAAGCGGCGGGAAGGAGCTCCCACTCCTGCAGGATAGCCACTGGAGGAGACACCCTCGTCGCCTCCAGGATGTCCACGCCCTCTTGTGAAGTTCTCAGCCACCGGACACACTCACCAGCGCCCTCCGTGCCTCACCCTCCACCCGCACTCAGCCCTCGTGACGGCTCACTTCAGCGCCCCCGTCCGCCCTCCACACTCAAGTGACACTCGAGACACACTCACCAAGCTCCTGTTATTCAGTGATATCCACAGTTAATAAATGTGATTTCCCCGGCGGCCCACACATAAACATTATTTAGTGATTAACCAATAACATCAGTGATTATTTAGCTGTGATTAAATACTAAATATTTCATTAGTGGTAGGAGAGAAAAAAAAAGGCGAATGTTGATCACAAAAGACTTTCGAGTGATGAACATCTATAATTTTATGTCGTCGACGACACCTCCCACATCACCTACACGACGAACGATCAATGAAACACTATTAAAAACGCGGAATAATTTGATACTTAGAGTGATGCTAAGTTAGAGTAGTGGTCTGTGGCGATGGCCTGTACACAATATTGTGTTGACCTGGAATGGTTTGTAATTCAGTTATGCTTTAAACGTTTTTTTATGGTAATACAGTCGTCGTCGTGATACAGTGGTCGTCGTGATACAGTGGTCGTCGTGGTACAGTGGTCGTCGTGAGTGATACAAAGGTCGTCATGAGTGATACAGTGGTCGTCGTGGGTGATACAGTGGTCGTCATGAGTGATACAGTGGTCGTCATGAGTCATAGTAGTCGTCGTGGGTGATACAGTAACCGTCGTGGGTGATACAGTGGTCGTCGTGGGTGATACAGTGGACGTCATGAGTGATACAGTGATCGTCATGAGTCATAGCAGTCGTCGTGGGTGATACAGTGGTCGTCGTGGGTGATACAGTGGTCGTCATGAATGATACAGTGGTCGTCATGAGTCATAGTAGTCGTCGTGGGTGATACAGTAATCGTCGTGGGTGATACAGTGGTCGTCGTGGGTGATACAGTGGTCGTCGTAAGTGATACAGTGGCGTCGTGAGTGATACAGTGGTCGTCGTGAGTGATACAGTTGTCGTCGCGAGTGATACAGTGGTCGTGGGTGATACAGTGGTCGTCGCAAGTGATACAGTGTTCGTCGTGAGTGATACAGTAGTCGTCGCGAGTGATACAGTGGTCGTGGGTGATACAGTGGTCGTCGTGAGTATTACAGTGGTCGTCGCGAGTGATACAGTGGTCGTGGGTGATACAGTAGTCGTCGTGAGTGATACAGTGGTCGTCGTGAGTGATACAGTGGTCGTGGGTGATACAGTGGTCGTCGCGAGTGATACAGTGGTCGTGGGTGATGCAGTG
Organism: Procambarus clarkii; assembly: GCF_040958095.1. Taxonomy (NCBI): domain Eukaryota; kingdom Metazoa; phylum Arthropoda; class Malacostraca; order Decapoda; family Cambaridae; genus Procambarus; species Procambarus clarkii. The sequence continues at coordinate 39,991,372 of NC_091167.1, forward strand.
GTCGTCGTGAGTGATACAGTGGTCGTCGTGAGTGATACAGTGGTCGTCGTGGGTGATACAGTGGTCGTCGTGAGTGATACAGTGGTCGTCGTGGGTGATACAGTGGTCGTCGTGAGTGATACAGTGGTCGTCGTGAGTGACACAGTTGTCGTCGTGGGTGATACAGTGGTCGTCGTGAGTGATACAGTGGTCGTAGCGAGTGATACAGTGGTCGTGGATGATACAGTGGTCGTCATGAGTGATACAGTGGTCGTCGTGAGGGATACAGTGGTCGTCGCGAGTGATACAGTGGTCGTCGTGAGTGATACAGTGGTCATCGTGAGTGATACAGTGGTCGTCGCGAGTGATACAGTGGTCGTGGGTGATGCAGTGGTCGTCGTGAGTGATACAGTGGTCGTCGTGAGTGATACAGTGGTCGTTGTGAGTGATACAGTGGTCATCGTGGGTTATACAGTGGTCGTCGTGAGTGATACAGTGGTCGTCGTGAGTGACACAGTTGTCCTCGTGAGTGATACAGTGGTCGTCGCGAGTGATACAGTGGTCGTCGTGAGTGATACAGTGGTCGTCGTGAATGATACAGTGGTCGTCGTGAGTGATACAGTGGTCGTCGTGAGTGATACAATGGTCGTCGCGAGTGATACAGTGGTCGTCATGAGTCATATATTTGTCGACGTGAGTGATACAGTGGTCGTCGCGAGTGATAGAATGGTCGTCGTGAATGATACAGTGGTCGTCGTGAGTGATACAGTGGTTGTCATGAGTCATATATTTGTCGTCGTGAGTGATACAGTGGTCGTCGTGAGTGATACAGAGGTCGTCGCGAGTGATACAGTGGTCGTCGTGAGTGATACAGTGGTCGTCGTGAGCGATACAGTGGTCGCCGCGAGTGATACAGTGGTCGCCGTGAGTGATACAGTGGTCGCCGCGAGTGATACAGTGGTCGTCGTGAGTGATACAGTGGTCGTCGTGAGTGATATAGTGGTCGACGTGAGTGATACAGTGGTTGTCGCGAGTGATACAGTGGTCGTCGTGAATGATACAGTGGTTGTCGTAAGTGATAGAGTGGTCGTCGTGAATGATACAGTGGTTGTCGTGAGTGATACAGTGGTCGTCGTGAGTGATACAGTGGTTGTCGCGAGTGCTACAGTGGTCGTCGTGAGTGTTACAGTGGTTGTCGTGGGCGATACAGTGGTCGTCGTGAGTGATACAGTGGTCATGGTGAGTGATAAAATGGTCGTCATGAGTCATATATTTGTCGTCGCGAGTGATACAGTGGTCGTCGTGAGTGATACAGTGGTCGTCGTGAGTGATACAGTGGTCGTCGTGAGTGATACAGTGGTCGTCGTGAGTGATACAGTGGTTGTCGCGAGTGATACAGTGGTCGTCGTGAGTGATACAGTGGTCGTTTTGAGTGATACAGTGGTCGTTCCGAGTGATACAGTGGTCGTTCTGAGTGATACAGTGGTCGTTCCGAGTGATACAGTGGTCGTTCTGTGTGATACAGTGGTCGATCTGAGTGATACAGTGGTCGTTTTGAGTGATACAGTGGTCGTCGTGAGTGATACAGTGGTCGTTTTGAGTGATACTGTGGTCGTCGTGAGTGATACAGTGGTCGTTTTGAGTGATACAGTGGTCGTTCTGAGTGATACAGTGGTCGTTCTGAGTGATACATGTTACTTTGTTGCAACATGTTGCCTGCCATTGGGGGTACTGTTGTTGCTGATGTCCATATTGTTATGTTCTTACTGTTGATGATGTTCCTTCTGTTGATGATGTTCCTTCTGTTGATGATATTCCTTCTGTTGATGATGTTCCTTCTGTTGATGATGTTCCTTCTGTTGATGATGTTCCTTCTGTTGATGATGTTCCTTCTGTTGATGATGTTCCTTCTGTTGATGATATTCCTTCTGTTGATGATGTTCCTTCTGTTGATGATGTTCCTTCTGTTGATGATGTTCCTTCTGTTGATGATGTTCCTTCTGTTGATGATGTTCCTTCTGTTGATGATGTTCCTTCTGTTGATGATATTCCTTCTGTTGATGATGTTCCTTCTGTTGATGATGTTCCTTCTGTTGATGATGTTCTTACTGTTGATGATATTCCTTCTGTTGATGATGTTCTTACTGCTGATGATGTTCTTACTGTTGATGATGTTCTTACTGCTGATGATGTTCCTTCTGTTGATGATGTTCCTTCTGTTGATGATGTTCCTTCTGTTGATGATATTCCTTCTGTTGATGATGTTCTTACTGCTGATGATGTTCCTTCTGTTGATGATGTTCTTACTGTTGATGATATTCCTTCTGTTGATGATGTTCTTACTGCTGATGATGTTCTTACTGTTGATGATGCTCTTACTGCTGATGATGTTCTTACTGCTGATGATGTTCTTACTGTTGATGATGTTCCTTCTGTTGATGATGTTCTTACTGCTGATGATGTTCTTACTGCTGATGATGTTCTTACTGTTGATGATGTTCTTACTGCTGATGATGTTCCTTCTGTTGATGATGTTCCTTCTGTTGATGATGTTCTTACTGCTGATGATGTTCCTTCTGTTGATGATATTCCTTCTGTTGATGATGTTCTTACTGTTGATGATGTTCCTTCTGTTGATGATGTTCTTACTGTTGATGATATTCCTTCTGTTGATGATGTTCTTACTGCTGATGATGTTCTTACTGTTGATGATGCTCTTACTGCTGATGATGTTCTTACTGCTGATGATGTTCTTACTGTTGATGATGTTCCTTCTGTTGATGATGTTCTTACTGCTGATGATGTTCTTACTGTTGATGATGTTCTTACTGCTGATGATGTTCCTTCTGTTGATGATGTTCCTTCTGTTGATGATGTTCTTACTGCTGATGATGTTCCTTCTGTTGATGATATTCCTTCTGTTGATGATGTTCTTACTGCTGATGATGTTCTTACTGTTGATGATGTTCTTACTGCTGATGATGTTCCTTCTGTTGATGTTCCTTCTGTTGATGATGTTCCTTCTGTTGATGATATTCCTTCTGTTGATGATGTTCTTACTGTTGATGATGTTCCTTCTGTTGATGATGTTCCTTCTGTTGATGATGTTCTTACTGCTGATGATGTTCCTTCTGTTGATGATATTCCTTCTGTTGATGATGTTCTTACTGCTGATGATGTTCTTACTGTTGATGATGTTCTTACTGCTGATGATGTTCTTACTGCTGATGATGTTCCTTCTGTTGATGATGTTCCTTCTGTTGATGATATTCCTTCTGTTGATGATGTTCTTACTGCTGATGATGTTCTTACTGTTGATGATGTTCTTACTGTTGATGATGTTCTTACTGCTGATGATGTTCCTTCTGTTGATGATGTTCCTTCTGTTGATGATGTTCCTTCTGTTGATGATATTCCTTCTGTTGATGATGTTCTTACTGTTGATGATGTTCTTACTGCTGATGATGTTCTTACTGTTGATGATGTTCTTACTGCTGATGATGTTCCTTCTGTTGATGATGTTCTTACTGTTGATGATGTTCTTACTGCTGATGATGTTCCTTCTGTTGATGATGTTCCTTCTGTTGATGATGTTCCTTCTGTTGATGATATTCCTTCTGTTGATGATGTTCTTACTGCTGATGATGTTCTTACTGTTGATGATGTTCTTACTGCTGATGATGTTCTTACTGTTGATGATGTTCTTACTGCTGATGATGTTCTTACTGTTGTTGATGTTCTTACTGCTGTTGATGTTCTTACTGTTGTTGATGTTCTTACTGCTGATGATGTTCTTACTGTTGTTGATGTTCTTACTGTTGATGCATGATTCCGGAAGACTAGCTCAGGGTAATCAAATGTGGCGAGTGTAAAACCTAGATTTATCACACCACCACTATCATTATTATTACACTTTGTTGATATCCTCAAAATGCATCCGGAGTCTGCCAGTGCAGACCGCTTATCACATGGCTCTGTATGACTAACCATCCTGCGAGATGGGGACTTGTATTACCACTGCTACCTTATTCAATCTTGTGTTGTTGATATCCTCATAACGAACCCAGAGTCTGCCAGTGCAGACTGCTTATCACATGCCTCTGTATGACTAACCATCCTGTGTGATGGGGATTTTATAGCATCACCTAGTTAGCTTTTTTGACACACGGTACTCCACTTCATATAGTCTAGGGTAGCTGCACTAATGCAGATGTACCTCATAACTTAATAAAAAAAAAATTATTACACCTTGAAGTTGAATTAGATCTAGGTATCCCCATCTCTTCTGTCAAAACTGTATTGGTCCAAACACTCAGATCTGATAGGAAAGAACTTACTGACTCCCAACGACCTGAAAGTACTAGTATAAAAAGCTATGATTTGTTCAGATCTGAAACCTACATCTATGGGCAGCACAAAACGTCCACTAGACTGTGCGACACAGTGGTTGCAAGGATCAGGTTGGGTTACCGTTACCTGTGGCAGGTGGCTACAGGTGACGGGTCTCCCAATCCTGAGCACTCCAGTTGCAAACTCTGTGAGCAGGAACTGCGGCATGATCTCCCGCACTACATCACCGAATGCCCAGTTATTAGACCTTTCAGACCAGTTGGCATGAGGTACCTGGAGCTTTGCAATTACTTTATTCACTCTCGTATTCTTGAAGATATCCTCACAGTGTACCCAAAATTTGCCAGTGCAGGCTATTAAACACATGGCTCTGTATGACTAACCATCCTGCGAGATGGGACTTGTATTACCACTGCTACCTTATTCAATCTTGTGTTGTTGATATCCTCAAAATGCATCCGGAGTCTGCCAGTGCAGACCGCTTATCACATGCCTCTGTATGACTAACCATCCTGTGTGATGGGGATTTTTTAGCATCACCTAGTTAGCTTTTTTGACACACTGTACTCCACTTCATATAGTCTAGGGTAGCTGCACTAATTCTGATGTACCTAGTGTATTAATAAAAAAAACACAAGTACACCATCACCATCGCACAAGTACACCATCATCATCACACTACAAGAGTACACCATCATCATCACACCTCAGGTACACCATCACACCACAAGTAAACCATCACACCACAAGTACACCATCAACACACCATAAGTACACCATCAACACACCACAAGTACACCATCATCACCACCAACACACCACAAGTACACCATCATCACACCACAAATACACCATCACCACACCACCAGTACACCACCACCACTACACACAGGCCGCCCCCCCCCCAGTGCTCATCTCAACCCATCATGTATGAGTGAGTGCATCACACTCCGTCCTCAGCTAATATTGACCCTCACATTCTTCACAACTCTCACTACTCAACGATACAATCATATTTGTTTCATCAATCTCAAGTCCTTCCATGACTCTCAATTACAAATAGAAAGGAATACTTTCTACATTCAAAAAATAATATAATACAAAGAGCACAATAGTTTCACAAGGTTATGAAAACTATCTTTTTTGTGTGATAAAACTCGAATTTAAGAATCAAGAACACAAGAAAAATCGCAGATAATAAAAAAAAATTCCCTGAAAATTTTATGATCTGTAATTACAAAATTGCTCGTTAAGTTTGCAATAAATTATGTGGGTGAGAAAAATATAGATGCAAGCCCTGGGAATACAGTAAACTACAGCACTACAGCAGGTCTGTAAAGCTGTATACTAGTGCAAGATAGTCAAAGCCTTCAAACCATTGACTTACCTCTCAACAAACACCACATGTCAATGATTTAAAGACGAATAATTGCACCGTGTTGCATTAGAGCTGTGAACAATGCCGTCTGATCACGACCCCAAGACAATGTTATTTGGAAAGTTGTAGCATTCCAAAGATATGCAATAAAGTTAAGCACTATCAGTACGTCACCATCTGGTCGGGTCATGTACCGCAGCGAACCTTGATGGTGAGTCTCACTATCTCATGATTGTGAGTGTTTCAGAAGACTCTCACAGGTCTCGTTAGCTCCACACCTGCACATGAGGTGTGGAGCTAACTTGTTTCTCTTTATCGTGGTCTAGTACTGGGCTTAACCAGGTGATCGAGTCAGTAAGGTCGCCACAAGTACACTGGTACCAACCAGCCCACATGTACACGTTAACATAGTCCAGGACTGAGGTAAACTCAGTGTACACAAAGAGAGGAGTGCGGTACACCTCCCACTGGGTGTATCCCTCTGCTTTACCTTTCCTCGTGGCTACTGAAGTATAACTCAACCATTCACCATTACTCGTGTATATATTATGGCTTCCTGAAGGTAATACCAGGAGACACAGAAAACGTTGATGATACCAACATAACTCATCAAACTATTGTGTCTAGCGGACAATAATAACGTGGCTTGAAGATGTGACAACCAAAAACATCGTCGTCTCACCATGAGGAGACTACGACGTTTCGGTCCGTCCTTGACCATTAGCAAGTCGTGTGTAACTTGACAATGGTCCAGCACGGACCGAAACGTCGTCGTTGTCCTCTCCTCATATTCTGGTGAGTGGTTTAGTTTAGTGAACGACCTTAGCAAGATGTTTAGGTTGCTCAAGAAACAACCTGGTAGCCTGTTACCACGAGGTCATCAACCTTACAGCCCCTCGCCTCGTCTAGAGGACACACCGGAACACAACCCATTAATAACTCTTACAGGAGTGTACATTGGTACAGGTGTGTGGTCCACGAGGCAGGGGGCAGTGTTGTACACACATGTTGTAGGGTATACGCACGTCTAGAGGGGTTTAACACGGCTTTAAAAGCTTCTCAACTTATATTTTGGACTTGAGTGTATTGACCGGGAGGAACGTGTAGTGAGGAAACACACTTAATGAAACACTTGACCCCAGCAACACACAGTTAATGAAACACTTGACCCCAGCAACACACAATGAAACACTTGACCCCAGCAACACACAGTTAATGAAACACTTGACCCCAGCAACACACAATGAAACACTTGACCCCAGCAACACACAGTTAATGAAACACTTGACCCCAGCAACACACAATGAAACACTTGACCCCAGCAACACACAATGAAACACTTGACTCCAGCAACACACAATGAAACACTTGACCCCAGCAACACACAATGAAACACTTGACCCAGCAACACACACTTAATAAAACACTTGACCCCAGCAACACACAATGAAACACTTGACCCCAGCAACACACAGTTAATGAAACACTTGACCCCAGCAACACACAATGAAACACTTGACCCCAGAAACACACAGTTAATGAAACACTTGACCCCAGCAACACACAATGAAACACTTGACCCCAGCAACACACAATGAAACACTTGACCCCAGCAACACACAGTTAATGAAACACTTGACCCCAGCAACACACAATGAAACACTTGACCCCAGCAACACACACTTAATAAAACACTTGACCCCAGCAACACACAATGAAACACTTGACCCCAGAAACACACAATGAAACACTTGACCCCAGCAACACACAATTAATGAAACACTTGACCCCAGCAACACACAATAAAACACTTGACCCCAGCAACACACAATGAAACACTTGACCCCAGCAACACACAATGAAACACTTGACTCCAGCAACACACAATGAAACACTTGACCCCAGCAACACACAATGAAACACTTGACCCAGCAACACACACTTAATAAAACACTTGACCCCAGCAACACACAATGAAACACTTGACCCCAGCAACACACAGTTAATGAAACACTTGACCCCAGCAACACACAATGAAACACTTGACCCCAGAAACACACAGTTAATGAAACACTTGACCCCAGCAACACACAATGAAACACTTGACCCCAGCAACACAAAATGAAACACTTGACCCCAGCAACACACAATGAAACACTTGACCCCAGCAACACACAGTTAATGAAACACTTGACCCCAGCAACACACAATGAAACACTTGACCCCAGCAACACACACTTAATAAAACACTTGACCCCAGCAACACACAATGAAACACTTGACCCCAGAAACACACAATGAAACACTTGACCCCAGCAACACACACTTAGAAAAAACACTTGACCCCAGCAACACACACAATAAAACACTTTACCCAGCAACACTTAATGAAACACTTGACCCCAGCAACACACACTTAATTAAACACTTGACCCCAGCAACACACAATTAAACACTTGACCCCAGCAACACACACTTAATGAAACACTTGACCCCAGTAACACACAATGAAACACTTGACCCCAGCAACACACACTTAATGAAACACTTGACCCCAGTAACACAAAATGAAACACTTGACCCCAGCAACACACAGTTAACACAAGCCGCTGCAACACTCAAGACAACACATGTCTCCTCATTTAGCTTCTCTACAAATCATTCCATCAACAATAAACTACCAAAGAACACCTGCAACACATGGTAACAAGACAGGTGTTCCCCCACTGCATCAACAACACAGTTTCGTCACAACATCTCAACATACGGAAAATTGATCACATGTGTTGTGGTAACAGACAGGCGACAAAAACATACTGAAATGTAAATAAACCACAATAATAATATAGAAAAATATGGACTTAACACACACACACACACACACACACACACACACACACACACACACACACACACACACACACACACACACACACACACACACACACGCGCGCGCGCGGGGCCTCGTAGCCTGGTGGATAGCGCGCAGGACTCGTAATTCTGTGGCGCGGGTTCGATTCCCGCACGAGGCAGAAACAAATGGGCAAAGTTTCTTTCACCCTAAGTGCCCCTGTTACCTAGCAGTAAATAGGTACGTGGGAGTTAGTCAGCTGTCACGGGCTGCTTCCTGGGGTGTGTGTGTGTGTGTGTGGTGTGGAAAAAAAAAAAAAAAAAAAAAAAAAAAAAAAAAAGTAGTTAGTAAACAGTTGATTGACAGTTGAGAGGCGGGCCGAAAGAGCAGAGCTCAACCCCCGCAAAACACAACTAGTAAACACAACTAGTAAACACACACACACACATACACACAGTCCACGCAGCCGAGCGGACAGCGCTCTGTGGTCGTAGTCCTAAGAGCCCGGGTTCGATTCCCGGCTGAAGTAAAAACAAATAGGAAGAGTTTCTGTCACCTGAAACCCCTGTTCACCTCAAAGTTAATAGGTACCTGGCAGACAGCTGCTAGGGGCCCGCATCCTGGGGATGTGTGTGTGTGTGTGTGTGTGTGTGTGTGTGTGTGTGTGTGTGTGTGTGTGTGTGTGTGTGTGTGTGTGTGTGTGTAGAGAGAATATGACACGACAACAGGTCGGGAGTCGGTACGTTAGACAACCGATGGTCAGAAAGGCGGGGTCCAGGAGCTAACACACACAGATAAAATTTAAAATAAGTACACACAAGAGGTGACCAGAGTGAGCGCTATCAACAGTTCTCTACATGTGTGTGTATAATATGTAAGTTCTGACACATTGTGTGGGTTTACCACCAGACTGAATACCTTGACGAGCTGTGGCTATGAGTAGCGTGACGAGTGTGAGGTGAGTAGCGTGACGAGCGTGAGGTGAGTAGCGTGACGAGTGTGAGGTGAGTAGCGTGACGAGTGTGAGGTGAGTAGCGTGATGAGTGTGAGGTGAGTAGCGTGACGAGTGTGAGGTGAGGTGAGTAGCGTGACGAGCGTGAGGTGAGTAGCGTGACGAGCGTGAGGTGAGTAGCGTGACGAGTGTGAGGTGAGTAGCGTGACGAGTGTGAGGTGAGTAGCGTGACGAGTGTGAGGTGAGTAGCGTGACGAGCGTGAGGTGAGTAGCGTGACGAGTGTGAGGTGAGTAGCGTGACGAGTGTGAGGTGAGTAGCGTGATGAGTGTGAGGTGAGTAGCGTGACGAGCGTGAGGTGAGTAGCGTGACGAGCGTGAGGTGAGTAGCGTGACGAGTGTGAGGTGAGTAGCGTGATGAGTGTGAGGTGAGTAGCGTGACGAGTGTGAGGCGAGTAGCGTGACGAGTGTGAGGTGAGTAGCGTGACGAGTGTGAGGTGAGTAGCGTGACGAGTGTGAGGTGAGTAGCGTGATGAGTGTGAGGTGAGTAGCGTGACGAGTGTGAGGTGAGTAGCGTGATGAGTGTGAGGTGAGTAGCGTGACGAGTGTGAGGTGAGTAGCGTGACGAGCGTGAAGTGACGAGTGTGAAGTGAGTAGCGTGACGAGCGTGAAGTGACGAGTGTGAGGTGAGTAGCGTGAGGTGAGTAGCGTGACGAGCGTGAGGTGAGTAGCGTGACGAGCGTGAGGTGAGTAGCGTGACGAGCGTGAGGTGAGTAGCGTGACGAGAGTGAAGTGAGTACCGCGACGAGCGTGAGGTGAGTAGCGTGACGAGTGTGAGGTGAGTAGCGTGACGAGCGTGAGGTGAGTAGCGTGACGAGTGTGAGGTGAGTAGCGTGACGAGCGTGAGGTGAGTAGCGTGACGAGTGTGAGGTGAGTAGCGTGACGAGTGTGAGGTGAGTAGCGTGACGAGTGTGAGGTGAGTAGCGTGACGAGCGTGAAGTGACGAGTGTGAAGTGAGTAGCGTGACGAGCGTGAAGTGACAAGTGTGAGGTGAGTAGCGTGAGGTGAGTAGCGTGACGAGCGTGAGGTGAGTAGCGTGACGAGCGTGAGGTGAGTAGCGTGACGAGCGTGAGGTGAGTAGCGTGACGAGAGTGAAGTGAGTACCGCGACGAGCGTGACGAGCGTGAGGTGAGTAGCGTGACGAGTGTGAGGTGAGTAGCGTGACGAGCGTGAGGTGAGTAGCGTGACGAGTGTGAGGTGAGTAGCGTGACGAGTGTGAGGTGAGTAGCGTGACGAGCGTGAGGTGAGTAGCGTGACGAGTGTGAGGTGAGTAGCGTGACGAGTGTGAGGTGAGTACCGCGACGAGCGTGAGGTGAGTAGCGTGACGAGTGTGAGGCGAGTAGCGTGACGAGTGTGAGGTGAGTAGCGTGACGAGTGTGAGGTGAGTAGCGTGACGAGCGTGAGGTGAGTAGCGTGACGAGCGTGAGGTGAGTAGCGTGACGAGTGTGAGGTGAGTAGCGTGGCGAGTGTGAGGTGAGTAGCGTGATGAGTGTGAGGTGAGTAGCGTGACGAGCGTGAGGTGAGTAGCGTGACGAGCGTGAGGTGAGTAGCGTGACGAGTGTGAGGTGAGTAGCGTGACGAGTGTGACGAGTGTGAGGTGAGTAGCGTGACGAGTGTGACGAGTGTGAGGTGAGTAGCGTGACGAGTGTGAGGTGAGTAGCGTGACGAGTGTGACGAGTGTGAGGTGAGTAGCGTGACGAGCGTGAGGTGAGTAGCGTGACGAGTGTGAGGTGAGTAGCGTGACGAGCGTGAGGTGAGTAGCGTGACGAGTGTGAGGTGAGTAGCGTGACGAGCGTGAGGTGAGTAGCGTAACGAGTGTGAGGTGAGTAGCGTGACGAGTGTGAGGTGAGTAGCGTGACGAGCGTGAGGTGAGTAGCGTGACGAGCGTGACGAGCGTGAGGTGAGTAGCGTGACGAGCGTGAGGTGAGTAGCGTGACGAGTGTGAGGTGAGTAGCGTGACGAGTGTGACGAGTGTGAGGTGAGTAGCGTGACGAGTGTAAGGTGAGTAGCGTGACGAGTGTGACGAGTGTGAGGTGAGTAGCGTGACGAGCGTGAGGTGAGTAGCGTGACGAGTGTGAGGTGAGTAGCGTGACGAGCGTGACGAGCGTGAGGTGAGTAGCGTGACGAGCGTGAGGGAAGGGTCAGAAAAGGCTGGTCTAACTGCAGTCTGACGTGGTCAGCGCCGGCGGTGTTTGGCGGCGGTGTTTGGAGGCGATGTTTGGAGGTGGTGTTTGGAGGTGGTGTTTGGAGGTGGTGTTTGGCGGCGGTGTTTGGCGGCGGTGTTTGGAGGTGGTGTTTGGAGGTGGTGTTTGGCGGCGGTGTTTGGAGGTGGTGTTTGGAGGTGGTGTTTGGCGGCGGTGTTTGGAGGTGGTGTTTGGCGGCGGTGTTTGGAGGCGATGTTTGGTGGCGGTGTTTGGCGGCGGTGTTTGGCGGCGGTGTTTGGCGGCGGTGTTTGGAGGCGATGTTTAGAGGTGGTGTTTGGAGGTGGTGTTTGGAGGTGGTGTTTGGCGGCGGTGTTTGGCGGCGGTGTTTGGAGGCGATGTTTGGAGGTGGTGTTTGGAGGTGGTGTTTGGAGGTGGTGTTTGGAGGCGGTGTTTGGCGGCGGTGTTTGGCGGCGGTGTTTGGCGGCGGTGTTTGGCGGCGATGTTTGGAGGTGGTGTTTGGCGGCGGTGTTTGGCGGCCGTGTTTGGCCGCGGTAATTGGCGGCGGTGTTTGGCGGCGGTGTTTGGCGGCGGTGTTTGGCAGCTGTGTTTGGCGGCGGTGTTTGGCGGCGGTGTTTGGCGGCGGTGTTTGGCGGCGGTGTTTGGCAGCTGTGTTTGGCGGCGGTGTTTGGCGGCGGTGTTTGGCGGCGGTGTTTGGCGGCGGTGTTTGGCAGCTGTGTTTGGCGGCGGTGTTTGGCGGCGGTGTTTGGCGGCGGTGTTTGGCGGCGGTGTTTGGCGGCGGTGTTTGGCAGCTGTGTTTGGCGGCGGTGTTTGGCAGCTGTGTTTGGCGGCGGTGTTTGGCTGCGGTGTTTGGCCGCAGTGTTTGGCTGCGGTGTTTGGCAGCGGTGTTTGGCGGCGGTGTTTGGCGGCGGTGTTTGGCCGCGGTGTTTGGCAGCGGTGTTTGGCGGCTGTGTTTGGCGGCTGTGTTTGGCGGCGGTGTTTGGCGGCGGTGTTTGGCGGCGGTGTTTGGCGGCGGTGCTTGGCCGCGGTGTTTGGCCGCCGTGTTTGGCCGTAGTGTTTGGCGGCTGGTGTTTGGCGGCGGTGTTTGGCGGCGGTGTTTGGCAGCGGTGTTTGGCCGCGGTGTTTGGCCGCGGTGTTTGGCGGCTGGTGTTTGGCGGCTGGTGTTTGGCGGCGGTGTTTGGCGGCGGTGTTTGGCCGCGGTGTTTGGCGGCGGTGTTTGGCCGCGGTGTTTGGCCGCCGTGTTTGGCCGTAGTGTTTGGCGGCTGGTGTTTGGCGGCGGTGTTTGGCAACGGTGTTTGGCCGCGGTGTTTGGCGGCTGGTGTTTGGCGGCTGGTGTTTGGCGGCTGGTGTTTGGCGGCGGTGTTTGGCAGTGGTGTTTGGCCGCGGTGTTTGGCCGCGGTGTTTGGCGGCTGGTGTTTGGCGGCTGGTGTTTGGCGGCTGGTGTTTGGCGGCGGTGTTTGGCGGCGGTGTTTGGCCGCGGTGTTTGGCCGCGGTGTTTGGCCGCGGTGTTTGGCCGCGGTGTTTGGCCGCGGTGTTTGGCGGCGGTGTTTGGCGGCGGTGTTTGGCCGCGGTGTTTGGCCGCGGTGTTTGGCGGCGGTGTTTGGCCGCGGTGTTTGGCGGCGGTGTTTGGCCGCGGTGTTTGGCGGCGGTGTTTGGCTGCGGTGTTTGGCGGCGGTGTTTGGCCGCGGTGTTTGGCGGCGGTGTTTGGTAATAATGACTGTGTCACACGAGTATCATCAAATACTAATTTGAGGAACAATGATTGTTAGTGCCACTATGGAGGCCATGATAGTGCCACTATGGAGACCATGATAGTGCCACTATGGAGGCCATGATAGTGCCACTATGGAGACCATGATAGTGCCACTATGGAGGCCATGATAGTGCCACTATGGAGACCATGATAGTGCCACTATGGAGGCCATGATAGTGCCACTATGGAGACCATGATAGTGCCACTATGGAGGCCATGATAGTGCCACTATGGAGACCATGATAGTGCCACTATGGAGGCCATGATAGTGCCGCTATGGAGACCATGATAGTGCTACTATGGAGGCCATGATAGTGCCACTATGGAGGCCATGATAGTGCCACTATGGAGGCCATGATAGTGCTACTATGGAGGCCATGATAGTGCCACTATGGAGGCCATGATAGTGCCACTATGGAGGCCATGATAGTGCCACTATGGAGGCCATGATAGTGCCACTATGGAGGTCTTGATAGTACCACTATGGAGGCCATGATAGTGCCACTATGGAGGCCATGATAGTGCCACTATGGAGACCATGATAGTGCCACTATGGAGGCCATGATAGTGCCACTATGGAGGCCATGATAGTGCCACTATGGAGACCATGATAGTGCCACTATGGAGGCCATGATAGTGCCACTATGGAGGCCACGATAGTGCCACTATGGAGGCCATGATAGTGCCACTATGGAGGTCTTGATAGTACCACTATGGAGGCCATGATAGTGCCACTAGGGAGGCCATGAGTGCCAGTAGGGAGGCCATGAGTGCCAGTAGGGAGGCCATGAGTGCCACTATGGAGGTCATGAGTGCCAGTAGGGAGTGCCACTTGAGTGACCGCCGCACCACCTACCTTCAAGAGCCTTGTTGCGTGAGAGGAGTGCCAGGAGGACGTCAGGAGGCGGGTCGGGGGCCACGGCGGGTGCCACGGGCCCCAGGTGAGGGCCAGCTTGGGTGACGACGGCACTCATGGCCTGGTGGAGAGGCCAGAGGTGCCGCGGCACTGGCAGGCTGGCGTCGGAGGGCAGGTGTGGCGGCGGTGAGGGCGCCGTGGTGTACCTCTCCGCTCCCCTCCTCTCCACACCTCCCTCTGCCCGACCTACACCTGCAACACACCTGTCGGGAACACCACACCTGCTGCCGCAACACACTTGGGTCACCGCGGGCACTCCCTCGGCGGGTCACGGCGGGCGTGCGGGCGTGCGGGCCGCGGGCGTGCGGGCGCGGGATGGGCGTGTGGGCGGAGGTCCACCAGGTGAGACACTGAACACCTGCCTGACGTAGGCCTAGCGGGGGTCGGACGGGTGGTGGTGAGGATAAAAAGTCCCGCGTCACAGTGCTCCTGGCTCCACCATCACTCTCAATTATGTGGTGGGCGGGGCCGGCCGCCCAGTGCCACCCGACCCCGGCCCCGCCCACCCACCAGTCACCGCGCGCCGCCACTCTCGACCACCAATCACCGCCCGGCTCAGGCACCGGCAGCATGGCGCAGGCGGCACCCTGGCGGTGGCGGGGGAAACCTACCAGTACTTACCTATCACTCATTGAGGGAGGGTGAGCTCTAGCTCCTAGTGTTTTGACCTCGGTACCTTGTATGTTGTGATCATGTCTCTGATTTTTCTTCTCTAGTTTTTCCTGCTAATATGGAGGGTTATATCTTCATCTCCATGATTTTGGTTAGGCCTCCATGGCAGAAAATGCTATTCAGAAGGTAGACATAGATGGCTTTGATAGAATCATGGATCATTTTAGAAGATTTTACCAAATTTGTACCAGAACAAATATATGTAAGTCTTCAAGCGTGCTATGGTACGTTCATCTCTTTTTCTCCCAATGATTGATTTTTTTCTGTATAAACAAGTGGCGTCACTGTACACAGACACAGTACACAAACACAGTACACAGAACTAGTACACAGACACAGATACAGTATACAGAACTAGTACACAGACACAGTACACAGGACTAGTTCACAGACACAGTACACAGACACAGTACACAGACACAGTACACAGACACAGTACACAGACACAGTACACAGACACAGTACACAGGACTAGTACACAGACACAGTACACAGACACAGTACACAGGGATAGTGCACACAGTACACAGACATAGTACACAGGACTAGTACACAGACACAGTACACAGACACAGTACACAAACACAGTACACGGGGCAAGTGCACACAGTACACAGACATAGTACACAGGACTAGTACACACAGTACACAGACACAGTACACAGGACTAGTACACAGACACAGTACACATAGTACACAGGACTAGTACACAGACACAGTACACAGGACTAGTACACAGACACAGTACACATAGTACACAGGACTAGTACACAGACACAGTACACATAGTACACAGGACTAGTACACAGACACAGTACACAGACACAGTACACAGGACTAGTACACAGACACAGTACACATAGTACACAGGACTAGTACACAGACACAGTACACAGGACTAGTACACAGACACAGTACACATAGTACACAGGACTAGTACACAGACACAGTACACACAGTGCATAGACATAGTATACAGTCACATTACACAGTCAGAGTACACAGGACTAGTGCACAGACACAGTACACAGTCACAGTCACAGTACACAGACACAGTACACAGAGTACACAGGACTAGTACACAGGACTAGTACACAGACACAGTACACAGAGTACACAGGACTAGTACACAGGACTAGTACACAGACACAGTACACAGTCAGAGTGCACAGAGTAAACAGGACTAGTACACAGACACAGTACACAGACACAGTACACAGACACAGTACACAGACATAGTACACAGGACTAGTACACAGACACAGTACACAGACACGGTACACAGACACGGTACACAAGACTAGTACACAGACACAGTACACAAGACTAGTACACAGACACAGACACTGTACACAGACATAGTACACAGACACAGTACACAAGACTAGTACACAGACACAGTACACAAGACTAGTACAGACACAGTACACAGATACAGTACACAGACACAGTACACAGACACAGTACACACAGTACATAGACACAGTATACAGACACAGTACAGACACAGTACACACAGTACATAGACACAGTACACAGACACAGTACACAAGACTAGTGCACAGACACAGTACACAGTCACAGTACACAGACACAGTACACACAGTACATAGACACAGTACACAGACACAGTACACAGACACAGTGCACAGACATAGTACACAGTCATAGTACACAGACACAGTACACAGGACTAGTACACAGACACAGTACACAGACACAGTACACACAGTACATAGACACAGTACACAGGACTAGTACACAGACACAGTACACAGACACAGTACACACAGTACATAGACACAGTACACAGACACAGTACACAGATACAGTACACAGACACAGTACACAGACACAGTACACACAGTACATAGACACAGTACACAGACACAGTACACAGACACAGTACACAGACACAGTACACAGATACAGTACACAGACACAGTACACAGACACAGTACACACAGTACATAGACACAGTACACAGACACAGTACACAGACACAGTACACAGACACAGTACACACAGTACATAGACACAGTACACAGACACAGACACAGTACACACACAGTACACAAACACAGTACACAGACACATTACACAAACACAGTACACACAGTACACAGTACACAGACACAGTACACCAACACAGTACACAGACAAATTACACAGACACAGTACACAGACACAGTACACAGGACTAGTACACAGACACAGTACACATAGTACACAGGACTAGTACACAGACACAGTACACATAGTACACAGGACTAGTACACAGGACTAGTACACAGACACAGTACACATAGTACACAGGACTAGTACACAGACACAGTACACAGACACAGTACACAGATACAGTACACAGATACAGTACACAGACACAGTACACAGACACAGTACACACAGTACATAGACACAGTACACAGACACAGTACACAGACACAGTACACACAGTACATAGACACAGTACACAGACACAGTACACAGACACAGTACACACAGTACATAGACACAGTACATAGACACAGTACACAGACACAGACACAGTACACAAACACAGTACACAGACACATTACACAGACACAGTACACACAGTACACAGACACAGTACACCAACACAGTACACAGACAAATTACACAAACAGTACACAGACACAGTACACAGTCTGTGTACTGTGCTCAGTGTAAGAAACATCATTGTGTTGATCCATGGTATAAGTACAGTCATGACAGTTTGTTTTAAGAGCCTAATGACACTTCAGACCAGAATAACCATAAGTGTCCATTACTTACAGCAGAATAGTAAAGCGAACTTGAAGGTCCTTGTTGGATTACGAACACTTAATGCAAGTGTTATGTGTGGTTATTATGGAGGAGTTTACGTGGGTACCAACTGGTAAGTGGACACATGGGTACCAACTGGTAAGTGGACACATGGGTACCAACTGGTAAGTGGACACATGGGTACCAACTGGTAAGTGGACACATGGGTACCAACTGGTAAGTGGACACATGGGTACCAACTGGTAAGTGGACACATGGGTACCAACTGAGGTAAGTGGACACATGGGTACCATCTGAGGTAAGTGGACACATGGGTACCAACTGAGGTAAGTGGACACATGGGCACCATCTGAGGTAAGTGGACACATGGGTACCAACTGAGGTAAGTGGACACATGGGTACCAACTGAGGTAAGTGGACACATGGGTACCATCTGAGGTAAGTGGACACATGGGTACCATCTGACGTAAGTGGACACATGGGTACCATCTGAGGTAAGTGGACACATGGGTACCATCTGACGTAAGTGGACACATGGGTACCAACTGAGGTAAGTGGACACATGGGTACCAACTGACGTAAGTGGACACATGGGTACCAACTGAGGTAAGTGGACACATGAGTACCATCTGATGTAAGTGGACACATGGGTACCAACTGACGTAAGTGGACACATGGGTACCATCTGAGGTAAGTGGACACATGGGTACCATCTGAGGTAAGTGGACACATGGGTACCATCTGAGGTAAGTGGACACATGGGTACCATCTTAGGTAAGTGGACACATGGGTACCAACTGGGGTAAGTGGACACATGAGTACCATCTGAGGTAAGTGGACACATGGGTACCAACTGGGGTAAGTGGACACATGGGTACCAACTGGGGTAAGTGGACACATGGGTACCATCTGAGGTAAGTGGACACATGAGTACCAACTGGGATAAGTGGACACATGGGTACCATCTGACTTAAGTGGACACATGAGTACCATCTGAGGTAAGTGGACACATGGGTACCATCTGAGGTAAGTGGACACATGAGTACCAACTGGGATAAGTGGACACATGGGTACCATCTGACTTAAGTGGACACATGAGTACCATCTGAGGTAAGTGGACACATGGGTACCATCTGAGGTAAGTGGACACATGAGTACCAACTGGGATAAGTGGACACATGGGTACCATCTGACTTAAGTGGACACATGAGTACCATCTGAGGTAAGTGGACACATGGGTGCCATCTGAGGTAAGTGGACACATGAGTACCAACTGGGATAAGTGGACACATGGGTACCATCTGACTTAAGTGGACACATGAGTACCATCTGAGGTAAGTGGACACATGGGTACCATCTGAGGTAAGTGGACACATGGGTACCAACTGACGTAAGTGGACACATGGGTACCATCTGAGGTAAGTGGACACATGGGTACCATCTGACGTAAGTGGACACATGGGTGCCAACTGACGTAAGTGGACACATGGGTACCATCTGAGGTAAGTGGACACATGGGTACCATCTGAGGTAAGTGGACACATGGGTACCATCTGATGTAAGTGGACACATGGGTACCATCTGAGGTAAGTGGACACATGAGTACCAACTGGGATAAGTGGACACATGGGTACCATCTGACTTAAGTGGACACATGGGTACCAACTGACGTAAGTGGACACATGGGTACCATCTGAGGTAAGTGGACACATGAGTACCATCTGAGGTAAGTGGACACATGGGTACCATCTGAGGTAAGTGGACACATGAGTACCATCTGAGGTAAGTGGACACATGGGTACCATCTGAGGTAAGTGGACACATGAGTACCAACTGGGATAAGTGGACACATGGGTACCATCTGACGTAAGTGGACACATGGGTACCAACTGACGTAAGTGGACACATGGGTACCATCTGACGTAAGAGGACACATGGGTCACAACTGAGGTAAGTGGACACATGGGTCACAACTGAGGTAAGTGGACACATGGGTAACAACTGAGGTAAGTGAACACATGGGTCACATCTGAGGTAAGTGGACACATGGGTCACAACTGAGGTAAGTGGACACATGGGTCACATCTGAGGTAAGTGGACACATGGGTCTCAACTGAGGTAAGTGGACACATGGGTCACAACTGAGGTAAGTGGACACATGGGTCACAACTGAGGTAAGTGGACACATGGGTCACATCTGAGGTAAGTGGACACATGGGTCACAACTGAGGTAAGTGGACACATGGGTCACAACTGAGGTAAGTGGACACATGGGTCACAACTGAGGTAAGTGGACACATGGGTCACAACTGAGGTAAGTGGACACATGGGTCACAACTGAGGTAAGTTGACATATGGGTCACAACTGAGGTAAGTGGACACATGGGTCACAACTGAGGTAAGTGGACACATGGGTCACAACTGAGGTAAGTGGACACATGGGTCACAACTGAGGTAAGTGGACACATGGGTCACAACTGAGGTAAGTGGACACATGGGTCACAACTGAGGTAAGTGGACACATGGGTCACAACTGAGGTAAGTGGACACATGGGTCACAACTGAGGTAAGTGGACACATGGGTCACAACTGAGGTAAGTGGACACATGGGTCACAACTGAGGTAAGTGGACACATGGGTCACAACTGAGGTAAGTGG
>NC_091167.1:40016886-40114386 GCF_040958095.1 Procambarus clarkii
TTTTAAAATTTTTGTCACAATGTTATGAGTTCCCCGGGGAGTGTGGCCGTGAGTGGCGGGGCCTTGTTAGTGCGGCCACTCTCTCTGGTTACTGCGAGGCTACTGGCCGCCACCTCTTAGCTCCTGGACCCCGCCTCTCTCTCCTCTATTATGTCTACTGCATATGTTTCTCTCTAACACACACATCCCCAGGAAGCAGCCCGTAGCAGCTGTTAAACTCCCGGGTACCTATTTACTGCTAGGTGAACAGTGCATCAGGGTAAAAGAAACACTGCTCATTTGTTTCTGCCTCGGCTAGGATCAATCCCGGACCCTTAGGACTACGACCCCAGAGCGCTGTCCACTCAGCCACGAGACCCTGTGTGTATGTGTTTACCTAGTTGTACTCACCTAGTTGAGCTTACGGGGTTGAGCTTTGGCTCTTTGGTCCCGCCTCTCAACTGTCAATCAACTGGTGTACAGATTCCTGAGCCTACTGGGCTCTATCATATCTAAATTTGAAACTGTGTATGGAGTCAGCCTCCACCACATCACTGCCTAATGCATTCCATCTGTTAACTACTCTGACACTGAAAAAGTTCTTTCTTACGTCCCTGTGGCTCATTTGGGTACTCAGTTTCCACCTGTGTCCCCTTGTTCGCGTCCCACTCGTGTTAAACATTTTAACTTTATCTACCCTGTTAATTTCTGAAAATTTTTAAGGTAGTGATCATGTCTTCCCTAGCTCTCCTGTCTTCCAGTGTCGTGAGGTTCAGTTCCAGTAATCTTTCTTTATAGCTCATTCCTCTCAGCTCGGGGACTAGCCTGGTGGCATATATCTTAATCTTTTCTAACTTTGTTTTGTGTTTGCCTAGATGTGGACTCCACGCTGGAGCCGCATATTCCAGCATTGGTCTGACATATGTGGTATACAAGGTTATGAATGATTCCTTACACAAGTTTCTGAAAACAGTTCTTATGTTCGCCAGCCTTGCATACGCCGCCAATGTTATCATGTTGATGTGGGCTTCAGGGGACAGGTCTGGTGTGATATCAACCCCCAGATCTTTCTCTCGTCCTGACTCCTGAAAGATATTATCTCCCAGCTGGTACCTTGTGTTTGGCCTCCTGCTCCCTACGCCTATCTTCGTCACTTTGCACTTGCTCGAGTTAAACTCTAGTAGCCATTTGACGGACCATTCCTTCAGTCTATGTAGGTCATCCTGTAGCCTCTTGCTGTCCTCCTCTGTCTTAATGCTTCTCATAAGTTTAGCATCATCAGCTAAGATTAAGAGGAATGAGTCTGTACCTTCTGGAAGATCATTTACGTATACTAGAAACAGGATAAGTCCAAGTACAGAGCCCTGTGGGACTCCACTGGTGACATCACACCAGTCTGAGGTCTCGCCCCTCACTGTAACTCTCTGTTTCTTGTGGTTTAGGTACTCCCTTATCCACTGGAGCACACTACCGCTTACTCCAGCTTGTTTCTCAAACTTATGTAACAGTCACTTATGGGGGACTGTGTCAAAAGCTTTCTGACAGTCCAAGAAAATTCCGTCTGCCCATCCTTCTCTCTCTCGCTTAATGCTGAGTAATGTGTGTGTGTGTGTGTGTGTGTGTGTGTGTGTGTGTGTGTGTGTGTGTGTGTGTGTGTGTGTGTGTGTGTGTGTGAGAGAGTAACCCTCCCTACCGTACAAGGCTGTGCCATCTGCACATTTACAACCATCGTTACATCTACATTCATGCAGCTGCCCTAGACCACGTGAAGGGTTATGCAGGGTGTGTCAACCATTAATTACCACATACTAGAAAATCCCCCATACATAAGGATAGTTAGTCATACAGTAATCAGCTGTGTTCAGTAGCTCTCGTGTTCTTGAGGATATCCTCACACTGCATCCACTGGCACACGTTGGATGTAGTGTGAGGATATCCTCCAGAACAGGAGAGGTAATAAAGTGCCAGTTACGTCACCCCGACACGTTTGACGGGTCATAATGACTGGACAATCACCAACGGTGTGTGTGTGAGATCATCACCCAGTTCCTGCTCGCAGACTGTGCACCTGGAGTGCTCAGGAGTGGGAGATTAGCCACCTGTAGCCACCTGTCACATGTGGCCCACTGTGATCCTGGCAACAAGTCACACAGATGGATGTTACTTGTGTACATGCAGCCCGTCCTCCAAAAATGGGGAGGTAAATGTAACAGCACAAATAAGTGCAATTATGTACTATTCAAAGCAGTCAGGAATTGTACTTATTTTCACTTAGTATTAAATTGTACTGTCAAATATATTGTGAATATTTAAGTTTACCTGAAAAACTGAATAGAAAACCATAACCTCACCTAACCTTCTTAGTTTTTGAAGATAATAATTTTATTGCTTTTTAATTACAATTAGTACTTAACCTATGGCTATATATATATATATATTATAGTTTTATAAAACCAATAAAACAAAACTAAAATATATCAATAAATTGTAAAGTAACTCAGGATATGAAAAAGAAATTCCTGATATTTAAAACTTGTGTATAGTAATTTGAACTTGAAAACTTCATCCTAAAATTCTGAGTGTCTTAACAGAAAACGAGGAGAATAAATGGGGAGGTAAATGTAACAGCCCCATAAGTGCAATTATGTACTGTGTATGACAGTAAGGAAATGTACTTATTACACTTAGTATTAAATCGTACTGTCAATTCGGAGGATGGGTTGCAGCATGTGTGTGTCGGCTCTCAAGGAACACCACACTCTAGGGTGTCTTGTATGCATGTTTCACTACCACCTTCATCTTATTGACTCAACTTGTCTTACAGTGTTGAGTGTGTGTAATGTATGGCACATGTGTAAATGTGTGATGTATGGCACATGTGTAAATGTATGATGTATGGCACACGTTGACTGTATGAATGTATACAGATATACAGCAGTGTTGCTGTATTATTCACAGTCTTCGAAATTGTTCCTAACCCTCGTTTGTAATTTTTCATGATGACGTCACAAGTGAGGTCAAGAGAATGATGACGTCAGGAGTGAGGTCAAGAGAATGATGACGTCACGAATGACTTCAAGAGAATGATGACGTCACGAGTGAGGTCAAGAGAATGATGACGTCACGAGTGAGGTCAAGACAATGTTCCGTGGGGAACATTGGTGGTGTTCCGTGGGGAACATTGGTGGTGTTCAGTGGGGAACATTGGTGGTGTTCCGTGGGGGAACATTGGTAGTGTTCCGTGGGGGAACATTGGTGGTGTTCCGTGGGGGATCATTGGTGGTGTTCCGCGGGGGAACATTGGTAGTGTTCCGTGGGGGAACATTGGTAGTGTTCCGTGGGGGAACATTGGTAGTGTTCCGTGGGGGAACATTGGTAGTGTTCCGTGGGGGAACATTGGTGGTGTTCCGTGGGGAAACATTGGTGGTGTTCCGTGGGGAAACATTGGTGGTGTTACGTGGGGAAACATTGGTAGTGTTCCGTGGGGGAACATTGGTAGTGTTCCGTGGGGGAACATTGGTAGTGTTCCGTGGGGAACATTGGTGGTGTTCCGTGGGGGAACATTGGTAGTGTTCCGTGGGGGAACATTGGTAGTGTTCCGTGGCAAACATTGGTGGTGTTCCGTGGGGGAACATTGGTGTTCTGTGGGGGGAACATTGGTGGTGTTCCGTGGGGGAACATTGGTGGTGTTCCGTGGGGGAACATTGGTGGTGTTCCGTGGGGGAACATTGGTGGTGTTCCGTGGGGAAACATTGGTAGTGTTCCGTGGGGGAACATTGGTAGTGTTCCGTGGGGGAACATTGGTAGTGTTCCGTGGGGGAACATTGGTAGTGTTCCGTGGGGGAACATTGGTAGTGTTCCGTGGGGGAACATTGGTGGTGTTCCGTGGGGGAACATTGGTAGTGTTCCGTGGGGGAACATTGGTAGTGTTCCGTGGGGGAACATTGGTAGTGTTCCGTGGGGGAACATTGGTAGTGTTCCGTGGGGAACATTGGTGGTGTTCCGTGGGGGAACATTGGTAGTGTTCCGTGGGGGAACATTGGTAGTGTTCCGTGGGGGAACATTGGTAGTGTTCCGTGGGGAACATTGGTGGTGTTCCGTGGGGGAACATTGGTGGTGTTCCGTGGGGGAACATTGGTAGTGTTCCGTGGGGGAACATTGGTAGTGTTCCGTGGGGAACATTTGTGGTGTTCCGTGGGGGAACATTGGTGTTCTGTGGGGGAACATTGGTGGTGTTCCGTGGGGGAACATTGGTAGTGTTCCGTGGGGAAACATTGGTGGTGTTCCGCGGGGGAACATTGGTGGTGTTCCGTGGGGGAACATTGGTGGTGTTCCGTGAGGAACATTGGTGGTGTTCCGTGGGGAACATTGGTGGTGTTCCGCGGGGGAACAATGGTAGTGTTCCGTGGGGGAACATTGGTAGTGTTCCGCGGGGGAACATTGGTGGTGTTCCGCGGGGGAACATTGGTAGTGTTCCGTGGGGGAACATTGGTAGTGTTCCGCGGGGGAACATTGGTGGTGTTCCGTGGGGGAACATTGGTAGTGTTCCGTGGGGGAACATTGGTGGTGTTCCGTGGGGGAACATTGGTAGTGTTCCGTGGGGGAACATTGGTGGTGTTCCGTGGGGGAACATTGGTGGTGTTCCGTGGGGAACATTGGTGGTGTTCCGCGGGGGAACATTGGTAGTGTTCCGTGGGGGAACATTGGTGGTGTTCCGCCGGGGGAACATTGGTGGTGTTCCGTGGGGGAACATTGGTGGTGTTCCGCCGGGGGAACATTGGTGGTGTTCCGTGGGGAACATTGGTGGTGTTCCGTGGGGGAACATTGGTGGTGTTCCGTGGGGAACATTGGTGGTGTTCCGTGGGGAACATTGGTGGTGTTCCGCGGGGGAACATTGGTAGTGTTCCGTGGGGGAACATTGGTAGTGTTCCGCGGGGGAACATTGGTAGTGTTCCGTGGGGGAACATTGGTGGTGTTCCGCCGGGGGAACATTGGTGGTGTTCCGTGGGGGAACATTGGTGGTGTTCCGCCGGGGGAACATTGGTGGAGTTCCGTGGGGGAAACACTGGGGTGTAGGGCCGGGGGGTGTAGGTGGTTACTGTGATATAAGTGTAGGCAGGATACGGTTGCGGGGGGGGAGGGCGGGTGTCAACACATTGACCCCTCCTGCACCTCGCTGTGTTCTTCCCTACCCCCCCCCCCCTTCCTCCTCTCCCCCTCCTCCCCCAGCCCCCCACCTGCCCCCCCCCCCTGAAAACCCCTCCCCCCCCCCCCTGCCACTCCACGCGTCTCTGGGGAACTATTTCCTAATAACACTACGACGCCTGGGGGACAAGACTCATTTTCTAGATGAACACAAACATGGCCCCTTCCTCCATGTGGGAGGTGGACCACAGGCAGCGGGGGGCCACCAGGTGGGAGGTGGACCACTGGCAGCGGAGGGGCCACCAGGTGGGAGGTGGACCACAGGCAGCGGGGGGGCCACCAGGTGGGAGGTGGACCACAGGCAGCGGGGGGCCACCAGGTGGGAGGTGGACCACAGGCAGGGGGCCCACCAGGTGGGAGGTGGACCACAGGCAGCGGGGGGGCCACCAGGTGGAAGGTGGACCACAGGCAGCGGGGGGCCACCAGGTGGGAGGTGGACCACAGGCAGCGGGGGGCCACCAGGTGGGAGGTGGGCCACAGGCAGCGGGGGGCCACCAGGTGGGAGGTGGACCACAGGCAGGGGGGCTACCAGGTGGGAGGTGGACCACAGGCAGGGGGGCCACCAGGTGGGAGGTGGACCACAGGCAGGGGGGCCCACCAGGTGGGAGGTGGACCACAGGCAGGGGGGCCCACCAGGTGGGAGGTGGACCACAGGCAGGGGGCCCACCAGGTGGGAGGTGGACCACAGGCAGGGGGGCCACCAGGTGGGAGGTGGACCACAGGCAGCGGGGGGCCACCAGGTGGGAGGTGGACCACAGGCAGCGGGGGGCCACCAGGTGGGAGGTGGACCACAGGCAGGGGGGCCCACCAGGTGGGAGGTGGACCACAGGCAGGGGGCCCACCAGGTGGGAGGTGGACCACAGGCAGCGGGGGGCCACCAGGTGGGAGGTGGACCACAGGCAGGGGGGCCCACCAGGTGGGAGGTGGACCACAGGCAGCGGGGGGGCCACCAGGTGGGAGGTGGACCACAGGCAGCGGGGGGCCACCAGGTGGGAGGTGGACCACAGTCAGGGGGGCCCACTAGGTGGGAGGTGGACCACAGGCAGGGGGCCCACCAGGTGGGAGGTGGACCACAGGCAGCGGGGGGCCACCAGGTGGGAGGTGGACCACAGGCAGGGGGGCCCACCAGGTGGGAGGTGGACCACAGGCAGGGGGGCCCACCAGGTGGGAGGTGGACCACTGGCAGGGGGGCCCACCAGGTGGGAGGTGGACCACAGGCAGCGGGGGGCCACCAGGTGGGAGGTGGACCACAGGCAGCGGGGGGCCACCAGGTGGGAGGTGGACCACAGGCAGCGGGGGGCCACCAGGTGGGAGGTGGACCACAGGCAGGGGGGCCCACCAGGTGGGAGGTGGACCACAGGCAGGGGGGCCCACCAGGTGGGAGGTGGACCACAGGCAGCGGGGGGCCACCAGGTGGGAGGTGGACCACAGGCAGCGGGGGGGCCACCAGGTGGGAGGTGGACCACAGGCAGGGGGGCACCAGGTGGGAGGTGGACCACAGGCAGGGGGCCACCAGGTGGGAGGTGGACCACTGGCAGGGGGGCCCACCAGGTGGGAGGTGGACCACAGGCAGCGGGGGGCCACCAGGTGGGAGGTGGACCACAGGCAGCGGGGAGGCCACCAGGTAGGAGGTGGACCACAGGCAGCGGGGGGCCACCAGGTGGGAGGTGGGCCACAGGCAGCGGGGGGGCCACCAGGTAGGAGGTGGACCACAGGCAGCGGGGGGGCCACCAGGTAGGAGGTGGACCACAGGCAGGGGGGCACCAGGTGGGAGGTGGACCACAGGCAGGGGGGCCCACCAGGTGGGAGGTGAGGCACAGGGTGGGGGAGCAGGTGACCATGTTGGGAGGGGGGAGCAGGGGGGGGCTGGCAGGTACACTAACCATGTGGGAGGTGGAGAGAGACACAAGGGTGAAGGAAGGTTTGCAACAAACTATCACATTCAAGAATTCGCTTATATGCTCAAGACGGCTATACGTGATACTGTTAATAAACCCGTTTTCTTTCACCGCAGCACCAAGAAACATATTGCCCGAGGTTCTTAACCCTCAGACTGCTGTAATCCCGGCTTACCTGCTCGCCTCTCACCCTTTATAACTACTATATGAAAACTGGAACACTTCATGATATATTGGACTTGTACCCAAGATTGACCATGTAATGTAGCCAACCTGTCCTCTTAAAAATAACGTCGCTTTTGGCCGTTAACCCGTATGGCCGAAAGTGTAGGTTAGCGTGGCATTTTAAAAGCACTACAATTATCTTCTGTGGTTGATTGTTCAATAAACCCTTGAACTATATGTTTAACACATCTCTAACCCTGTCCATGGAGGACAGAAGAAAATGTATATATGCTGGTTAGCATTGTAAATGTCTGGCCACGTTTGTGGTAGAAAATAATAGAAAATAAACAAAAATAAAAAATAAAAAACTTTATATGAAGACATTAAACTAACGTACTTTTGCTTTTTTGTCTTTTCCGTTTGTCTTTACATTTCTTGTCAGAAAAAAAAACACCAGCTGGTATTCAAAATTCTTATATTAATTTTATTTGTCGTGGAAAAAATTTTTGTTGTCTATGTTCTAATAAAGGCCACGGCCCAGGACACTTCGAAACAGCCCAGAACAGTTCCATTCATATAGAATTTCTCCACAAATATATCCTAAAATTAATATCACCCGAGATTTTTTTTCATAATTATTATTACTTTTCATTAAGAAAGGGGAGAGCTCTCTCTCATGCACACACTGGAAGGTATGCATAAATGGGTTTATACCGTAAACAAACAATGAGCCGTTATTCTGTATATTACAGATGCCTAAAGAGAAGGGGGCGATATTCACGTATACAAATGGATAAATGATTATATTTAAGGGGATATTAATGTGTTAAATATATCAACACGAAACAGTGAATGTAAATTACATTAGATTAGATTCAGGAGAGACCTGGGTAAATACTGGTTTCGAAACAGGGTTGTTGATTATTGGAATAGATTATCGAGTAACACAGTATACGTGGGGTTGTTGATTGTTTCAAGGGTAGGTTAGACATGTAAAATCATCATGAACACATGAGTGAATAAGGCAGCAGTGATGCTAAAACTCCCCATCACACCGGATGGTTGTCATACAGGGCCGTATGTTCAAGTAGACTCCACTGGCAAATTTTGGGTTACTGATGATATCCTCATAATGCAGCCAGAGTTTGTCAATGTAGACTACTGATCACATGCCTCTGTTTGACTACCCATCCTGTGTGATGGGGATTGTAGCATCACGTAGCTAGCACACTGTACTCCCCTTCACATAGTCTAGGACAGCTGCACATGTACTTAAATATGTTAATAAAAAATATGAAAAAATAGACATGTATATGTAAAGAAAAGTGGGTGGACAGAAATAGGAGTTGTATCGCATGGGTCAATTTCCCCATGGGTAGAACACGATGTTGTGATTTCATTTGTATAGTCAATAAACTTCTGGAGTTTTATCTAGTTTTATAATCCATGTGTGTTCCTTCCACCAGGGCGAAGGTTCTCCCAAAGCATAGAAAATCCTCGTGAAAATATCCACATCAAATAAATGTGGTGAAATTTAACCAAAAAATTCCATCAAAATTTCAGTTGTGCCTTGTTTTCCCCTATGCTGGTGCATATTATTTTCTGGAAAGATAATGTTTGAAATTTGTTAACTAAGAAAAAGCACGTTAATAGTTTTCATAATGGTGAGTTTTGAACAATAAAAACTTTACACACAAATTGAAACAAAAAACTGCTCACATCAATATGACCACACACGAGGCTGCAAGAATCTGAATGGCTTCACACGTGACTTTGATATTGGCGGTTTGCTGAGGATCTGAAATTTGTAAAGAATCTCTAGCTTTCGAAATATGAAGCTTAGAGTGTCAGCCACGACTGCATGTGTAAAGTTCTTGAGAAAATTATCCTTGACAGACTAATGTTTCAAATCAAGCCCCACCTTGCCCCTAACCTGTATGGTTTCCTTCCTGGAAGAAGCACATAAACTTGCTTTGCTGAATATTTTATCAGAGAGTGACCAAGCTCTCAGGCGGCATTTATTGATCTCCAAACTGCTTTTGATACAGCAGAGAAATAATCTTAGAACAACTAGTCTCTTTTGGAGTTAAGGGAAGACTGTTGACATGGCTCAGGGGTTACCTGAGTAACAGAACCGCCTCAGTCCTTTTCAAAGGGGTCAAAAGTAAACGTTGTGCACCCTTTGAGTTGGGTACACCCCAGGGTGGAGTGCTAAGTCCTACACTGTTCAAAGTTCTGATGCACAAATTAACAATTGATATTCCCACACTACCTGACGAAGCCGTCATTTGTTATGCCGATGATATATGCATTGTTGCAAATTCCCAAACTAGACTGCAAGCTCTACTGGATTCACTCGCTGCTAAAAACATTGAATGTGGTCTTGTTATCTCTATAACTAAATCCAGAGTTCTCCATCCCCAAGAAAAAACTCATGTCCCTATAGCTTTCAAGGTCAACAACCAGAACATTGAAACGTGTGGGCAGCACAAATACCTTGGAGTTGGTATTAACAGTGACATTGTAAATGATCTACACCGTAGGTTAAAAGAAAGACTAAAACCATTGAGAACTCTTACTGGTAAGAATATTGGTATCAATATTAAATATGCTAGACTATTCTATATGATGTTCATTAGATCTCTCGTTGATTATAATGCTCTGCACTTAATTAATTTCCCCTCCTCTGTGTTGGACAAACTTGAAGTAGTACAGAATGAGGCCATGAGGATAATTCTTGGTGCTCCAAGATGCACAAGAATCATCAACATGAGGGAAGAACTGAAGCTTCCAACCATACTAGAGAGAATAATGCAAGTCAACACTACCTTTTGCCTTAAAGTCATGAGAGATCCTACATCTCCTGCATTGCTCAGAGACAAATTATTTAGTGCTGTTAACACCCTATTGACTGGTGCCAACATACCAACTCACTCCTTTTATGATAATTGGCTGAGCAACAATGCTTACAATCTCATTAAACTTAACATTCCTTTTAAGTGCAATCTACCTGTCTCTGATATTCCTCTTTATCTGTACCCCACCATTCAAGTATCATACACACCTGTCACCAAGAAAGATAATGAGAATCTTGCTCTTCTCAAAGCTGTCACACTTGAAACAATTGCCTCCTCCATCGAGAGTTTAAGATCTCACGAGCACTGTGTCTACACCGACGGCTCAGTCCAATCCTCTACTGGACGGACTGCAGCAGCATGTAGGTTTTATAGAAATAATATTTGCACATAGACTGTCAGTGTCAGGTTAAACAACTGGCTGACCTCCACACCAGCAGAACTAGCAGCATTACACTTAGCAACCAGTACATTAAAAAACATTGGAGGAGGAATAATATTTTGTGATTCAAAGTCTGCTCTTCAAGCAATCGAAAACTTCTCCTGGAAGATCGACAGCAAGAACCTCATACTACCAATTATAAATTATCTAATTGCCGCACAGAGTAAAGGGTCTCGAATCTCCTTTGCATGGATACCTTCACACATAAATATAACCCATCATAATGAGACAGACATTGCAGTGCAACAAAGATGAAAGTTGAATTAGATCTAGGTATCCCCATCTCTACTGTCAAAACTATATTGGTCCAAACACCAAACACCATTGGTCCAAAGATCTGAAACCTATATCTATGGGCAGCACAAAACGTCCACTAGACTGTGCGACACAGTGGTTGCAAGGATCAGGTTGGGTTACCGTTACCTGTGGCAGGTGGCTACAGGTAACGGATCTCCCAATCCTGAGCACTCCAGTTGCAAACTCTGTGAGCAGGAACTGCGGCATGATCTCCCACACTACATCACCGAATGCCCAGTCATTAGACCTTTCAGATCAGTTGGCATGAGGTACCTGGAGCTCTGCAATTACTTTATTCACTCTCGTATTCTTGAAGATATCCTCACAGTGTACCCAAAATTTGCCAGTGCAGGCTATTAAACACATGGCCCTGTATGACTAACCATCCTGCGAGATGGAGACTTGTATTACCACTGCTGCCTTATTCACTCTTGTGTTGATGATATCCTCATAACGAACCCAGAGTCTGCCAGTGCAGACTACTGGGAATTATGACTAACCATCCTGTGTGATGTGGATTTCTTTTCGTAGCTAGCTGTTTGACACACTGTACTCCCCTTCATATAGTCTAGGGAGCTGCACAAATGCTGATGTACCTAATGTATTAATAAAAATAATTGAATTAGCAAAACTTTGAGACTTCGTGAGAGCATCACATCACCAGCATCACGCCGCTAGGGGCGCTGCTCTCACCAACACGTCACGCGTCCTCATAAACAATGTCCAAAAAGTAACAAAGTAATTGTTTATGACATAAACAATGTCATAAACAATTAACTAGTAATGTTATTGGACTACTAGTTAATCCAGCCTCCTAGCCTCCCCAGGCTAGGGTCCAGGTCCAAAGACCCATCCATAAATTGTACCGAACTGCGTATTCAAAATCGGCATTTTTCTTATATATAAATTAGCATTGTTATATGTTAGTATTTCGTGAAGGGTTAGACCTACATTAGCTTAGGTATGTGGGTTCTGCTGGCAATTTATTTCAACCCGTCCACAAGCGATGCTCGTCCATCCGGCGGTCGACCCCAAGGAGGCATTCATCCATTTTATACTTTGGTCGAGTTAAGTGTTTAGGTTCTGTTGGTGGTTATTTGTAATTGAGCAAACGGTCCCCAGGTCAGGTTCATTCCATCCAACGGCCGACCCGTTAACATGCTGTTCATTCTAAATAGGAATTTTCTCAAATATTAAATATTAACATTGTCCATGCATACTCAAAGGTTAGGTTAAGTGTTTTGGTCGTGTTGGCAATTATTTTGTTTACAGGGTGAGTGGCGCGTCACCGTAAACAATGACCAAATTGTTTTAGTGGATTACTCGTTGATCTTTATTTTATGATTTATTTAATCTCTATTATTTATTTATTTGTTTAATCTGTAATATTTATTTATTTGTTTAATCTTTATTAACGAGTTTATTGGATTACTCGTTAATCCAGCCGCCAAATCCCCCTGTTTATTAATGACAAACGCTTTACACAACCTGTCCTCAGGCGAGGATCGTTAAAGCAGCGGTTGTTCCCCAAGACGCATCCATCAATTTGTATTGTTTATTGAAAATAGGTTTGTTTTGGTATATAAATTAATAAGTAATGGTAATGTCTTCTCACAGACATAATAACATAGGATAAGTATTATTATCACGACCACAAGACGTTGAGGTGTAAGACTCCTACTAATCTTACACTCAGACCTCGACAAGGCACTCGGGAGAGTGCGAAAGAGTTGGTGTAAATTTTTTAAATTAAATTCACAAATACACAAGCGTGGGTTTTTATCCTATATAAATTAATATTATTATATAATATTATAACAACGTTAAAATTTGCGAATGCATTTGAGTAGTTGAGCAGAGCTTGAAGGAGGCTATAGCGTGAGGACCGCTCACACTACACACACATTAGGTGAGGCGTGACTTTGTTCCTTGTGTGTACGACCACACGTCCACTACCACCACCCCCCCCCCCCTGACAGCTGGGTGCCTGACAGCTGCGTGGACAGCGCTTCAGATTCGTAGTCCTGAAGTTCCAGGTTCGATCCCCAGTGGAGGCAGAGACAAATGGGTAAAATGTTTCTTTCACCCTGATGCCTCTGTTACCTAGCAGTAAATAGGTACCTGGGAGTTAGACAGCTGCTACGGACTGCTTCCTGAGGGGGTGTAACAAAATGGAGGCCTGGTCGAGGACCGGGCCGCGGGGACGCTAAGCCCCGAAATAATCTCAAGATACAGATATACCCCTCGATAGTATCCCCCGTCAATACTTGCCCAAACAGTTCAGAGATAAATATGATCCACGGATCAAAGAGTATCACTTTAGACATCCAGAGTCTTGGCGATAACAGAGGCTCTCGGCCTCTTGCTGGACTCTCAGGCTCCGGACGTCCAGTCGTGAAGCAAATGCTGGAGAGCAGTTGACGTTCTTGGTAAAGGTCCGCAGTTAATAATGACCTTATCAGATGGCACACTAGATGCTGGGACGACTCCAGTAAATGGTTTCAATAGAGCAGGAGTTGAGCACCTGATGTGTTCCTTACCGCCTCACCCGAGTTCTAATAGTATTCTTCGCCTAGAAACCAGCTTTTGGGTCTCCACTGAGACAACCGGCTCTTGTTCCCACACGAAATTCTAAGATTTTGTTTTCCAATTTCATCTTCCTTTCCTCCGCTCTCAATGTCTCCTCCCTCTCATGCTCTCGTCTCAACCCTTCCAACGATGCAATAATTTGCATACTTTAACACCCCCGGTGGGTCAACAAAAATTTAAAATATTTAATCTGTTTTCTCTAGAAGCGAGAGGAAGGTATGCAGGCGATGAGTCACAATACCGTGGTAGACAGTGTCAGGAAGCAAAAATGTTCAGCAGGCGGGAGTGGAGGAAGTACAGAAGACAAAAGACAGAGGACAACAGAATCAGATGCAACAGAGCTAGGAACGATTACATTAACATAAGTCGAACATCGGAGAGGAACTTTGAGAACGATATTGCGATCAAAGCGAGAAAAACAACCTAAATTACTACACAGTCATATAAGAAGAAAAATGTCGGTGAACGACCAAGTGACAAGACTAAGGAAGACAGAGGAGGCATATACTGAAAGTGACAAGGAAATCTGCGAGGCACTGAATGCCAGTTTCCATGGAATGTTCACTACCGAGCCTGAGCAGCTCCCATTGTTGGAAGGGGTTACCCTAGATGAAAGACTATCAGATATAGAGGTGACAGCAGGGGAGGTAATAAAACAGTTGACAACACTGGATGCACATAAAGCTGTTGGACCAGACAAAGTATCACCGTGGATACTAAAAGAGGCAGCGCAGGCCCTCAGCGTGCCTCTGGCAATGATCTATAATGAGTCACTTATGTCGGGAGAATTGCCCAGTTGCTGGAAGAAGGCAAATGTCGTGCCGATTTTCAAGAAAGGTGATAGGGAGGAGGCACTTAACTATAGACCTGTATCACTGACAAGCATCCCCTGTAAAATACTGGAAAGAATAATTAGGCTAAGACTTGTTGAGCACCTGGAGAACATTAGGTTTGTGAACAAATATAAACAAGGGTTCTGGAGAGAGAAATCGTGCCTAACAAACATTTTGGAATTCTATGATAAAATAACGAGGATAAGACAAGACAGAGATGGTTGGGCAGACTATATTTCTGGACTGCCAAAAAGCCTTTGATACAGTACCGCACATGAGACTGCTGTTCAAGCTCGAGAGGCAGGCGGGGGTGGGGGGAAAGGCCCTAGCATGGATAAGGAACTACCTAACAGGAAGGAGCCAAAGAGTTACGGTAAGGGGCGAGAAGTCGGACTGGCGAACAGTAACGAGTGGAGTACCTCAAGGATCGGTGCTGGAACCAATTCTATTTCTAATATATGTTAACGACATGTTTACAGGCGTAGAGTCCTACATGTCGATGTTTGCGGATGACGCAAAATTGATGAGAAGAGTTGTGACAGATGAGGATTGCAGGATCCTCCAAGAGGACCTGAACAGGTTGCAGAGATGGTCAGAGAAATGGCTACTGGAGTTCAACATGAGCAAATGTACAGTTATGGAAATGGGTTTAGGTGATAGGAGACCAAAGAGACACTACACAATGAAGGGGAACAGCCTACCTGTGACGACTCGAGAAAGAGACCTGGGCGTGGCCGTAACACCTAATCTATCTCCTGAAGCACATATAAATAGGATAACGACAGCAGCGTACTCTACACTGGCAAAAGTTAGAACATCATTCAGAAACCTAAGTAAGGAGGCATTTAGGGCGCTTTACACTGCCTACCTGAGGCCAGTCTTAGAGTATGCCGCCTCATCATGGAGTCCCCATCTGAAGAAGCATATAATGAAACTGGAAAAGGTTCAGAGGTTTGCAACGAGACTCGTTCCAGAGTTACGAGGGATGGGGTATGCGAAGCGCCTGAAGGAACTGTGCCTTACGACACTAGAAAGACGAAGGGAGAGGGGAGACATGAAAGGAACGTATAAAATACTCAGCGGGATTGACAGAGTGGACATAGACGAAATGTTCACACGGAATAGTAAGAGAACGAGAGGACATGGGTGGAAGCTGGAAACTCAGATGGGTCACAGAGATGTTAGGACGTTTTCTTTTAGCGTGAGAGTAGTGGGAAAATGGAATGCACTTCGGGAACATGTTGTGGAATCAAATACTATTCATAATTTTAAAACTAGGTATGACAGGGAAATAGGACCGTAGTCATTGCTGTAAACAACCGATGCTCGAAAGGCGGGATCCAAGAGCCAATGCTCGATCCTGCAGACACAAATGGGCACACACACACAAAAGAGTTCTTACATCTTGTACAGCCACTAGCACGCATAGCGTTTCGGGCAGGTCCTTAATCTTAATTGTCCCCGGAATACGACCCGCCAAATAGTTTAACAACCACTTACCCATTCACTGCTGGGTGAACAGAGGCGTACAGTTAAGGCTTGGCGCCTAGTCAATCTTCATTATATCAATCGAAGATTGACATAACGTCAATCTTCGTCAATTTTGACGAATAACTTCCCTAAGTCCAAAAAAACTGATGTACTAAAATAGTAGACTCGTGAAATTGACGTGATGTCCATACATCCCCCCATACATCCCCCATACATTCCCTCCTACATTCCCCATACATCCCTCATACTTCCCCCTTACATCCCTCATACATCCCCCATACATTCCCCATACATCCCCCATACATCCTCTGGCAATTTCTGGATTCCACAGTATAAACCTCACAGAATCATGAGAACCATGAGGCTCGACCCCATCCACCTCATTCATTCTCAACCTTTTTTCTGTGGTCCCTCCTCCACCTCCTGCTCCACCTGGGGGGTGACATTCAGACTCCGTCCTCCACATTCTGTCCAGTCTCTACTGTTTCCAGGTAGTCTACTGAACTTCCTTTTTTTAAAGTCCAGATAACTTCCTATAATGTTTCCAGGGAGTTAACACGACATAGTGTTTCCAGGGAGTTAACACCCCACAATGTTTCCAGGGAGTTAACACCCCATAATGTTTCCAGGGAGTTAACACCCCCATAATGTTTCCAGGGAGTTAACACCCCATAATGTTTCCAGGGAGTTAACACCCCATAATGTTTCCAGGGAGTTAACACCCCATAATGTTTCCAGGGAGTTAACACCCCATAGTGTTTCCAGGGAGTTAACACCCCATAATGTTTCCAGGGAGTTAACACCCCATAATGTTTCCAGGGAGTTAACACCCCATAATGTTTCCAGGGAGTTAACACCCCATAATGTTTCCAGGGAGTTAACACCCCATAATGTTTCCAGGGAGTTAACACCCCATAATGTTTCCAGGGAGTTAACACCCCATAATGTTTCCAGGGAGTTAACACCCCATAATGTTTCCAGGGAGTTAACACCCCATAATGTTTCCAGGGAGTTAACACCCCATAATGTTTCCAGGGAGTTAACACCCCATAATGTTTCCAGGGAGTTAACACCCCATAATGTTTCCAGGGAGTTAACACCCCATAATGTTTCCAGGGAGTTAACACCCCATAATGTTTCCAGGGAGTTAACACCCCCATAATGTTTCCAGGGAGTTAACACCCCATAATGTTTCCAGGGAGTTAACACCCCCATAATGTTTCCAGGGAGTTAACTTACCATCCAGTGTTGTACTCAAGGAGTTAAAAGTTTTACTCTTCTGTTTCCAGGGAAATACGAGACATTGTTTTCCAGTCTTCCTTGTGCTACTGTGAGCGGCGGAAATTAAACTTATATGTTAATATTTTAACATCAGAACAAATGTGACAAGAATTCGTGTACTCACCTAGTTGTACTCACCTAGTTGTGTTTGCGGGGGTTGAGCTCTGGCTCTTTGGTCCCGCCTCTCAACTGTCAATCAACAGGTGTACAGATTCCTGAGCCTATTGGGCTCTATCATATCTACACTTGAAACTGTGTATGGAGTCAGCCTCCACCACATCACTTCATAATGCATTCCATTTGTCAACCACTCTGACACTAAAAAAGTTCTTTCTAATATCTCTGGCTCATTTGGGCGCTCAGTTTCCATCTGTGTCCCCTAGTGCGTGTGCCCCTTGTGTTAAATAGACTGTCTTTATCAACCCTATCAATTCCCTTCAGAATCTTGAATGTGGTGATCATGTCCCCCCCTAACTCTTCTGTCTTCCAGCGAAGTGAGGTTTAATTCCCGTAGTCTCTCCTCGTAGCTCATACCTCTCAGCTCGGGTACTAGTCTGGTGGCAAACCTTTGAACCTTTTCCAGTTTAGTCTTATCCTTGACTAGATATGGACTCCATGCTGGGGCTGCATACTCCAGGATTGGCCTGACATATGTGGTATACAAAGTTCTGAATGATTCTTTACACAAGTTTCTGAATGCCGTTCGTATGTTGGCCAGCCTGGCATATGCCGCTGATGTTATCCGCTTGATATGTGCTGCAGGAGACAGGTCTGGTGTGATATCAACTCCCCAAGTCTTTTTCTTTCTCTGACTCCTGAAGAATTTCCTCTTCCAGATGATACCTTGTATCTGGCCTCCTGCTCCCTACACCTATCTTCATTACATTACATTTGGTTGGGTTAAACTCTAACAACCATTTGTTCGACCATTCCTTCAGCTTGTCTAAGTCTTCTTGAAGCCTCAGTCCTGTGTGTGTGTGTGTGTGTGTGTACTCACCTAATTGTACTCACCTAATTGTGCTTGCGGGGGTTGAGCTCTGGCTCTTTGGTCCCGCCTCTCAACCGTCAATCAACTGGTGTACAGATTCCTGAGCCTATTGGGCTCTATCATATCTACATTTGAAACTGTGAATGGAGTCAGCCTCCACCACATCACTTCCTAATGCATTCCATTTGCTAACTACTCTGACACTGAAAAAGTTCTTTCTAACGTCTCTGTGGCTCATTTGGGTACTCAGCTTCCACCTGTGTCCCCTTGTTCGCGTCCCACCAGTGTTGAAAAGTTCGTCCTTGTTTACCCGGTCGATTCCCCTGAGGATTTTGTAGGTTGTGATCATGTCCCCCCTTACTCTTCTGTCTTCCAGTGTCGTGAGGTGCATTTCCCGCAGCCTTTCCTCATAACTCATGCCTCTTAGTTCTGGGACTAGTCTAGTAGCATACCTTTGGACATTTTCCAGCTTCGTCTTGTGCTTGACAAGGTACGGGCTCCATGCTGGGGCCGCATACTCCAGGATTGGTCTTACATATGTGGTGTACAAGATTCTGAATGATTCCTTACACAGGTTCCTGAACGCCGTTCTGATGTTAGCCAGCCTCGCATATGCCGCAGACGTTATTCTCTTTATGTGGGCTTCAGGAGACAGGTTTGGTGTGATATCAACTCCTAGATCTTTCTCTCTGTCTGTTTCATTAAGTACTTCATCTCCTATTCTGTATCCTGTGCCTGGCCTCCTGTTTCCACTGCCTAGTTTCATTACTTTGCATTTACTCGGGTTGAACTTCAACAGCCATTTGTTGGACCATTCACTCAGTCTATCCAGGTCATCTTGTAGCCTCCTACTATCATCCTCTGTTTCAATCCTCCTCATAATTTTTGCATCGTCGGCAAACATTGAGAGGAACGAATCTATACCCTCTGGGAGATCATTTACATATACCAGAAACAGTATAGGTCCAAGGACTGACCCCTGCGGGACTCCACTTGTGACGTCTCGCCAATCTGAGACCTCACCCCTCACACAGACTCGTTGTCTCCTGTTGCTTAGGTATTCCTCTATCCACCGGAGTACCTTCCCTCTCACTCCAGCCTGCATCTCCAACTTTCGCACTAGCCTCTTGTGTGGCACTGTATCAAAGGCTTTCTGACAATCCAAAAATATGCAGTCTGCCCACCCTTCTCTTTCTTGCCTTATTTTTGTTGCCTGGTCGTAGAATTCAAGTAACCCTGTGAGGCAGGACCTGCCATCCCTGAACCCATGTTGATGCTGTGTTACAAAGTTCCTTCGCTCCAGATGCTCCACTAGTTTTTTTCGCACAATCTTCTCCATCAGCTTGCATGGTATGCAGGTTAGGGACACTGGCCTGTAGTTCAGTGCCTCCTGTCTATCCCCTTTCTTGTATATCGGGACTACGTTAGCTGCTTTCCAAGTATCTGGCAGTTCCCCTGTTGCCAGTGATTTGTTATACACTATGGAGAGTGGTAGGCTCAGTTCTCTTGCTCCTTCCTTTAGAACCCAAGGGGAGATTCCATCTGGGCCTATAGCCTTCGTCACGTCCAACTCTAGTAAACACTTCCTTACTTCCCCACTGGTAATCTCAAACTCTTCCAGTGGTTCCTGGTTAGCTATTCCCTCACTTACCTCTGGAATTTCTCCTTGTTCTAAGGTGAAGACCTCCTGGAATTTCTTATTCAATTCCTCACACACTTCCTTGTCATTTGTAGTGAATCCTTCCGCCCCTATCCTTAATCTCATAACCTGTTCCTTTACTGTTGTTTTTCTCCTAATGTGGCTATGCAACAATTTAGGCTGAGTCTTTGCCTTGCTTGCGATGTCATTTTCGTATTGTCTTTCTGCCTCTCTTCTCATCCTGACATATTCATTCCTGGCATTCTGGTATCTTTCTCTGCTCTCCAGTGTCCTGTTATTCCTATAGTTTCTCCATGCCCTTTTACTTTGCTGCTTAGCTAGCCTACATCTTTGATTAAACCATGGGTTTCTCATCTTCATTTCTCTGTTTTCCTTTTGGACTGGGACAAACTTGTTTGCTGCGTCCTTGCACTTCTGCGTGATGTAATCCATCATATCTTGGGCCGTCTTTCCCCTGAGCTCTGTTTCCCATGCTATATCTGTTAGGAATTTTCTTATCCCCTCATAGTTTCCCTTTCGGTATGCTAACCTTTTGGTTTCGGTATCCCTCCTCGAGTTCAATAACCCTTCTTCAATCAAGTACTCAAACACCAGTACACTGTGGTCGCTCATTCCTACTGGGTCCTCAAAACCGATTTCTCTTATGTCGGAGTCGTTCAAAGTGAAGACTAGGTCGAGTCTCGCTGGTTCGTCATTGCCTCTCATCCTTGTGGGTTCTCCGACATGCTGCGTTAAAAAGTTGCTTGTCACCACCTCCAATAGTTTGGCTCTCCACGTATCCTCGCCTCCATGCGGTTCCTTGTTCTCCCAGTCAATCTTTCCGTGATTGAAGTCGCCCATGATGAGCAGGTGGGATCTATTTCTACAGGCAGCAGAGGCTGCCCTCTCAATTATAGTGTTAACTGCCTTGTTGTTGTTTTCATACTCTTGACTGGGTCTCCTGTCATTTGGTGGAGGGTTGTATATTACTGCTACTACTATTCTTGGTCCTCCCATTGTTATGGTGCCTGCTATGTAGTCTCTGAACTCCTCACAGCCCGGGATGGCCATCTCCTTAAAACTCCATTCCCTTCTCATGAGTAGGGCCACTCCGCCTCCTGTGTGTGTGTGTGTGTGTGTGTGTGTGTGTGTGTGTGTGTGTGTGTGTGTGTGTGTGTGTGTGTGTGTGTGTATGTGTGTGTGTGTATGTGTGTGCGTGTGTGTGTGTGTGTTTAGGCCTATACAGCTCTGGGTACATGCTCAGTCTCTTCCTAAATGGATCTAAATGGATTGTTTTTGTCTTGCGTTAATAATTAATTTGAATATAGTTATTATTGACTTGTGTTAACTGATGACGTCATAACCTGTTGTGGTTCGTTGGAACTTGATGACCGTTGCCATAATGTGGCGATTAACGGTCACGCTTAACAAACGACCGTTGATTTAAGGTCACGCTTAACGAACGACCGTTGACTTAAGGTCACACTTAACGAACGTCCGATGTTTAAGGTCACACTTAACGAACGTTCGATGATTTAAGGTCACGCTTAACGAACGTCCGATGATTTAAGGTCACACTTAACGAACGTTCGATGATTTAAGGTCACGCTTAACGAACGTCCGATGATTTAAGGTCACACTTAACGAACGTTCGATGATTTAAGGTCACGCTTAACGAACGACCGTCGTTCAGGCTTAACGAGCAGCTGTCAATTTTCTGTCAGTGACTCTCGTTGATCCAAGCCACAATGTTGGTTTAACGAGTCAGTGAGACAGTTTGATTCCATTTGTGTCTTGTGAATACAAAATATCTTACGAGTTTCCCCTCTTACTGCAGGCCTAATATGTACTGAGGTAGGCTGACTATAGTTAAGTAGGTCTAATATGTACTTGGGTAGGCTTACTATAGTTAAGTAGGTCTAATATGTACTTGGGTAGGCTTACTATAGTTAAGGTCAAATATGTACTTGGGTAGGCTTACTATAGTTAAGTAGGTCTAATATATACTTGGGTAGGCTTACTATACATAAGGGTATAGGAGGCCTACTGATGTAAGCCTCCTATAAGCGCTGAACAGTTTGCAGCTAATATTTTTTAAATCATTTATCCCATAAATTAAGCGTGTGTAAAGTTTTTAATATTTTTATTTGAAGATAAAAATGTGTCAAAGTTAATAAACAGTTTTGTCGACTGGAGTTGACCGGTTGCATTACGTGATTGGTGCCCCCTTGTCTTGTACACTGTTCTGCTACACCCACACTCTCTGCTACACCCACACTCTACACCCACACTCTCTGCTACACCCACACTCTACACCCACACGCTCTGCTACACCCACACTCTACACCCACACTCTCTGCTACACCCACACTCTCTGCTGCACCCACACT
The DNA here is from genome assembly GCF_040958095.1 of Procambarus clarkii. Lineage (NCBI taxonomy): Eukaryota > Metazoa > Arthropoda > Malacostraca > Decapoda > Cambaridae > Procambarus > Procambarus clarkii. The sequence goes on from NC_091167.1 coordinate 40,038,939, forward strand.
CTCTGCTACACCCACACTCTACACCCACACTCTCTGCTACACCCACACTCTCTGCTACACCCACACTCTACACCCACACTCTCTGCTACACCCACACTCTACACCCACACTCTCTGCTACACCCACACTCTCTGCTACACCCACACTCTACACCCACACTCTCTGCTACACCCACCCTCTACACCCACACTCTGCTACACCCACACTCTACACCCACACTCTCTGCTACACCCACACTCTCTGCTACACCCACACTCTGCTACACCCACACTCTCTGCTACACCCACACTCTACACCCACACTCTCTGCTACACCCACACTCTACACCCACACTCTCTGCTACACCCATCCTCTACACCCACACTCTCTGCTACACCCACACTCTCTGCTACACCCACCCTCTACACCCACACTCTCTGCTACACCCACACTCTACACCCACACTCTCTGCTACACCCACACTCTCTACTACACCCACACTCTCTGCTACACCCACACTCTACACCCACACTCTCTGCTACACCCACACTCTCTGCTACACCCACCCTCTACACCCACACTCTACACCCACACTCTCTGCTACACCCACACTCTCTGCTACACCCACACTCTACACCCACACTCTCTGCTACACCCACCCTCTACACCCACACTCTCTACTATACCCACACTCTCTGCTACACCCACACACACTGCTACACCCACACTCTACACCCACACTCTCTGCTACACCCACACTCTCTGCTACACCCATCCTCTACACCCACACACACTGCTACACCCGCACTCTACACCCACACTCTCTGCTACACCCATCCTCTACACCCACACACACTGCTACACCCGCACTCTACACCCACACTCTCTGCTACACCCACCCTCTACACCCACCAGCTCTACCCCGCTACACCCATTGTATATCACTGACTATAACCACCCTCTACCCCCGTTATCATCCTCTACACCCACCTTGCCTCACTACACCCGTATTACCTACACCCCCCCTCCCCCTACACCCCACTACACCCACTCATGTGGGTACAAACCCTCCGGAATCAATAACACTCGCACCTCTGGCACCTCGGCTGCCATATGGCCGATGCTATGGATGGCCAGTGTTGCCATAACAGTATTCCCCTGTTTATGAACATACATGAATGTATACATATGTAACAAGAGAGGAGGACACCGTTGAGCTAGAGAGAAGCACTACTGTGACCTTTGGAAGAGTGGTGAATGTTTAGTTAGGGTGTAGCGAGGCCGGGGTGTAGTGTGTGTGTGGACCGGTACACCCAGAGGGAGCAGCTCACTGCTATCATCGTTGGCTATAATGGCTGAGACATGCTTGCTCATTTATGGCTGCCTTTACCCTCCCTCCCTATCTCCCTCCCTATCTTCCTCTCTCTCTCTCTCTCTCTCTCTGTCTCTGTCTCTGTCTCTGTCTCTCTGTCTCTGTCTCTGTCTCTCTCTCTCTCTCTCTTTCTGTCTCTCTCTGTCTCTCTCTGTCTCTCTCTCTCTCTGTCTCTCTCTCTCTCTCTCTCTCTCTCTCTGTCTCTCTCTCTCTCTCTCTCTCTCTCTCTCTCTCTCTCTCTCTCTCTCTCTCTCTCTGTAGACCACGACTAGGGGTTCATTAGAAATGTTACGTTCCTGATTAAACAGCAAGCAAGGCGCTGACATCCTACAACAGCTCATCTGAAAGCCGATCCTTAAAAACCTCCATTTAGTTGATGAGTTAATTATTTGTATCATTAAGGAGTAAAGTAACTTTAATGCTTCCATATAAGTAACAGGACGAGCCAGGAGCTGTGTACCGGAGCCTTCATGTGCTCCGTCTTCATATGTATCTACGTGTTGAGTGAACGAGTTCCAGAGCTTAGGACTACAAAGGATTCCCTAGGACTGCCTAGGACTACCTAGGAATACCTAGGACTGCCTAGGAATACCTAGGACTGCCTAGGAATACCTAGGACTGCCTAGGAATACCTAGGACTGCCTAAGAATACCTAGGACTGCCTAGGACTACCTAGGACTACCTAGGAATACCTAGGACTGCCTAGGAATAACTAGGACTGCCTAGGACTGCCTAGGACTACCTAGGACTACCTAGGACTGCCTAGGACTACCTAGGACTGCCTAGGACTACCTAGGACTGAATAGGACTACCTAGAACTGCCTAGGACTGCCTAGGACTATCTAGGACTACCTAGGACTACCTAGAACTGCCGAGGACTGCCTAGGACTACCTAGGACTAAGACCTAACAACACAACAACACAGGAAGCAACACAACACAACAACACAGGAAGCAACACAACACAACAACACAGGAAGCAACACAACACAACAACACAGGAAGCGACACAACACAACAACACAGGAAGCAACACAACACAACAACACAGGAAGCAACACGACACAACAACACAGGAAGCAACACAACACAACAACACAGGAAGCAACACAACACAACAACACAGGAAGCAACACGACACAACAACACAGGAAGCAACACAACAACACAGGAAGCAACACAACACAACAACACAGGAAGCAACACAACACAACGACACAGGAAGCAACACGACACAACAACACAGGAAGCAACACAACACAACAACACAGGAAGCAACACAACACAACAACACAGGAAGCAACACAACAACACAGAAAGCAACACAACACAGGAAGCAACACAACAACACAGGAAGCAACACAAAAACACAGGAAGCAACACGACACAACAACACAGGAAGCAACACAACACAACAACACAGGAAGCAACACAACAACACAGGAAGCAACACGACACAACAACACAGGAAGCAACACGACACAACAACACAGGAAGCAACACAACACAACAACACAGGAAGCAACACAACACAACAACACAGGAAGCAACACAACAACACAGGAAGCAACACAACACAACAACACAGGAAGCAACACAACACAACAACACAGGAAGCAACACAACACAACAACACAGGAAGCAACACAACACAACAACACAGGAAGCAACACAACACAACAACACAGGAAGCAACACAACACAACAACACAGGAAGCAACACAACACAACAACACAGGAAGCAACACAACACAACAACACAGGAAGCAACACAACACAACAACACAGGAAGCAACACAACACAACAACACAGGAAGCAACACAACACAACAACACAGGAAGCAACACGACACAACAACACAGGAAGCAACACAACACAACAACACAGGAAGCAACACAACACAACAACACAGGAAGCGACACAACACAACAACACAGGAAGCGACACAACACAACAACACAGGAAGCAACACAACAACACAGGAAGCAACACAACAACACAGGAAGCAACACAACAACACAGGAAGCAACACAAAAACACAGGAAGCAACACGACACAACAACACAGGAAGCAACACAACACAACAACACAGGAAGCAACACGACACAACAACACAGGAAGCAACACAACACAACAACACAGGAAGCGACACAACACAACAACACAGGAAGCGACACAACACAACAACACAGGAAGCAACACAACACAACAACACAGGAAGCAACACAACACAACAACACAGGAAGCAACACAACACAACAACACAGGAAGCAACACAACACAACAACACAGGAAGCAACACAACACAACAACACAGGAAGCGACACAACACAACAACACAGGAAGCAACACAACACAACAACACAGGAAGCAACACAACACAACAACACAGGAAGCAACACAACACAACAACACAGGAAGCAACACAACACAACAACACAGGAAGCAACACAACACAACAACACAGGAAGCAACACAACACAACAACACAGGAAGCAACACAACAACACAGGAAGCAACACAACACAACAACACAGGAAGCAACACGACACAACAACACAGGAAGCAACACAACACAACAACACAGGAAGCAACACAACACAACAACACAGGAAGCGACACAACACAACAACACAGGAAGCGACACAACACAACAACACAGGAAGCAACACAACAACACAGGAAGCAACACAACAACACAGGAAGCAACACAACAACACAGGAAGCAACACAAAAACACAGGAAGCAACACGACACAACAACACAGGAAGCAACACAACACAACAACACAGGAAGCAACACGACACAACAACACAGGAAGCAACACAACACAACAACACAGGAAGCGACACAACACAACAACACAGGAAGCGACACAACACAACAACACAGGAAGCAACACAACACAACAACACAGGAAGCGACACAACACAACAACACAGGAAGCAACACAACAACACAGGAAGCAACACAACACAACAACACAGGAAGCAACACGACACAACAACACAGGAAGCAACACAACACAACAACACAGGAAGCAACACAACAACACAGGAAGCAACACGACACAACAACACAGGAAGCAACACGACACAACAACACAGGAAGCAACACAACACAACAACACAGGAAGCAACACAACAACACAGGAAGCAACACAACAACACAGGAAGCAACACAACAACACAGGAACAACACGACACAACACAGGAAGCAACACAACACAACAACACAGGAAGCAACACGACACAACAACACAGGAAGCAACACAACACAACAACACAGGAAGCAACACAACACAACAACACAGGAAGCAACACAACACAACAACACAGGAAGCAACACGACACAACAACACAGGAAGCAACACAACACAACAACACAGGAAGCAACACGACACAACAACACAGGAAGCAACACAACACAACAACACAGGAAGCAACACAACAACACAGGAAGCAACACAACAACACAGGAAGCAACACAACACAACAACACAGGAAGCAATACAACACAACAACACAGGAAGCAACACAACAACACAGGAAGCAACACAACAACACAGGAAGCAACACAACAACACAGGAAGCAACACAACAACACAGGAAGCAACACAACACAACAACACAGGAAGCAACACAACACAACACAGGAAGCAACACAACACAACACAGGAAGCAACACAACACAACAACACAGGAAGCAACACAACACAACAACACAGGAAGCAACACAACACAACAACACAGGAAGCAACACAACACAACAACACAGGAAGCAACACAACAACACAGGAAGCAACACAACAACACAGGAAGCAACACAACAACACAGGAAGCAACACAACACAACAACACAGGAAGCAACACAACACAACAACACAGGAAGCAACACAACAACACAGGAAGCAACACAACACAACAACACAGGAAGCAACACAACAACACAGGAAGCAACACAACAACACAGGAAGCAACACAACAACACAGGAAGCAACACAACAACACAGGAAGCAACACAACACAACAACACAGGAAGCAACACAACACAACAACACAGGAAGCAACACAACACAACACAGGAAGCAACACAACAACACAGGAAGCAACACAACAACACAGGAAGCAACACAACACAACACAGGAAGCAACACAACACAACAACACAGGAAGCAACACAACACAACAACACAGGAAGCAACACAACACAACAACACAGGAAGCAACACAACACAACAACACAGGAAGCAACACAACAACACAGGAAGCAACACAACACAGGAAGCAACACAACACAACAACACAGGAAGCAACACAACACAACAACACAGGAAGCAACACAACAACACAGGAAGCAACACAACAACACAGGAAGCAACACAACACAACAACACAGGAAGCAACACAACACAACAACACAGGAAGCAACACAACAACACAGGAAGCAACACAACACAACAACACAGGAAGCAACACAACAACACAGGAAGCAACACAACAACACAGGAAGCAACACAACACAACAACACAGGAAGCAACATAACAACACAGGAAGCAACACAACACAACACAGGAAGCAACACAACAACACAGGAAGCAACACAACAACACAGGAAGCAACACAACAATACAGGAAGCAACACAACAACACAGGAAGCAACACAACACAACACAGGAAGCAACACAACAACACAGGAAGCAACACAACAACACAGGAAGCAACACAACAACACAGGAAGCAACACAACAACACAGGAAGCAACACAACAACACAGGAAGCAACACAACAACACAGGAAGCAACACAACAACACAGGAAGCAACACAACAACACAGGAAGCAACACAACAACACAGGAAGCAACACAACAACACAGGAAGCAACACAACAACACAGGAAGCAACACAACAACACAGGAAGCAACACAACAACACAGGAAGCAACACAACAACACAGGAAGCAACACAACAACACAGGAAGCAACACAACAACACAGGAAGCAACACAACAACACAGGAAGCAACACAACAACACAGGAAGCAACACAACAACACAGGAAGCAACACAACAACACAGGAAGCAACACAACAACACAGGAAGCAACACAACAACACAGGAAGCAACACAACAACACAGGAAGCAACAGGTACACAGTCGTGGCAGGAGACAATAAACACAAGGGTCAGTACACACACACAGTGAGTCGAGGGGTCAACAATACTCTCTACCACAGACGTGGCCACACATTTACAATACTAACCAGCATATACACACTTTTCTGTCCTCCATGGACCGGGTGAGAGATCTGTTATACACATAGTTCAGTGATTTATTGAACAATCAACCACAGAAGGTGATTGTAGTACTTATACAATGATAATCTAACCTGCATCCATAAAAGCTCAGATTTACGTCTGTCTTACATAAACTGTGTTCGAGGTATGCTTTTTTTACATCATATCATTAATCTGCTTTTACAACGGTGAAATGTATTTCTGACCAGCTTACACCGTACCCTGTATGGGCAGTGGTGGCAGGATGACCGTGTAGGAAGCCAACCTCAGTCTTTAAGCTTTAAAGAGTGTAAAGATAAATTTATGATTGTGATGAACAAGTTAAACGCTGTTTTTATACACCAGACCGCCAGTCTGTGGTGGCGGTGGGGTGGGTGCTCATCTGCGCCACCTCAGGACTACGGAGAGCACAGCACTACGGGCAAGTGAAGGCTAAAGTGAGTAAACTTCGTCACTGGCAGAGAGAAGTAACTAGAAAGATCACCACAGAATATTTGGCTCTGTGGTACACGAACTGCGGGACACAGGTGGAAATACACCATACAGTAATACAGAAAAAAAAAATCGAAAAATCCATACGCAGCTTCACATATACGTATGCCAGATCCCAGAATGCTTCCCAACTTGTACACCAAACTGGAGGTTAACAGGCAGGGCCCAAGAGCAGAAGCTCCACCCTTTCTACTACATCTAGAAAACTACATACACGTCACACCGCTCCAGCAGTCAACCGAGGGTGGAGAGCGGGCCCAAGAGCTAAGCCATCACCCTCCGTGTAAGCCAACAAGGCGACAAAAGACACACGCCACGCGTCGTCACCCACCACCCTCGCCATACATTCTCCACGACATTTAGCGCCGCATTCCGTATGGCCGTTCCTGTCCCTTGGCGAGCATTTTTATCAATCACTGCTGCCCACCCCTCCTTCACCCCCTCTACCTGATGAGGCCGTGAGCGTCCCACCCCTGAGCGTCCCACCCGTGACCAAACTACGCCTGGCGAACGTCTGCCCGCTACCCGTGACCGCCACACCCCCCCTACACCCTACCATAAAAATGCTACGTCATCCAACCAAATCATTCGCAATCTTTTCTAATCAAATTTATAATTCACATTAACTGCAAAATAGTAATACCAGAGTGCGCATGTACTTGTAGTGTGTGTTAGGGGGGCGGGGTGGTGCGGGTTAAGAAACAGCGCCACCGGTGTAATCAATCACAGAGATGGGAAAACAAGATAAATATCCGGGGCAGTCATTGGGAGAGTCTGGCTGGCTCTGGGACTCGCTGGGGTGTAAAATGGCCATTTGGCACTAGTGTTGCCCCGCTGCCGTCCGCCGCTACACCTCTCAACACCATACAGGCCTACTCTCCACGGTACCGGCAAAGTACCGTATGGTACTTGACGGTACAGAGTCCTACCAGCACCTCCACAGATGGCAAGGCGTGCCAGCGTGGTACGACACACTATGGTGCCGGTTAGTTGCCATCGCTGCCAGGCGGAGTGCAGCGATGGCAACAGCGGAAGTATCACTATGAATATTATTAGCGCCATATTTGCCACCATACGGCCTGAGGGGAGGAAAGGGGGGAGCGAGGGAGGGGAAGGAAGGGAAGGGAGAGGGGAGTCAAAAGGCTACACATTGGACAATACACACTTGGTGCTGTTTGTCTCCCTCCAGCAGTGATAGTCCGGCTTTATTTCATCAGTGATAAGTGGGTGGTGAGGGGGACGTTAAGGTGGGCTGGTGAACACGGTGGGCTGATGAACACGGTGGGCTGATGAACACGGTGGGCTGATGAACACGGTGGGCTGATGAACACGGTGAGGAGGAGTATAGATGAACACGGTGAGGAGGAGTATAGATGAACACGGTGGGGAATGAGTGAACATACCTCCATAGTGGCAGTAATGGGCAGCGTCACTTATCCTGTGAGTGAACACACCGCCATAGCAGCATGTACAACACTCCCCAATAGGAAGAAACCCCGCTGGGTTGTTCCTCCTGTATCTAGACAGTTGGGATTTGCTTGACTGTTTCGAATGAACAGTTTATATAACAAGATTAACACCTGTCAACCCCTAAATTACGTTACCTACGGCTGGACGCTTTCCCCGACCGTCTATGTTGTTGGGCACCATTCCTTCCCCCGTCCCATCCCAATCCCTTCCAAGTGTTATGTAGTCGTAATGGCTCGGCTCTTTCTCCTGATAATTCCCTTCCTTTCCCTTGCGGGTGCAAAATGGGGAAGTCTTTTATGAACCGTATCTATATTGGACAGTGTTTTCCTAACTCAATGTGGGGTTTATTATTCTACACATATTTATGTCTCTTAGATGTTCACATTCTCTCAGGTAGTGGTCAAGGGGGGGAACCAACCTGTCCTCTTAAAAATACCGTCGCTTTTGGCTGTTTACCCGTATGGCCGAAAGTGGATGTAATTTGAAAATGAAAAAAAATGAAAATAAATTTGGGATTTTTTTTCAACACGTAAGTTTTTCAAGTAAGTTAAGGGTTCTCTGGTAGGTTAGGTGGGCAGGAAATTCTCATAAAGTTTCAAAACGTTAATTGAAAGTTTCCTCTTCTAACATTACCGAGTAAGCCGGACGACTCAAACAGAAAACGAAACAGTACGTCACTTTTGTTAGTCGATTTCATTTAAAATTACGTCCAAATTTGGCCATAGCGCGCATACGAGCCAAAAGTGACGTTATTTTCAAGAGGACGGGTTGCTTGCTCACCACAGATTCTGCAGCTACGCTAATCAGCTGTTGTTTCAATTCCAAATCACCATGGGTATCTGTAGCCAAGACGAATTCTCACATGACTGATTCTCTCCCCCAGCCACCTCCCTCTGGTCCGGAGTGATTGGGATTACCAGCTGCAACCACATTGAACCAGTGTACAGATTCACCGATTTGTTTTTCTATCCTCCTTTCCTGAATTACCTTGTCACGCTGCTATTCCTAGATGATCTTTGGCTTGTAGAATTGTTGTGCATGAAGTGTTCAATATGGTCTCCGTCAGCGCCCTCAGCACCCAGCACATCTGCTTGTTCATTTCTACAGGTTCCAACGTGGGAGTGGATCCACAGGAACTTGATCATCGTTATGCAAGCACCGAGGCAATCGCGTTCCGCAGATTTTAACATTATGGCTTCTCAGGGTAAAAAAAATAAAACAAAAATCAAACTAACCTCATCTGCTGCGCATCATTGAACAGATGAATACAGAAACAATCAATATGTGACAGCTTCGCAGACGGATCAGCAGAAACATGTCTATGGTGCTGCCGTTAAAGGAGGAAATGTCAAAGTTAGCTGGAGACTTTCAAACGGGTGCTCATCTTTACAGAAATGTTAGCTATTAAAAAAATTAACACCTTTGTGAACACCTTAATCATATAATATTATATATATATATATATATATATATATATATATATATATATATATATATATATATATATATATATATATATATTATATATATATTAGTGTATACTGGCAGCAGGTTTTCTTTTATGCATGTCTCACTGAATATGACAGCATATTCCGTATTTACTATTTTCTGATTTAAGGCTTCTATCCCTCTTACTAATGCTCTTGCATCAGGGTTCAGCTGGAAGAGGAGTTCACCAAAAGTCATGTTTTTTTAGGTGAAGAAAAGAATTGAATAACTAAAGAATATATTACACTAATTACAAAATCGCACAACGTTTCGAACCTTTTCCTTTATTGTACTTGTTTTATCACCTGACCCCGTACTGGTATAAATTAACGATCTCTAATTTCTTTTCACTTGAGAATGAACCATGGAGGTTCTCGAAGTCTCACAACAAGAGCATTTACGTGACAACATCCATCTGACAGCGAAGGTCACACTGGACAACCACTTATCATCCGGGTGCCAGGTCATGTAGGAATATCAAGTAATAACATTGCAGCCTCATCTACAAAACTTGCAACTAGAGGAAGGTAAACATTCACATACTACAGTTTAACACAGATTATGAAAACAATTAGAATAAGAGCAGTTGAGAAGCTGCAGTCACCAGAACACAGCCGCCTCCTCGAGCTGCTGCAACCTGCAACAACTCCACCAACTGTCAACTACTTAAATATATAACCACACCACACTTATGAAAATAAAGTTAAGTAACGATGATCTGACAGTTCTGAGGCCCAAAACGTCGTCACTTAATTAACAGGGTGACGACGTTTAAAGAACAGAAGCACATATGTACCACATCAGGCTTGGATACCCGTGTTTGACACGTGCTTAAAACCTGTTCTCTTAAAAATAACGTCGCTTTTGGCCGTTTGCCCATATGGCCGAATTTGGACGTAATTTGAAAATGAAAAAAACATGAAAATTATTTTGGGATTTTTTTTCAACAACAGTAAGTTAAGGGTCTTCTGATAGGTTAGATGGGCAGGAAATTCTCATAAAGTTTCAAAACGTTATGAAAAACGTTAATTGAAAGTCATCTATTCTAACCTTACAGAGTCAGCCGGACGACTCAAACAGAAAACGGAACAGTACGTCACTTTTGGGAGTCGATTTCATTTCAAATTACGTCCAAATTTGGCCATAGCGCGCATACCAGTCAAAAGTGACGTTATTTTTAAGAGGACGGGTTGACTGCAAGAGCAGTAGCTCACAGGTGTCGTTGTGGAGAAATGCCAACCAAGCCCCAAGCTAAGCTTAGGCTTGCCCAAGCTGCACCTCACCACAAAAACGTATTCTTAAATTTTAACGTATAAAGTTATTCAAAATATAGTATTTTAGCATGAATTAATTAAATTTATTATATAATTTAGCATATGGTTAGGCTTTGGATTGGTTAGGTTATGTTGACACAGTGTATTAGGCCTAGGAAGGTTAGCTTAGGTTAAGTTGTCATTGTAACATCAATACAAATACATTTTTCGTTTGTCCACATTCAATAGTATCTATTTCTACTTTCTAACTGCCTTTTACGTCAATATATGTACTAAGATCCTCGTCGTTACTACTTAAACAGGAGGATGGGCTGTAATTAAGTAAACAATGTCTACTTAATTACAGACTTAAGAATTACAGACTGTGCTTACCTTATAACGCAAATAATGACTTAGGTATATGATAATAAGTCAGTATTTGTCTTAGACGTTGTCTACATTTCAACCCGTCCTCGACTCAAGTCCATTACATTCAGCGGTCAACCCCACAGACGCATTCATATATTTTAACATGTTATTCATTCAAAACGGGAAATTTCTCTAGTATAAATTAATATTATAATATATTAGCATATTGTGTATATATAGGCATAGGATAGGTTAGGTTAGGTGTTTAGGTTCTGTTGGCGATTATTTGTATTTGTAGTACGTGGGTGAAGCCTTTATAGCGTTGTGATTCGAACAAAATTCGTCAGTGAAGCACTTGTTCCGGATATGTTCGAACGTCAGCAGTTGTGAGTCGTGTGTAAACCGCTTTTCATTCATAAACAGGGGGTTTGGCGGGTGGATGGAATCACTTTTGGATCTTTATTTGGAGGACGGGCTGCTACAGTTGCAATAAGTGGTTGAAGCATTTAGAGAGGTGGGACTCGAACACAGGCAGCGAGCAAAGCATTGGTCGAGAAAAGTTCGAACGTAATCAGTCCGATTCCTGCAGCTGAAGAGAAACGTTTGAACACGATTCCTTTCACCGGATGCCTCTGCTCACCTAGCAGTAAATAGGCACCAGGGAGTTAGTATACAACCCCCCCCCCCCCCTACCAGTTGCCCGAGAAAGGTCAGTAGTTGGCGCTAGAGTGATCTCTCTAAGCCTAACAGGCTTTGTGTCCCCAGCAAGAGGGAGTGATACCGCTGGCGGGTGGAGACACGCTCGCATTATATATATGCTGCTGTTGCTGTCGGCAGTGTGCTTGTCTGTGTCTGTATCTCTTAAAATTGTATAGAATACTATAAGATACAAAATTATATTCGACTCAAATTACTTACCTCATAACTGTAGTGTGGTGCGTACCAACCGGTCAGCTGTCTCTCTCGGTACGCTTCGCTAGGAGTATATATTGCCAACAATTAAAGTTGTTCACTATTCATGATGTGGGCGTCGGGCACAAATGGGCATTATACTCGCCCCTAATGCCTGGGGTGTATAATTGTTGGCACCTCACTACAGCCTGCTGGCTCACTCGGGGCAGTGTGACAGATTACGACACTACAACACTGATGTTTGATAGATATATATGCACTTATTAATAAGCCAATATTGACAATAAGCAAGTGCGAGAACGGGTTGGACAGATGACAGTCGTTAAACACCACACCATCACACACGCAGCCTCAGGGTTAAAACACAGCTTTACCAAACACCGACACTAAACACAGCTGACCAACTAGTCCTGTACACAGAGCCGACTGTCCCCTAGCCTCACCTGACCACACTCAAACCATCTCTCTATCCAAAAACACACATTTACACGCCTTGCAACAATTGCTAAACAAAATTTGCTAAAACCTAGTAAATAATTAACACTAAATTCATCTAATCTCAAGGTAATCTCTCAAAAAACTTAGCCCTACAATTTTAACACTAAGATATTAAGATTTTGTTTTAACTAATTGAATTAATGTGAAAAATACCTATAATTAAGAAGCAGAAGCCGATGTCGCGCCCGGGGCTTGAGACGACGACCACTGAAGCCTAATTCGCGGGCTTTCATGGTCTAAAGTTTCTGGGCTCGAGCGGATGGTCGACACTTCATCACATAAATCCTGGATCATCGCCCTTAAGACCTCCCAGTAATTGGCTCTCTGGTCCTTAACACCTGTTGAGATTATTATTATTATTACAATGGGAGCTTGACAAGGAGACTGGTATAGAGGTCGTTGTTGTGGTCGGTCCGCGTTCCCGCGCAAAGTTGGCACGAGGGGGGGGGGGGTAGACTCCATATTTATGGGGTGGGAGACGGGGTTGTGTGGGGTGGGAGTGTGCTGGGAGGGGTTAATTGTTAGTGTTGGGAGTACTGTGGGATTGGTTTGTTGGAAGTGGGATGGGAGGGGATAGTTACAGTGTACGAGACGAGTGGAACAAGACGAGTGTTGGCATAGCGATGTAAACAATGAAGAGTGTGATGAGTAGGTCACCACACAGTGATGAGTGTATTGGTGACATACCGTGATGAGTGTGACACTCATCACCTTGCTCATCATGACCACTTCCTGTCCCACATTATTCCTAACTCATGGCGAAATGACCTTACTCTACCTGTTATAGCTACTCAAAATTACTCCGTATAAAATGTAACTGTTTTGCCCAAACAGACACGAACGAACCCAAGCAACCCACCTAACCTATCGAGTCCGATGCCACAGAAAACGCCACTATTACTGCCCTTTAATGTTCACCAATACATCGATTCCCGTAAAAAAAAAGCGACGTATTAGTGAGAGGACAACTTGAGGTCATTATTAACGGGCCCCAGAGGTTGTTAAGGGTAATTCTCCGTCTCAACTGGTTTTATTGAGAGGTATATGCGTGTAACTGCCAGGGATAACTACCCTATGGGAACAACCCGTTCTCGCAAATTTAATAAGTCAATATTGACTTATTAGTTGCGTGCATAGGTGACATACTAAACATAATAGTTTCCCTTGAAAAGCTTCATAGAAAACACCCACCTCACCTAACCTTCTTAGTATATTAAGATAAGCATCTTATTGCTTCTTAATTACAATTATTACTTCACCTATACCGTTGATAGGTTAAGTAATAATTATAATTAAGAAGCAATAAAATGTTTATATTAACATACTAAGAAGGTTAGGTAAGGTCGGTGTTTTCTATGAAGCTTTTCAAAGTAAACTAAAATATTTACAATCAATTAGTATGTCACATATGCACTTATTAAATAAGCCAATATTAACTATAAGCAAGTGCGAGAACGGGTTTTCCCCGTTAGTGGCAACGTGGTTGTGTGAACGAGGCTGTGATGGTTATAACTGCTCCAACCACGTTGTTTACAACAATATTGATTGTTTACATTATCTGTAGCTCCCTGTGTTGGTGATGAGCTATGTGCATGGTGGAGGACACGTGGAGCAGGTGCAGGTCACATGGTGTAGGACACATAGAGGAGGTGTAGGACACATGGAGGTGGAGGACACATAGAGGAGGTGGACACATGGAGGAGGTGGAGGACACAGAGGAGGTGGAGGACACATGGAGGAGGTGGACACATGGAGGAGGTGGAGGACACATGGAGGAGGTGTACACACGGAGGTGGAGGACACATGGAGGTGGTGGAGGACACATAGAGGAGGTGGACACATAGAGGAGGTGGAGGACACATAGAGGAGGTGGACACATGGAGGAGGTGGAGGACACATAGAGGAGGTGGAGGACACATGGAGGAGGTGGAGGACACATTGAGGAGGTGTAGGACACATGGAGGAGGTAGAGGATACATCCATGAAGGAGGATGAGAGAGGAAGGGGTGAAAAGTAGGGGGAGGAGGGGAAACTCGGGAAGTGTGGGAGTTTTTTTTTCTTTGGTTAGGGGAAGGGAGTAAAGAAGGAGAGATTCAGGGGATTAAAGACAATTGGAAATGCGACATGCAGTATGAGTTATAAAAGATTATTTCCCTATTAAGACCACTCAATAGCTCGGTCGATAGAGCTTTGGCCTCACACGCGCGGGGTCCAGGGTTCGAGTCTCCTAGAGCCCAGGTGAAGGGAATGTAGCATGAGTTATGATAGCAAGGTGGAAAGAGGAACGGGTAGGTGGTGAAGGGATGGGAGGGAGGGGGGGGGGTGAGAGGTGGATGGAGAGGGTTACGTGGAGTGTGTGTGGAGGTAATGGGGTGTAGCCTCAAGTACACCTAAGTATCTTACCTCCCTCCTCTTCACGGAACACCGCGTGGCTATGGCTACACCACACCACGGAACCTTGACTACGGAACATTAAGGAGCAGTGATTATACATCATTGTACGGAGCCTTGTTCTCCCAGCGCCCACCGAAATTACGTAACAATGAATGTGAAACCTAAGTATTCACCGAGTACGGAACACTGTGGAACACAGCAATATGGAACACCAAGACACACACAGTTAATTTAAGAAAGACCTGGGTAAATACTGGTTTGGCAACGGTTGATGATTATAGAACAATTTACAGGGGGTAACATAACAGACATGTGACCGCGGGAATGTTTCAAGCATTGGTCAGCATGCTGTCGTCTCCCGGGTTCGATTCTTTGAGGAGGGAAGGAGAGGGGGTGAGCAGAAACGATTGGGCACGTTTCGTTTCACCCGATGCCTCTGTCCACCTAGCCTTACAATAGGAAAAATAGTAATTGCCTCCTGCGTCAGGTCACCAGTAGGAGTAAACTTCCACACGAGTATACTTAGGGTGTGTCACCCTCTACCCCCTCCTCTTCCCTCCCTTTTCCTTCCCTCTTTCCTCCCCTTTCCTCTTCCTTCCCCTTTCCTTTCCTCTTCCCTCCCTTTTCCCCGAGCCTCCTAATAATTTAACATTTATTTTAAAAATCATGGTACACACACCATGATTTAAATTTAAATTAATTCCATTAATTTAAAAAATTTACATTAATTAGGTCACTATTGATGGTATTCATCAATATTATGAGATATTGCACACACACCTAATCATCATTGTTTACAACAAATCCTCATTATACACATCTAATCATCATTGTACGCATCTAATCATCATTGTACGCATGTAATCATCATTGAGCACAGGTAATCACCGCTGTACACAGCTAGTCACCGTTCTACACAGCCAGGCTTGTGGGAAATAGTCACCATAACAACTTGTAATCGATCAATATTAATTGGGAAATATTATAAATTAAATTCTTAATGAGAAGTAACTCGTCTGTTTGAATGACAAGTAATTAATTACAAGTGTCGGGTGACGACTCCCTAGCTGCTACGTCACACACCATAATTTCAAACGAGAGACTGATTTTACCCCGAATACATCCTAAAAATAAAGTATGTATCCAAAGTAAATTAATCAGTTCTTATAAAATTAATTGAGTTAATATTAGTAACTCGAATCTATAAATAAATAATACCTAACGTTTCGAATAAATAATGAAAATATATAGACCCTCACACTCTCGCCTGGGAGGGCGGGAGGACACTGGGACCAGTCGCCATAGAGAGAGGAACGCTTACATACGCCGCCATAGAGAGGAACGCTTACATACGCCGCCATAGAGAGAGGAACGCTTACATACGCCGCCATAGAGAGAGGAACGCTTACATACGCCGCCATAGAGAGAGGAACGCTTACATACGCCGCCATAGAGAGAGGAACGCTTACATACGCCGCCATAGAGAGAGGAACACTTACATACGCCGCCAGAGAGAGAGGAACGCTTACATACGCCGCCAGAGAGGAACGCTTACATACGCCGCCATACAGACAATATGTTCTCAATTCGGGCCAGCAGTTGATTAGCAACTTCCCCGCCTTACACTTGGGTTAAGTGACACCTCTGTTGGTGCAGACAGCAGCGAGGCCAGCGGGGGGTACATAAGTAGTGGTTACCAGTCTTAGGACAACACATTAAGGACCCATGCAAGTTTTTCTAATCTTAAATTCGGAGTGAACAATAAATGAGGTTATTCCTGTGTTGTAAATTTCAGTAAATTATTGTAATTCTAATAGAAACTTTACCGTCAGGGAGGAGTTAAGCCTCGTAGTTCACCTACCACGGAGGACGCCGACGGCCATATTGGACTTTAAACAGTCCGTCCTCCTAAAGTTCCCCAACGTCAAGAAATGGTCGTACTAAAGTGCCCTTATCCTAACCTACCAGAGGACCCAAAACAGAAAACGGTACAGTATGCCAATTTCGCGAGCCGCGACTATTTTCTAGTACGACAATTTTTGCCCTTAGGTGAACAGACGTCGAAATGCGACGTTCTATTAGGAGGCCGAGTTGGCACTCGCCTTGCCAGCTGAAATTATGTTTTGTGTTGATAATCATTAATTATATTTAAGGTTTATAACATGGTTCAGTAATGTTAAGCAATTAATTAAACACATTAGATTTCAAATGAATAACAAATTTAAATATAAATTAACCAATAAATGGTATAAATCTAAATTTAAATTAAATAGCGACGGTCTGGCTTCATACAGGTCGGCGTTCAATCCCCGACCGTCCAAGTGGTTGGACACCATTCCTTTCCCCCCGTCCCATCCCAAATCCTTATCCTGATCCCTTCCAAGTGCCTTATAGTCGTAATAACTTGGTGCTTTCCCCTGATAGTTGGCCTTCACCATGGTGGGGAGACCGGGCCGTGTTTACCATCACCACGAAGGATCCTGCTTGGTCCACACCATATTTTTGATTCCTTAAACTTACAAATTTTCTGACAGTTTCAGTGAGTTTTATGTCTCGTGTCTTTGATTACCTTAAGCGACAGGTCTCCCAGTCATCGCTACGGTCTTGCTATTTCCTCTAGTTTATTGCCTTTCTCCTCTATTATAATTTCATCTCCTTGAAGACGCAAGAAATCCATGATATAAAGCACTGTATATACCTGTTTATAAAGACATCATCAACAGTGTGTGTTAAACGCGTGAAACACTAGTGGGGAAATATATAGACTGATGTTTAGATAGCGTCATTTAAATACAAATTTCAAACATTGTGTAATACGACTCAAGTTTGTATGGAATTCTGCGAGTACTTGTGTGGATGTGTTAACCGCTATGTGGAGCTGTTAACCACTGTGTGGATGTGTTATCCATTATGTGGAGCTGTTGTTAGCCACTGTGTGGATGTGTTATCCATTATGTGGAGCTGTTGTTAGCCACTGTGTGGATGTGTTATCCATTATGTGGAGCTGTTGTTAGCCACTGTGTGGATGTGTTATCCATTATGTGGAGCTGTTGTTAGCCACTGTGTGGATGTGTTTATTAAGTCTCTCAGTCTGTACCTGAACGAATCTGTGAGTCTGTAACTCTATGGATCTTTGTGTCTGTGAGACCCTTTGTATCTGGAAGTCTGTGGACCTCTTAGTTTGTAGCACGGCAAGCTTTGAACATGGAAGCTTTGAACAACGTTTTGAATGAGAGTTCTGAACAATGTAAACTTCGAACAAGGTAAAATTGGAAAATGAGCTTTGAACAAGGCAGGATCTGAAGAAGAGCGATGAACAAACTTTGATTTGAACACAGTAAGGTGCGAAGAGTATTTTTTATATGGATAAGTACAAGGAAAGATGGCTTCTGACTCCTGTCAGCAGGCTGAGACCTTTTCCTTCCCACAGCTCATGGTAAGTAAGCCTTAAGTACCCTAGCTATGCTCTCGGACGCAGGTTCGAATCCTCGTCACGGCCCTTGTGGATTTGTTCCTTAATTACCCACTTGTGTTCCGCTGGAATACGACCCGCCAATAGCTTAACAACTTGGTACCCAATTCCTGCAGTTAAAGATTGACACCCAGACTTTGAATAGGGTAAAATATGAACATGATGATCTTTGAACAGATTTATTAGTTTTGAACAAGGAACCGTTAAACGGGATTGGGAACCATGCGATCAAGGACCCTAATCTCCAAAGTAATTAGCAAAGAAGCCACTAAGCTGGGAGGATTATGTGGCTTTTTTTTTAATTGTTCACTAGACCACAGAATTAAGGGTATTTGGTGACACACCAAAGTAGAGAAATGTCCTTGTGCTTGCACCGGTCGGTACAGCGTCGCCCTCGCATCTTGCAGATCGGCGTTCGATCCCCGATGGTGCAAGTGGTTGGCCATCGTTCCTTCTCATATCCAAGCTCCTTGTCCTCACACCACAGCTCCTTGTCCTCACACCACAGCTCCTTGTCCTCACACCCCCAGATCTTTGTCCTTACACCCCCAGATCCTTGTCCTCACACCCCAGATCCTTGTCCTCACACCCCAGATCCTTGTCCTCACACCCCAGATCCTTGTCCTCACACCCCCAGATCCTTGTCCTCACACCCCCAGAACTGTCGGAAAATCCGACACCATTTAATCATACAGATAATAACTGTATTACCAACAAGTTACCCATAGAAAACGTAACTTGTAGTGGAATTACCGTCTATAGAAAACGGGATATCATCACCACATACTATTATAATTCACCAGCTATTCTGCTGGGAATTGTTCTTAAATACATTAGTCTTTGGACTTTACCATCATAAAAACATCTTATATAAATTAACTTAATTATCAATATTAAAGTAGAGTAAATGTGACCCTTCTATCACTTTCTGAAATCTGGACAAAGTAGGCCAGGCGGGAGGGGGGAAGGAGAGCAGCCATTGTTGTGTCACCTCCGAGACGTGTGGAGCAAATTCGGCTCCTATCATTCTGGACAATGTCGGCCAGTAACGTCAATAGGATGGAGTGTTAAACAGCCATTGTATATTGAGACCAGAGGCTCACACGGGAGCAAATTCGGCTCCTGTTAATTTTACTTGGACGTAGTGTTATGGAAACCAAAGGTACCATCTCCAACACGATGTCTACAATTCAAGTTAAGTGTCTATCCGAAACCCGTTTATCATTCATTTATGGCCATTAATGTCAGGATATAGGGTGACCCGGTTAGATCGCGAAATCGCCTCAAACTAAAGGTAATTAAGCCAGGTCTTCATGTTCCATGTACTGTTTTCTCTGATATACTTGTCATATATAGATTCTGGCTTCACAGCTAGCGCACTTTTGACAGGTCAAGACGAGGAAGCAAGATTTGTGCACCAGTTACTGGGTGATATGGAAGCTACCTCAAAGAGGATAATTTGGTGTCTACACCCTAGTTATACCTGGTGGACTAACCTGCTGTACTATAAGATAAGGAACCTCATCAATGTATGTAGCTATTACTGTAGTTTGATTGGCTGCATATATATTAATTTAATAACCCCCCCCCCTAATGTGTAGAGGATCGATTTGTGAGATTAAGAGATTATTGCAGAAATACAGTCCACTTATCATTATACAAATTGCTATCGAAGTATATAAATTAACGTAAATATAAATTCATATAAATCAAATAAATATAAATCTCACAGGTCGGTTTCCACATTATTTGGTCATCTTCGAACCGGATGACGGATTATTTGATCCTTTGAACCCACATTTGGTCATCTTAGTACCGGATGAACCAGTTAACCAGTGGATTCATTAAATATACTAGTGCAGTGTTATTTAAACAAGGCTAGCCAGTCAAAGACAGCGGTGAAGCCTCGTGGGAGCTCAGGAGCCTCCCTCAGCCGAGTTCAGCTTAGTCAGCGGTTTCATGCACACCCACAGAAATTTGGTGGAGTGTTATTCTGTGAAATGACAGCGCTAATATAGAATCCAGCCAAATTAGTGACTGTGTCTTCGCGAGATTGTTCACGGATTTCGTGGTGTTACATTTCGCGAGAGATTATCTACGAATTTTGTGGACTTTATTTCGCGAGGTCACTAATAATATTTAATACTTCTAGATAATATTAGAAGTTTCATAGAGGCTAATTAAGAGGCTATTATCAATAATTGTGTATATTATTTCTCCAAAATAGAGAATTATTTAATATATATTGCACTAGTGATCACAGTATAATATTTACTAATTGCCAACCCACAACAGGGTAGGATATGACTAGTTGAACTATTATTGCTCATCCTAGTCCCATTATTACCATAGTCAGTTGTACTATATTGAATAACCTAACACCATTAATGAATGGTCCAGACCCTATTTTGGGTGTAATTTTTATCAACTCGAGTTGAGTTGTGTATATATAATAATTTACTTATGATCATTACACCTTTGAGTGATTAATTAGTGTCTCTACCATCCTAGGGTGATATAGAAGAGCTAACCTAAAGGTACTTCCAGTGACACTGGTTTATCACTCAAATCATTAGTGTGTATGATTGTATATATATAATGTGTATTAATTTTAAGTGCTAACCTCTAGTAGAGGTAGGATTATTGCCTAGTGAGTGCATTTTACCCTAGGCTACCATCAGTGCTTGTTCAGTATTATGAGCAGCCCAAGTACAAGCCCCACAAGGCTTCACCAACTAGCCAGTATGGATAATGCAGGGAGAATGAAAAGAACCCTTGCAGGTCTTAAAGGCCACTTAACAAGACAGATCAAGAAATGTGAAGATTTGTCACAACAATCTCAAATTGATTATGCTGACCTGGAAAGCTATTATCAAGCAGCTGCAGGTAAATTTGAGCAAATCAAATGCCAAATGGCTGTCCTTGTGGGGACGGACTACTACCATCAATTCATCGGTAGCCCTACTAAATATCAGGGTATAACCATGTTAAACTCTGCAGGAGGTAAATTACTCTCAGGCCCAGTATCAAGCCTGAGGAGACCTATGCCTGCAGATAAACAATACCAATAGAAATCTGAATTTGTCAGCTGATTATATTTCTCCAGTGGCATTATACTAAGGAGATTACAGCTGACTATACCGACAGAAGTTGATGTTAGTATCATCATTTAAAGCTGGAGATGATTTCATGAGGCCTCAGTGGCAAATCAGTGAACAGTAGCCTAAAACAGCTACAAGTCACTGCGACCAATGTCACTGAACCCACTGCAGTCTCAGAACCATACTTTACTTTAATGATGAGCTATTCAATCTTCTGAATCAATTAACTGAATTAAACCCCAATAAATCTGATGACTGATTTGATACATTTATTATTTAATCAAGATGTATTCCATGGGCCTCAGTGTTTATATATCAGTGACCAGTTACCTGAAGAAACTTCAAGTTATATCTAATGTCACTGATCTCACTGCAGTCCCTGAATCATACTTGACTGTAGTACTTGATCACATCCAGTCTTCTGGGTTAAATAATATGTGATTAGGCTTGAATATTAGCCTTTCAAGAGTTGACAGGGAAATGAAATCGCATTAGACTTCTAACCCCTACAACTCTAGTACGGGACATCCGTCCTGTACGAACAGACACACAAATGTGTGATTACTAACTACTAACATCAAATTAATCTAATAATCCGAAGGAGGAGTATCGGTGTTCGTCTGTTCTAAATAGGACTTCGACCCGTGAGCAGCCCCCTGGGGAATTATGTCGGAAAATCCGACACCATTTAATCATACAGATAATAACTGTATTACCAACAAGTTACCCATAGAAAACGTAACTTGTAGTGGAATTACCGTCTATAGAAAACGGGATATCATCACCACATACTATTATAATTCACCAGCTATTCTGCTGGGAATTGTTCTTAAATACATTAGTCTTTGGACTTTACCATCATAAAAACATCTTATATAAATTAACTTAATTATCAATATTAAAGTAGAGTAAATGTGACCCTTCTATCACTTTCTGAAATCTGGACAAAGTAGGCCAGGCGGGAGGGGGGAAGGAGAGCAGCCATTGTTGTGTCACCTCCGAGACGTGTGGAGCAAATTCGGCTCCTATCATTCTGGACAATGTCGGCCAGTAACGTCAATAGGATGGAGTGTTAAACAGCCATTGTATATTGAGACCAGAGGCTCACACGGGAGCAAATTCGGCTCCTGTTAATTTTACTTGGACGTAGTGTTATGGAAACCAAAGGTACCATCTCCAACACGATGTCTACAATTCAAGTTAAGTGTCTATCCGAAACCCGTTTATCATTCATTTATGGCCATTAATGTCAGGATATAGGGTGACCCGGTTAGATCGCGAAATCGCCTCAAACTAAAGGTAATTAAGCCAGGTCTTCATGTTCCATGTACTGTTTTCTCTGATATACTTGTCATATATAGATTCTGGCTTCACAGCTAGCGCACTTTTGACAGGTCAAGACGAGGAAGCAAGATTTGTGCACCAGTTACTGGGTGATATGGAAGCTACCTCAAAGAGGATAATTTGGTGTCTACACCCTAGTTATACCTGGTGGACTAACCTGCTGTACTATAAGATAAGGAACCTCATCAATGTATGTAGCTATTACTGTAGTTTGATTGGCTGCATATATATTAATTTAATAACCCCCCCCCTAATGTGTAGAGGATCGATTTGTGAGATTAAGAGATTATTGCAGAAATACAGTCCACTTATCATTATACAAATTGCTATCGAAGTATATAAATTAACGTAAATATAAATTCATATAAATCAAATAAATATAAATCTCACAGGTCGGTTTCCACATTAAGAACCTTGTCCTCACATCCCAGATCCTTGTCCTCACATCCCAGATCCTTGTCCTCACATCCCAGATCCTTGTCCTCACACCCCCAGATCCTTGTCCTCACACCCCAGATCCTTGTCCTCACATCCCAGATCCTTGTCCTCACACCCCCAGATCCTTGTCCTCACACCCCAGATCCTTGTCCTCACACCCCAGATCCTTGTCCTCACACCCCAGATCCTTGTCCTCACCCCCCAGATCCTTGTCCTTATATCCCTTCAGCCATACTAGTTTTCTCCTCACAATTACCTAACCTAGTCAGCGAGAGATGGAACAGGTAATTAGTGTCTGAAGAAGACATAAGACATCCGGAGACCTTTGAGAGGGTTGAGCGGGACTGTGGGACAGTAGATATATATATACCTGAGAGCTTGGCATAAACACGTACTAATGAACAAATGGGCTGATTAATAGTCAAGGATAGTGCTAACTAGCATGCCATTGTTTAAAGTAGTTTATTTTTATTAATCTAAAATACCTTCTTCCTTGTTTCAAGCTCACGTAATAAGGAGAAGATAAGGATGTAATAACTAACCCGGACTTGAGTAGATAACATCAATATTTATATCTATATATATCCGTGCTGGCTTTGTGCTTTATCCTCACACTCCTCTCGCCAAGTATGACAAGATATGATATATTAGTCAGGTATGTAAGGATTTATTAATACCTCAAAGCTTTCTTGTTATAAGTTTGTGAATCTGTGTGTGTGTTATTATGTGAGGCTGTTATTGTGTTAGTCTGTAATTGTGTGAGTCTGTAATTGTGTGAGTCTGTAATTGTGTGAGTCTGTAATTGTGTGAGTCTGTAATTGTGTGAGTCTGTAATTGTGTGAGTCTGTAATTGTGTGAGTCTGTAATTGTGTGAGTCTGTAATTGTGTGAGTCTGTAATTGTGTGAGTCTGTAATTGTGTGAGTCTGTAATTGTGTGAGTCTGTAATTGTGTGAGTCTGTAATTGTGTGAGTCTGTAATTGTGTGAGTCTGTAATTGTGTGAGTCTGTAATTGTGTGAGTCTGTAATTGTGTGAGTCTGTAATTGTGTCAGTCTGTAATTGTGTCAGTCTGTAATTGTGTCAGTCTGTAATTGTGTCAGTCTGTAATTATGTCTGTTTTTCGTAACAATTTTCGTTGCCGTTACTTTTTATAGCAGGATGCACTGGTAACGTTAGTTACCATACGTAAAAAATTTGGTCAATTACCAGGAAGACCCACAGTGTCTTTAATAATTAAAACAAAAAGAACTTTCCAAGACCAATATGTTTTGTATCCACGTACATAGCAGATAAAACTCTCCCTCCTGTTCAATGTTTACCTTTGAGTATCCTATTTTACTCAATAATTCGCTTGCCAGGCGTGATAACTAGTGGAAGAGGATTGGGCAAGTACACGAGTGGAAGAGGGTTGGACAAGTACACGAGTGGAAGAGGATTGGGCAAGTACACGAGTGGAAGAGGATTGGGCAAGTACACGAGTGGAAGAGGATGGACAAGTACACGAGTGGAAGAGGGTTGGACAAGTACACGAGTGGAAGAGGGTTGGACAAGTACACGAGTGGAAGAGGATGGACAAGTACACGAGTGGAAGAGGTTGGACAAGTACACGAGTGGAAGAGGGTTGGACAAGTACACGAGTGGAAGAGGATGGACAAGTACACGAGTGGAAGAGGATGGACAAGTACACGAGTGGAAGAGGGTTGGACAAGTACACGAGTGGAAGAGGTTGGACAAGTACACCTAAGGTCCCCCAAACATCCCCCATCACCAGCCTCCAGCAGCGAAGGTAGTCACCTCCTTCAGGAAAATATTACGCACCTCATTTTCTCCACTCGGGTTCCTTAAGTGGGAAGCTTCAGCTCCTCCGGCCTCGGGGAACTAACTCTCCAACACCAATCACATACCATCAAACCCTATTTAGCGTGCCTGGTAACGAGTGTTGCTATTTAGGTCACATTAATTATCTCATAAGGACCTCCAACGGGTAGCAGAATGAATTTTAAAAATAAGCCAGGAGGGGGAAAAAAATAGCAAATGGCAGCCTAAGAGCCAAAAGAGTTTGAATTCGGTGTTGATAAGGCCGCCAGGCAAGGCCCGCCCGGTATGTCGGCGCCACCGCCAGATTAAAAGTCGAATCCGGATAAATTACTTCCTTTTAGAACATGAAAACTTTCATCAACCTAACTTTTGGGATTATGAAAACCCACGATATATTCATCAAGACGGGTGGGGGGGGCGGCAGGGAGGGGGGTGTACATGCGCACTCCTCTACCCCCTCCCCCTCACTGTATTACCCAACCTCCTCTGCGCTAAGCGATTAAATGATGCATATTTAATGCTTAACCCTGAGGGATATGAGGTTTATCATGTTAAGACAATAACCGAATAAAATTAACAAACAACAAATACCCACATAGACCCACACCGAAAAATTAGTTGGCCGTTGTTCCGGCTGACTCCTCTTCCCCCGCGGATTTAATCAGCGCGAGTAAGAGGCGGGGGAAGCGGACTCGCCGGGACCCGCTCAGAGGCCAAGACCCCTCTCCGATGATTGAATATTTTTGATCACGTTTTATATATTGGAGTAAGCTGTAAAAATCCTCCTCTGAATCACGGCTAATGCTTATGGGGCTCTCTCTTGTTCTCTCGTAAAAAAAAATTTACAAGGAAATAAGAGAAAAAAAAAACGAGTTGCCTTCGTGGACGAAGGGCTGCACGAGGAATCCAAGCCAATATTTTACACGTTCCGGAGACACGACAATATTATGGCCTTTGGCTTCATCCTAGAAAATTATATTTGACTAAACTCCTGTGATTATTTTATCATGGGAGCGTGGAAGGCAGAGAGGGTGATAAACGAGGGAAGAGGAAGAAGGGGCCGACAATACTGTAGTTACTAATGAATATACAGTACAGGGGGAGGAGGAGGAGGGATGCTTGCCGGGAGGGTGTCTTCCCTCCTCCTCCTCTCCCATTAAGCCACGCCCTTTTCCCTCTCTCGTCGCCCTTACGCCCTGCCCATCTCTCCTGCCACACCCCCCTTACACCTCCCCTCAAGCCACACCTCTTCCGTCTCTCCTTCAAGCCACACCTCTTCCGTCTCTCCTTCAAGCCACACCTCTTCCGTCTCTCCCTCAAGCCACACCTCTTCCGTCTCTCCCTCAAGCCACACCTCTTCCGTCTCTCCCTCAAGCCACACCTCTTCCGTCTCTCCCTCAAGCCACACCTCTTCTATCTCCCCTTAAAGCCACGCCCCTTTTATCTGCCCCTGTAACCACACCCTTTCTTTCTCCCTCTCAAGCCACAGTCGTTCCCTCTCCCCTTCACCGTCTTGTCATGACTTATTTCTCCTTTCCACTGTGAGCCTCGACCTTCTCCACTCTTCCACTGTGAGCCTCGACCTTCTCCACTCTTCCACTGTGAGCCTCGACCTTCTCCACTCTTCCACTGTGAGCCTCGACCTTCTCCACTCTTCCACTGTGAGCCTCGACCTTCTCCACTCTTCCACTGTGAGCCTCGACCTTCTCCACCCTTCCACTGTGAGCCTCGACCTTCTCCACTCTTCCACTGTGAGCCTCGACCTTCTCCACTCTTCCACTGTGAGCCTCGACCTTCTCCACCCTTCCACTGTGAGCCTCGACCTTCTCCACTCTTCCACTGTGAGCCTCGACCTTCTCCACTCTTCCACTGTGAGCCTCGACCTTCTCCACTCTTCCACTGTGAGCCTCGACCTTCTCCACTCTTCCACTGTAAGGCTCGACCTTCTCCACCCTTCCACTGTGAGCCTCGACCTTCTCCACTCTTCCACTGTGAGCCTCGACCTTCTCCACCCTTCCACTGTGAGCCTCGACCTTCTCCACTCTTCCACTGTGAGCCTCGACCTTCTCCACCCTTCCACTGTGAGCCTCGACCTTCTACACCCTTCCACTGTGAGCCTCGACCTTCTCCACTCTTCCACTGTGAGCCTCGACCTTCTCCACCCTTCCACTGTGAGCCTCGACCTTCTCCACTCTTCCACTGTGAGCCTCGACCTTCTCCACTCTTCCACTGTGAGCCTCGACCTTCTCCACTCTTCCACTGTGAGCCTCGACCTTCTCCACTCTTCCACTGTGAGCCTCGACCTTCTCCACTCTTCCACTGTGAGCCTCGACCTTCTACACCCTTCCACTGTGAGCCTCGACCTTCTCCACCCTTCCACTGTGAGCCTCGACATTCTCCACCCTTCCACTGTAAGGCTCGACCTTCTCCACCCTTCCACTGTGAGCCTCGACATTCTCCACCCTTCCACTGTAAGGCTCGACCTTCTCCACCCTTCCACTGTGAGCCTCGACATTCTCCACCCTTCCACTGTAAGGCTCGACCTTCTCCACCCTTCCACTGTGAGCCTCGACCTTCTACACCCTTCCACTGTGAGCCTCGACCTTCTCCACCCTTCCACTGTGAGCCTCGACATTCTCCACTCTTCCACTGTAAGGCTCGACCTTCTCCACCCTTCCACTGTGAGCCTCGACATTCTCCACTCTTCCACTGTAAGGCTCGACCTTCTCCACCCTTCCACTGTGAGCCTCGACCAGTTATTTCCTTACCATTACATCTATAGTGCCATCTTGGTGGCCTCTGCCCCGCAAGCTGTCACTACAGACATTAACACAGTGTGAAGTGTTGATGAGTGGACCAGCCAGCACGTGACGGCCGCCAGCACTGTGACCACCCGCTGGTGTTGTGTGGTGGTGTGGCACCACTGTCTCCCTGTCCCCGCCTCTTTCCTCCACCCCGGCCTCCAGTACCTCCTCCTCCACCCCGGCCTCCAGTACCTCCTCCTCCACCCCGGCCTCCAGTACTGGCCGCTCCTCCTGCACCCCGGCCTCCAGTACTGGCCGCTCCTCCTCCTGCACCCCGGCCTCCAGTACTGGCCGCTCCTCCTGGTACTTGTTTCTCACTCCAGTACCTTCTCATCCACGCCGTGATAGCTGACCATCCAGGCCGTGATAGCTGACCATCCACGCCGTGACAGCTGGTCATCCACGCCGTGATAGCTGACCATCCACGCCGTGACAGCTGGTCATCCACGCCGTGATAGCTGACCATCCACGCCGTGATAGCTGGCAATCCACGCCGTGATAGCTGACCATCCACGCCGTGATAGCTGACCATCCACGCCGTGACAGCTGGTCATCCACGCCGTGATAGCTGGCCATCCACGCCGTGATAGCTGACCATCCACGCCGTGATAGCTGACCATCCACGCCGTGATAGCTGGCCATCCACGCCGTGATAGCTGACCATCCACGCCGTGATAGCTGACCATCCACGCCGTGACAGCTGGTCATCCACGCCGTGATAGCTGGTCATCCACGCCGTGATAGCTGACCATCCACGCCGTGATAGCTGGCCATCCAGGCCATGATAGCTGACCATCCAGGCCGTGATAGCTGACCATCCAGGCCGTGATAGCTGACCATCCAGGCCGTGATAGCTGACCATCCAGGCCGTGATAGCTGACCATCCAGGCCGTGATAGCTGACCATCCAGGCCGTGATAGCTGACCATCCAGGCCGTGATAGCTGGTCATCCAGGCCGTGATAGCTGACCATCCAGGCCGTGATAGCTGGTCATCCAGGCCGTGATAGCTGACCATCCAGGCCGTGATAGCTGGTCATCCACGCCGTGACAGCTGGTCATCCACGCCGTGATAGCTGACCATCCACGCCGTGATAGCTGACCATCCACGCCGTGATAGCTGATCATCCACGCCGTGATAGCTGGCCATCCAGGCCGTGATAGCTGACCATCCACGCCGTGATAGCTGGTCATCCACGCCGTGACAGCTGGTCATCCACGCCGTGACAGCTGGTCATCCAGGCCGTGATAGCTGACCATCCACGCCGTGATAGCTGACCATCCACGCCGTGATAGCTGACCATCCACGCCGTGATAGCTGGTCATCCACGCCGTGTTAGCTGGTCATCCACGCCGTGATAGCTGACCATCCACGCCGTGATAGCTGGCCATCCACGCCGTGATAGCTGACCATCCACGCCGTGATAGCTGGTCATCCACGCCGTGATAGCTGACCATCCACGCCGTGATAGCTGACCATCCACGCCGTGATAGCTGACCATCCACGCCGTGATAGCTGGTCATCCACGCCGTGATAGCTGGTCATCCACGCCGTGACAGCTGGTCATCCACACCGTGATAGCTGACCATCCAGGCCGTGATAGCTGACCATCCACACCGTGATAGCTGACCATCCACGCCGTGATAGCTGACCATCCACGCCGTGATAGCTGACCATCCACGCCGTGATAGCTGACCATCCACACCGTGATAGCTGACCATCCACGCCGTGATAGCTGACCATCCACGCCGTGATAGCTGACCATCCACGCCGTGATAGCTGACCATCCACGCCGTGATAGCTGACCATCCACGCCGTGATAGCTGACCATCCACACCGTGATAGCTGACCATCCACACCGTGATAGCTGACCATCCAGGCCGTAGTAACATCAGACCAGACTCACCACTCCCCCGTGTCGACAGCCTCAACTGGGCGACATTAAATATTTAAGGAGCCCACACACACATTCCTGCGGGGGGGGGGGTGTACCCTGCTTGGTTTGGGTTGTAGGGTACACGAGTACCTGCAACTGGCTCTGTAGGAGTCATTAAGCACTTACGAAATCTGTACATCTTTCTTAGATTATGGCGGCTTTGTTTACATTTGTTTAATAATTTGTGAAGAACGACCCGCTATGTAGCTATTTATAACATTACTTGCGTTGTAAAGTTTCAAAGTTCTTAAACTATTGAGTAAATATTAATCCAACCACCGTAATTGAGGAAAGATGTATAGGCTTCGCAAGTGGTTGCGTATATGTATGCTTGAAGCCTCACACTCACAAAACACCCGGCTTGTAGCAATTGTGCAGCCATAAGATGCGGCTTATAAATATGTAATAAAGCCTCATCACTCCTTCATAATGCTACTGGTATCACTCCAACAATACATATTTATGGATTATTAAGCAATTAACATCGATTTATTAATTGATAAAAATTAAGCCACCCCAAAAGGTAGCACGGGCATGAATAACCCGTAAATTTAACATCAATCTAGAGTAATATAGATAAATCCGCGCAGTGAAAAGTTTAGGTGAGGAGTAAGTCCTGGTGAAGAGGAGGCGCTTGGTGAGATGGGCTTGGCGCTCCCTCCTGCCCGGGGAGCGCCTCTAGCGTCCCGGCAAGATTAGCCATTATTGGACCTTAATTTCGTCGTTTGTATCACAGGCTAAATGGTAGGAAACATAGCGACAATTACTTCTAGTATAAAAGCAAACTTTGCCCAACAACATCCTTGAGCACTTTTCTTCTCACTCCCGCTCCGTTTCCGTCTTCACCGATGGGTCTAAGTCTGTGGACGGTGTTGGCTACTCTGTTGTTTTTCCTGATTGCACTTATATGTGTTGCTTACCTCCGGAGACTAGCATCTTCACAGCGGAACTTTATGCTATTATCTATGCTCTTCGTCTCCTGCTTTCTCGTTGTCAATCTTCCTTTGTAGTTGTTGTTGACTCTCGTAGTGCCCTCATGGCTCTCGGGTCCTTTAATCCGGTTCATCCAGTGGTTGTTGAGATCCAGCATTGGCTGTTTCTTGTTCACAGTAAATTTAAGTCGGTTGAGTTTTGTTGGGTTCCCAGCCATATTGGTGTCTCTTTGAATGAGCGTGCGGATGCTGCCGCCAGGGAAGCTGTCCCCTCTTGTCCCATCTCTCGTAAAGGTATTCCTTATTCTGACTTTTACCCGGTTATCCATTCCTCCATCCTTACCCGTTGGCAGGCTTATTGGTCGTCTGTTACTGGTAACAAACTGTGTATTCTTAAGAGTTGTGTCCTTGTGGCCGTCCTCCTACCACCGTAACCGACGATGGGAAACGGCTCTGGCGAGGTTGCGTATTGGCCATACTCGCTTAACCCATGGTCACTTGATGGAGCGCCGCCCTGCTCCTTGTCCCGCACATTTGATGGTGCTACATAGCCTTCCTGGTTTGGTGCCTTCTATTGATAATTACTTACTTCCCAACAACAACAATAATAATAATAAACATAATAATTTTTATTTAAAAAAAATATAAAGGAGGAAGAACTTGATAGTGACTGCTTATTTGTTACATGAAGGTACATATTTAATATAGCCAATAGTACGCAAAGCATAAGAATACACACACACACACACACACACACACACACACACACACACACACACTCACCTGTGTATTAGGTGAGTACACACACACACACACACACACACACACACGCATTGATGATTGTATACGTTGTAATCTTGGTCTCTTCTAACTCTGTCTTTCAATGACGTGAGGTTTAAGTCCAGTAGCCTTTCCTTGTAACTCAGATCTCTCAATTCCGGGACTAGTATTATGGCATAGCTCTGAACTTTATCTTGTGTGGACTCCACGCTGGAGCCACATAATCTAGGATTAATCTGACTAAGTATATGGTGTATAATGTCCTAAATGAATACTTTCCTAAATTTCTAAAGACAGTTCTTGTGATAGCCATTCTATCACAAGAACGAGGCATATGCGAGGCTGGCTAACATCAGAACAGGCTTCACGAACCTGTGTAAGGAATCATTCAGAATCTTGTATACCACATGTTAGACCAATCCTGGAGTATGCGGCCCCAGCATGGAGCCCGTACCTTGCCAAGCACAAGACGAAGCTGGAAAAAGTTCAGATGTATGCCACTAGACTAGTCCCGCAACTAAGAGGCATGAGTTACAAGGAAAGGCTGCGGGAAATGCACCTCACAACATTGGAAGACAGAAGAATAAGGGGAGACATGATCACTACCTACAAAATCCTCCGGGGGAATTGACAGGGTAGATAAGGATAAACTGTTTAACACTGGTGGTACGCGAACAAGGGGACACAGGTGGAAACAGTACCCAAATGAGCCACAGGGACGTTAGAAAGAACTTTTTCAGTGTCAGAGTAGTTAACAGATGGAATGCATTAGGCAGTGATGTGGTGGAGGCTGACTCCATACACAGTTTCAAATGTAGATATGATAGAGCCCAGTAGGCTCAGGAATCTGTACACTAGTTGATTGACAGTTGAGAAGCGGGACCAAAGAGCCAAAGCTCTACCCCGGCAAACACAAATAGGTGAGTACAAATTAGGTGAGTACACACACACACACACATACAGGTGGCCTGATAGCTGAGTGGACAGCACTATGGACCCGTAATCCTAGGGTCCGGGTTCGATTCCCGGTGTTGGGAGAAACAAAATGGGCAGAGTTTCTTTCACCCTGATGCCTCTGTTACCTAGCAGTAAATAGGTACCTGGGAGTTACACAACTGTTACGGGCTGCTTACTGGGTGTACTCACCTAGTTGTACTTGCGAGGGTTGAGCTCTGGCTCTTTGGTCCCGCCTCTCAACCGTCAATCAACTGGTGTATGTGTGTGTGTACTCACCTATTTGTGCCTGCAGGATCGAGCATTGACTCTTGGATCCCGCCTTTTGAGCCATCGGTTGTTTACAGCAATAACTCTGGTCCCATTTCCCTATCATACCTGGTTTTAAAATTATGAATAGTATTTGCTTCCACAACCTGTTCCTTAAGTGCATTCCATTTTTCCACTACTCTCACGCTAAAAGAAAACTTCCTAACATCTCTGTGACTCATCTGAGTTTCCAGCTTCCACCCATGTCCCCTCGTTCTGTTACTATTCCGTGTGAACATTTCGTCTATTTCCACTCTGTCAATCCCCCTAAGTATTTTATACGTTCCTATCATGTCCCCCCTCTCCCTTCTTCTTTCTAGTGTCGTAAGGCACAGTTCCCTCAGGCGCTCCTCATACCCCATCCCTCGTAGCTCTGGGACGAGTCTCGTTGCAAACCTCTGAACCTTTTCCAGTTTCATTATATGCTTCTTCAGATGGGGACTCCATGATGAGGCGGCATACTCTAAGACTGGCCTCAGGTAGGCAGTGTAAAGCGCCCTAAAGACCTCCTTACTTAGGTTTCTAAATGATGTTCTAACTTTTGCCAGTGTAGAGAACGCTGCTGTCGTTATCCTATTAATAAGTGCTTCAGGAGATAGATTAGATGTTATTTGAATAGTATGTAGGTGGGTATTTAAAAATATTTTGAACTTGCTGGAATAATATGAATACCTTGTTGATTAGTAAACATTAATATGAATTATCAGTATAAATAATTAAGATTGCTTGAGGTGAATGAGCTGTGGGGTTACTGAACTCTTATTCCTAATACATTTTAGGGATTCATATGGTATAAATTACATCTGATTAATGGCGCAATGGTGGTAAAACAGGCTATTCTCTATGTATGAATGGGTTGTAGAGTTGTGTATATATTCACCTAGTTGTGTTTGCGGGGGGTTGAGCTTTGCTCTTTCGGCCCGCTTCTCAACTGTCAATCAACTATTTACTACTTTTTTTTCTCCACACCACACACACCCCAGGAAGCAGCCCGTGACAGCTGACTAACTCCAAGGTACCTATTTACTGCTAGGTAACAGGGGCATTCAGGGTGAAAAAAAAACTTTACCCATATGTTTCTACCTGGTGCGGGAATCGAACCGCGCCACAGAATTACGAGTGCTGTGCACTATCCACCAGGCTACCAGGCCCCTAGCCTGTTGGTTTAAAAGCAAGTTAGCTGATTTGTGGAGCAAGATGGGGATTTTCGAGGTCTAGGAATGATGAACCTATGAATATACTGGCAAGTATCCAGCTGTAAATAAATCCAAGGAGTAAATAGGAGATACTGCAAAAGGTCTTCTGCAATTTCATTTCTTATGTTCAATATGCGATCTTATCTAGAAAATGAACTTTGAAAATGGGAAACATCAAGAAAATGGGTTTAAATATTCTATTACAGAAAACGGACTTATTCAGGGGAGATGATGAATGAATGACGTCATTGACCATTAGCAATGTCTGTACTTACCTAATTGCCTAATTGTACTTACCTAATTGTGCTTGCGGGGGTTGAGCTCTGGCTCTTTGGTCCCGCCTCTCAACCGTCAATTAACAGGTGTACAGGTTCCTGAGCCTATTGGGCTCTGTGCAGGGCCACTGAGGTGATGAAACTGAAGTGCGACGGAAGGCGGCCTTTTAATCCCCTTGAGCGAAATGGCAGAGACCAAAGACCGGCCGTCGCTGTTTCACGGAAAAAAAATCACGACTTATAGACCAGTTCGAGGAAAAAGCAAAACGGTCGCTCTAAAAGTTGAAAATAGCCCGGCGCCATAGACCGGCCGTGGGAAAAAGCAAAGCGGCCGGTCTATGGGGCCATTTCCACTACTAATATTATGCACATATCTCGCTCACATATTATGCGCATATCGCTCTCATATTGTACACATATTGTACACATATCGCCCTCATTTTGTTCAAATATTGTGCACGTGTCACCCACATATTGCACACGTGTTTGTACACATATTGTACACATACCGCCCACATATTGTGTACACATATCACCCACATTTTATGCCCACATAGTGTCCACATATCGGCCACACGTAAACTACCTTAGCAGGAGGAAGGGCGGGAAAACAGAAGTGATAACATAGCACCAATTATTTTGGTCTTGTTGTTGCTGTATTTACTTACTGGCAACTCTTCCGCGGGATGTTGGCCAGAGAAATTCATTTTCTATTTATTCATTTGAGCGACATATCTGATCATCTTTTGTCATACTGTTGTCAGAGGTCTGCCATACATCTGTCACGCTCATGTTGAACAGCTGTCATGAACCTGTCATAAATCTACCACAAACCTGTCATAAATCTACTCCAAACCTGTCATAAATCTACCCCAAACCTGTCATATGCCTCTCAAACTTATGTCTGGATTATGTCATTCACCTGTCATACTGTTGCCACACGCCTGTCATACACACCTGCAACCACAAGCCTGTCGTACACACCTGCAACCACAAGCCTGCTATACACATGCAACCACAAGCCTGTCATACACATGCAACCACAAGCCTGTCATACACACCTGCAACCACAAGTTTGTCATACATACCTGTAACCACAAGCCTGTCATACACACCTGCAACCACAAGCCTGACATACACACCTGCAACCACAAGCCTGACATACACACCTGCAACCACAAGCCTGTCATACACCTGCAACCACAAGCCTGTCATACACCTGCAACCACAAGCCACAACAATAACTATGGGGGGGTAACAATATCACAACAATAACTATGGGGGGTAACAATATCACAACAATAACTATGGGGGTAACAATATCACAACAATAACTATGGGGGGGTAACAATATCACAACAATAACTATGGGGGGTAACAATATCACAACAATAACTATGGGGGGGTAACAATATCACAACAATAACTATGGGGGTAACAATATCACAACAATAACTATGGGGGTAACAATATCACAACAATAACTATGAGGGGTAACAATATCACAACAATAACTATGGGGGGGTAACAATATCACAACAATAACTATGGGGGTAACAATATCACAACAATAACTATGGGGGGGTAATAATATCACAACAATAACTATGGGGGGGTAACAATATCACAACAATAACTATGGGGGGGTAACAATATCACAACAATAACTATGGGGGGGTAACAATATCACAACAATAACTATGGGGGGGTAACAATATCACAACAATAACTATGGGGGTAACAATATCACAACAATAACTATGGGGGGGTAACAATATCACAACAATAACTATGGGGGGGTAACAATATCACAACAATAACTATGGGGGGGTAACAATATCACAACAATAACTATGGGGTAACAATATCACAACAATAACTATGGGGGTAACAATATCACAACAATAACTATGGGGGGGTAACAATATCACAACAATAACTATGGGGGGGTAACAATATCACAACAATAACTATGGGGGGGTAACAATATCACAACAATAACTATGGGGGTAACAATATCACAACAACAACTATGGGGGGGTAACAATATCACAACAATAACTATGGGGGTAACAATATCACAACAATAACTATGGGGGTAACAATATCACAACAATAACTATGGGGGGGTAACAATATCACAACAATAACTATGGGGGGGTAACAATATCACAACAATAACTATGGGGGGGTAACAATATCACAACAATAACTATGGGGGTAACAATATCACAACAACAACTATGGGGGGGTAACAATATCACAACAATAACTATGGGGGTAACAATATCACAACAATAACTATGGGGGTAACAATATCACAACAATAACTATGGGGGGGTAACAATATCACAACAATAACTATGGGGGTAACAATATCACAACAATAACTATGGGGGGGTAACAATATCACAACAATAACTATGGGGGGGTAACAATATCACAACAATAACTATGGGGGGTAACAATATCACAACAATAACTATGGGGGGGTAACAATATCACAACAATAACTATGGGGGTAACAATATCACAACAATAACTATGGGGGTAACAATATCACAACAATAACTATGGGGGGGTAACAATATCACAACAATAACTATGGGGGGTAACAATATCACAACAATAACTATGGGGGGGTAACAATATCACAACAATAACTATGGGGGTAACAATATCACAACAATAACTATGGAGGGGTAACAATATCACAACAATAACTATGGGGGGGTAACAATATCACAACAATAACTATGGGGGTAACAATATCACAACAACAACTATGGGGGGGTAACAATATCACAACAATAACTATGGGGGTAACAATATCACAACAATAACTATGGGGGTAACAATATCACAACAATAACTATGGGGGGGTAACAATATCACAACAATAACTATGGGGGTAACAATATCACAACAATAACTATGGGGGGTAACAATATCACAACAATAACTATGGGGGGGTAACAATATCACAACAATAACTATGGGGGGGTAACAATAGCACAACAATAACTATGGGGGTAACAATATCACAACAATAACTATGGGGGGGTAACAATAGCACAACAATAACTATGGGGGTAACAATATCACAACAATAACTATGGGGGGTAACAATATCACAACAATAACTATGGGGGTAACAATATCACAACAATAACTATGGGGGTAACAATATCACAACAACAACTATAGAGGTAATCAACAACAACAACAACAACAACAACAACAACAACCTTGCAACAGAACAAGTTACAATTAAACAAATGTTTTACATTCAATATTTGAGCAATTGTTGACACATTAGATTTATTAAAGGAAACAAAATGTTGTTATAATTATGTTCCATTACTACATTGGCGCCGGGTCTTGAGCAACGGCAGGACGGCTCGTGCCAAGTTTGGAACTGGTCTGGCCTTAGTTTGGTGTTGGTTCACCTGAGAACATCGCTTACACTAAAATGTTCACTAGAAAACATTCCTTACACTAAAATGTTCACTACGCACAACACTTACACCACAATGTTCACTTCAAAACAACACTTAAACTACAATGTTCACTACAACACTACACTTACACCACAATGTTCACTACAACACTATACAACAACTACGACCCGCATAAAATGTTCAACAAGTGTATATAGCTCCCATTTACTCTGTATGATTTGCATACAACAAATTTGTCAATTTCTAATTGCTAACACTAAGCGTATACATTAGATGTATATCCTATTCATGCCCTGAGTGCCCTCATACTCTGAGCGCCCTCATACCCTGAGCGCCCTCATACCCTGAGCGCCCTCATACCCTGAGTGCCCTCATACTCTGAGCGCCCTCATACCCTGAGTGCCCTCATACCCTGAGCGCCCTCATACCCTGAGT
The DNA here is from genome assembly GCF_040958095.1 of Procambarus clarkii. Classification (NCBI taxonomy): domain Eukaryota; kingdom Metazoa; phylum Arthropoda; class Malacostraca; order Decapoda; family Cambaridae; genus Procambarus; species Procambarus clarkii. The sequence goes on from NC_091167.1 coordinate 40,077,714, forward strand.
GCCCTCATACTCTGAGCGCCCTCATACCCTGAGTGCCCTCATACTCTGAGCGCCCTCATACCCTGAGTGCCCTCATACCCTGAGCGCCCTCATGCCCTGAGTGCCCTCATACTCTGAGCGCCCTCATACCCTGAGTGCCCTCATACCCTGAGCGCCCTCATACCCTGAGTGCCCTCATACCCTGAGCGCCCTCATACCCTGAGTGCCCTCATACTCTGAGCGCCCTCATACCCTGAGTGCCCTCATACCCTGAGCGCCCTCATACCCTGAGTGCCCTCATACTATGAGCGCCCTCATACCCTGAGTGCCCTCATACCCTGAGCGCCTTCATACCCTGAGTGCCCTCATACTCTGAGCGCCCTCATACCCTGAGTGCCCTCATACCCTGAGCGCCCTCATACCCTGAGCGCCCTCATACCCTGAGCGCCCTCATACCCTGAGCGCCCTCATGATTCTCTTTATGTATGAGTACCCAGATTGGCCTGACGGAGCCATGATCGACAGCCAGCATTAATATCAAACCAATCACTCATTACATAATTATTATACATACGCTGCTGCCTAGATGTCCGCTTCATACAACATACAGCATCATTCTTCCAACTCCATACATGCTCACAAGTCTCCAAAATCTTTCTCCTTTGACTTTACTAAATGTTTGATCCAAGTCCCTTGTAGATTACGAGCTTTCTCGCAGGCGTTATGTAGGTGACTTAAACTAAATATCTGTTCTTCACACTCTTCTACTGTGGAACAGACCTCGTTCATCACTGTTCTTCACACATTACCACTGTGGAACAGAGCTTGTTCATCACTGTTCTTCACACTCTTCTACTGTGGAACAGAGCTTGTTCATCACTGTTCTTCACACATTACCACTGTGGAACAGAGCTTGTTCATCACTGTTCTTCACACTCTTCTACTGTGGAACAGAGCTTGTTCATCACTGTTCTTCACACACTACCACTGTGGAACAGAGCTTGTTCATCACTGTTCTTCACACACTACCACTGTGGAACAGAGCTTGTTCATCACTGTTCTTCACACACTACCACTGTGGAACAGAGCTTGTTCATCACTGTTCTTCACACACTACCACTGTGGAACAGACCTTGTTCATCACTGTTCTTCACACACTACCACTGTGGAACAGACCTTGTTCATCACTGTTCTTCACACACTACCACTGTGGAACAGACCTTGTTCATCACTGTTCTTCACACACTACCACTGTGGAACAGACCTTGTTCATCACTGTTCTTCACACACTACCACTGTGGAACAGACCTTGTTCATCACTGTTCTTCACACACTACCACTGTGGAACAGACCTTGTTCATCACTGTTCTTCACACACTACCACTGTGGAACAGACCTTGTTCATCACTGTTCTTCACACACTACCACTGTGGAACAGACCTTGTTCATCACTGTTCTTCACACACTACCACTGTGGAACAGACCTTGTTCATCACTGTTCTTCACACACTACCACTGTGGAACAGACCTTGTTCATCACTGTTCTTCACACACTACCACTGTGGAACAGACCTTGTTCATCACTGTTCTTCACACACTACCACTGTGGAACAGACCTTGTTCATCACTGTTCTTCACACACTACCACTGTGGAACAGACCTTGTTCATCACTGTTCTTCACACACTACCACTGTGGAACAGACCTTGTTCATCACTGTTCTTCACACACTACCACTGTGGAACAGACCTTGTTCATCACTGTTCTTCACACACTACCACTGTGGAACAGACCTTGTTCATCACTGTTCTTCACACACTACCACTGTGGAACAGACCTTGTTCATCACTGTTCTTCACACACTACCACTGTGGAACAGACCTTGTTCATCACTGTTCTTCACACACTACCACTGTGGAACAGACCTTGTTCATCACTGTTCTTCACACACTACCACTGTGGAACAGACCTTGTTCATCACTGTTCTTCACACACTACCACTGTGGAACAGAGCTTGTTCATCACTGTTCTTCACACACTACCACTGTGGAACAGACCTTGTTCATCACTGTTCTTCACACACTACCACTGTGGAACAGACCTTGTTCATCACTGTTCTTCACACACTACCACTGTGGAACAGACCTTGTTCATCACTGTTCTTCACACACTACCACTGTGGAACAGACCTTGTTCATCACTGTTCTTCACACACTACCACTGTGGAACAGAGCTTGTTCATCACTGTTCTTCACACACTACCACTGTGGAACAGACCTTGTTCATCACTGTTCTTCACACACTACCACTGTGGAACAGACCTTGTTCATCACTGTTCTTCACACACTACCACTGTGGAACAGACCTTGTTCATCACTGTTCTTCACACACTACCACTGTGGAACAGACCTTGTTCATCACTGTTCTTCACACACTACCACTGTGGAACAGACCTTGTTCATCACTGTTCTTCACACACTACCACTGTGGAACAGACCTTGTTCATCACTGTTCTTCACACACTACCACTGTGGAACAGACCTTGTTCATCACTGTTCTTCACACACTACCACTGTGGAACAGACCTTGTTCATCACTGTTCTTCACACACTACCACTGTGGAACAGACCTTGTTCATCACTGTTCTTCACACACTACCACTGTGGAACAGAGCTTGTTCATCACTGTTCTTCACACACTACCACTGTGGAACAGACCTTGTTCATCACTGTTCTTCACACACTACCACTGTGGAACAGACCTTGTTCATCACTGTTCTTCACACACTACCACTGTGGAACAGACCTTGTTCATCACTGTTCTTCACACACTACCACTGTGGAACAGACCTTGTTCATCACTGTTCTTCACACACTACCACTGTGGAACAGACCTTGTTCATCACTGTTCTTCACACACTACCACTGTGGAACAGACCTTGTTCATCACTGTTCTTCACACACTACCACTGTGGAACAGACCTTGTTCATCACTGTTCTTCACACACTACCACTGTGGAACAGACCTTGTTCATCACTGTTCTTCACACACTACCACTGTGGAACAGACCTTGTTCATCACTGTTCTTCACACACTACCACTGTGGAACAGACCTTGTTCATCACTGTTCTTCACACACTACCACTGTGGAACAGACCTTGTTCACCTCCACCGTTATTTCTCATATTTTTTCACTTGTCTTGTTATATCTTTCAAACAGTCGAGTCTTCGTTATCACTGTTGTCCCTGGGGCCAGATTCACGAAGCAGTTACGCAAGCACTTACTAACCTGTACATCTTTCCTCAATCTTGGACGGCTTTGGTTACAATTATTAAACAGTTTACAAGCATGAAAACTTCTCTCTCAACTGTCGTTATTGTTATAAACAGCCTCCTGGTACTTCGGAGCTTATTAACTGTTTAATAATTGCAAACAAAGCCGCCAAAGTTTGAGAAAAGATGTACAGGTTCGTAAGTGCTTGCGTAACTGCTTCGTGAATGTGGCCCCAGGAGAACAAGGGCCCGTCGCCACAGTAAAGTACACCCGCAACAGTTCGGTATCATTTCCTTTTATCCCTTTTCATCAGTTAACATTACCAGGTTCTTCTCCTCTGCCTCTATTGCTCTCACATTGCTCACAGCCATCCATACCTGCTTTTCCCTGCTGGGGTCTGGCCAGGTACCCAGTCCGTCATCATTAGGATCACCAACGTCAAGAAACTATGGCACTAAAATGCCCTTGTCCTAACCTACCAGAGGACCCAAAACAGAAAACGGGACAGTGTGTGAACTGTGCCTATTTTCAAGCTAAACTAAATTTCTTTCATCCTAAACCTGCTTCCAACATTTTTAGTACAGGGGTCTGCCTTCCCTTCATGTCTGAACTCAAACCTCTAACTAACACATTTCGTCCTCTTGACTTAAAACTCTAACGTAACTAACGTTACTAGCACTCTTCGTAGTAATCTGGTTCACACTGTTCCTCCTGCCTCTAATGCTGCTGGTGTCTACTCTATTTCCTGTTCGTCTTGTCCTCTACAATACTTTGGTGAAACTGGCCCTACACTAAATGACAGACTTAAAGAACACAAAAGAAGTGTTAAGTATGCAGACACAAGCAGTGCTCTCTTCTGTCATGTTAGGGATTATATAATCATCCTGTTGATTGGTCTTCCTCTATAATAATCTTTCCTGCCTCTACACAGACGCCGTCTTGTTGAATCAGCTCTGATACACAACGTACCCAACATGAACCTGAGTCCTGGCTGTGTTGTTGTTGACTCTTCCCTTTCACAGTACATACTCAAATGTTCCAAACTTTCTAACAAACGTGACCTAACATAAGCCTACCCTTCTTTTTCTCTTTCTTTTCTTGTTTTCTTTCTCTTGTTTCTCTCACGCTCCCATTCTTACTCTAATTATTACTCCCTATATTACACCTTACCTTTCGCCTTGCTTTTATCTTCCTCTAAGATTTCCGTCTCCTCACCTCTTTCTTGCCTTACCTTATGCCCGTGCCTCTCTCGTCTCATCACAGTCGGCTTGATAATGGATCAGGACGGACCGAAACGTCGCCGTTTCTTCAATTTCTAGTGTGTGGTTTGGTCAACATTTTTTCAGCCACGTTATTGTGACTTTTCATCTGTATAGCTTAATATTAAGAAAAGTGTGAAGAACACGTGAGATGGTCGAAGCCCCAATAACACCCTTAACACCTGTAATGTTAGTTTATTTGCATTTCGGCACTTGTAGGTCCTTCAATTAAACATGTGTGTTTCATCCACACGTACTGTGTAATTTGAACCTGTCACGTTGTTATTGGGATTTACTGATTTCCTATCTCGTCCATATTAGTATACAGTATAAGAAAAGATGCAAACTCCCTGGGGCTCATGTGCATTTCCAACCGTAACTACTCACATATATGTCTAACACACATTTGAAACAATTCTACATCTATTATGTTACCTGGCAACGCGACCAATAACAACAACCCCTTTACCAGTATTTACCCTGGTCTTTTTTCTGAATCTAAACTTATCCAGTTTATATCCATTGTTTTGTGATTATATATTTACCCCGTATCGTCATGGCCACCTGGTGACCCAAGCTATTGGAGGATTGTGGTATACGATATTCACCCGAGGCCCGAGGACCACTAACACTAGTGGCCTCCACAAGGACAGGAAGCCGGCGGCTTGTCTAAGATCCCCCCTCCATTTGTCCTGATGATCTTTTCCCGTTTGACTTTAACATTTAACAGAGTTTGGGCATTACGACTTCGGCGGGTAGGCGGTTCCATGGGTTTATATCCCTGTGGGTGAAGAAGCATCTCCTGTTCTCAGGAGATGCTTTTTGCTTTCAGTATGGCCAGGTATTTGGAGAGGAAGGGTTAGGTGGGTGTGGAGTGGCAGGAACAAGTTATAGATACTTGGCTGGGAGAGTACAATCCAAATACCATCCGGCTGACATCTTGCAACTCTAATATCATTACCTATCCTTAGAACCTTTCATTTGTCATCATTAAATTACATCTGCCATCTTTCGACCATTTCAAAAGCCAATTTGGATCGTCTTGAAGTGATTGTGAGTCTTCTTCTGAGTTTATTTCTCGGTCAACTTTCATATCGTTTGCAAATATGTAAATATTGCTGCTCGGTCCAGAATCTAAATCATTTACTGTATATGTATGGTAAACAAGAGAGGTCCCAGGACAGACCCTTGAGGCACTCCACTTACAACGGTCTCCCACTATGACTTAACACCATTTATACTAACAGTTTCCTTTCATATAACGATTACCTTATGCAACTTAAGATTGCACCCCAATAGAGTGAACTTCTTTCTTTTTAGTCAGTCTTTCGTGGAGTACAATATCAAAAGGTTTGCTAAAGTTCAGGTACACGACGTCACAATCTTTTCTACTATTAACTTCTTCAAATATGCTGGAATGTAATGAAAGCAAATTTGCCAAACATGAGTGGCCCTTAGTGAAACCATGCTGTGACATTTATTAATCTACGTTTTCAAGATGTAGATGAATTGCAATTATTAATTTAAGCAATTTTCTCACAATAAATGTTAAGCCAATTGGCTGATGGTTCGACACAAGTAATATATCTCCTTTCATAAAAAAATGGTACCACATTAGCAACCCTCCATGACTGGTACTCTGCCTGACTAAAGATTTATTAAATATCAAGGCAGGCTCATAAACGTCGTCTTTGCTTTCTTTAAGCACACTGGCAAATACCTCGTCCGGCCCTAGGGACTTGTTTCACTTTAATTGTTATATTTGTTTAATAACTTGTTCCCTGGTGATCATTAAACTATTCAACCTGTTCTCTTCACCACCCATATTCTTGCGCCCAACTACCACCGCCTACCACAACTACGTTAACAACTTCTAGTACCGCCACTCTTACTACTACTAGGCCTACTTCCAGGCCTACAACGGCTACCCTCACCACCTACCTTCACTACCACAACCCCCATCACCTGTACCATCAACACTACGACTGCCACAACAGTTACTGCCACTAGAGTGAAAAAGTATATAGGATACAAATGAAATTAAATATATCTAAATGTCGCAATTAATAGCCAGAACAGCACTACTTGGCCTAGTATGCAAGGCCCATTTACCTAACAGGCATTGATTTTCGTTATTTTCAAATATTTCTTTCCAAATTGATTTATTCCAATTATTATTATTATTATTATTATTATTATTATTATTATTATTATTATTATTATTATTATTTTTATTATTATTATTATTATTATTATTATTATTATTATTATTATTATTATTATTATTATTATTATTATTATTATTATTATTATTATTATTATATTAGGAACAAGAATTACAGACAGTTATGATTGGTTAGGTTAGGTTAGGATTGATAAAATTTCTATATTAATTTTAGCTAAAAAATCGTCATAAATGAAGCTTCTCACTTTCCCTGATTATTTTTTAATTAATTATTCGCTAAATACTTTATTATTCCATTAATATAAATTTTTGAAACGTATCATTTCAGGAAAATTCTGCTTATTAGGCAACTTGGCCAATTAGGAAGAGCATAAAATAATATATCCTGAAATGTTAGCGCGGCAAGATTTCCCGGGCGTTTGAAATTCGCGCGGAAATGTAGTTTGAGCCGTGAAGTAGTGCGATAATTTGACATATAATAAAATATTTATGCTAGGCTATAGAGACTTAAATCTCATGAAATTTATTTTAAGGTAATTTAAATTACATCACGATGCTCATGAAGTGTATGAGAATATAAAATTTGTTAATTATATTGATTTATTTCGTGAATGGTGGTTGGGTGTTCTCAGGCCGCCCGCAGCAGCCAAAGCGCGTTGCCAAGTGTACAAATCAATACACAATTACCAAATTTTACTGGAATATATTAATAACCTCATCATAAGCTTTATACACATTAGGTTAAATTTTGCAGATATTTATTTATTATGCTTACTATTTTGCTGTATATCAATAACATATATTGTGTCTCCTTAATGCGTACAAGAAGTAAAAAAAATGTTCATCTGGCAGGGCGTCATACATGTAATGAGCATCTGGAATGGAAATAAAAACTGCTAAAAAAATTTAATTATTCTATACAATTTTAAGAAATAAATGTTATTTTAGGAAACTAAAATTATTTCAAGCTTTTCAGATAGAATAGCTATTTAATTGTGGTGAAAAGTATTAGCCCCAACACTTATCTTGACCCATATCTCAGGCAGTTTTGTTTACATCGTGTGTATACGACCTTGTCGCCTGGAAGTGTAGTCATATTCTTGTCGGAGTGTACCCTGGTCACCTGGTGACCATGACCACCTGGTGACCCTAGCTACCTGGTTACCAGGTTAATGTCATCGCCCCGAGTCCCACCGGACGCAGGTAGTTCATACTAGTGGTGGTGCAGGTGGATATTAATGAGGAGAGGTACCCTGGCAGCAGGGAAGTATAAGGAGGTCCCCCCCCCCCTTGTGTTCCTGGGGACTGTGTGTCCCCACCTTGTTTACCTTGGGGACTGTGTCCCCACCTTGTGTACGTGGGAACTGTGTGTTCCCACCTTGTGTACGTGGGAACAGTGTGTTCCCACCTTGTGTACGTGGGAACAGTGTGTTCCCACCTTGTGTACGTGGGAACAGTGTGTCCCCACCTTGTGTACGTGGGGACTGTGTGTCCCCCCACCTTGTGTACGTGGGGACTGTGTGTCCCCCCACCTTGTGTACGTGGGGACTGTGTGTCCCCCCACCTTGTGTACGTGGGGACTGTGTGTCCCCCCACCTTGTGTACGTGGGGACTGTGTGTCCCCCCACCTTGTGTACGTGGGGACTGTGTGTCCCCCCACCTTGTGTACGTGGGGACTGTGTGTCCCCCCACCTTGTGTACGTGGGGACTGTGTGTCCCCCCACCTTGTGTACGTGGGGACTGTGTGTCCCCCCACCTTGTGTACGTGGGGACTGTGTCCCCCCACCTTGTGTACGTGGGGACTGTGTGTCCCCCCACCTTGTGTACGTGGGGACTGTGTGTCCCCCCACCTTGTGTACGTGGGGACTGTGTGTCCCCCCACCTTGTGTACGTGGGGACTGTGTGTCCCCCCACCTTGTGTACGTGGGGACTGTGTGTCCCCCCACCTTGTGTACGTGGGGACTGTGTGTCCCCCCACCTTGTGTACGTGGGGACTGTGTGTCCCCCCACCTTGTGTACGTGGGGACTGTGTGTCCCCCCACCTTGTGTATCTGGGGACTGTGTGTCCCCCCACCTTGTGTATCTGGGGACTGTGTGTCCCCACCTTGTATATCTGGGGGACTGTAATTACCTAAGTGTAGTTACAGGATGAGAGCTACGCTCGTGGTGTCCCGTCTTCCCAGCACTCTGTCATATAACGCTTTGAAACTACTGACGGTTTTGGCCTCCACCACCTTCTCGCCTAACTTGTTCCAACCGTCTACCACTCTGTTTACAAAAGTGAATTTTCTTGTATTTCTCCGGCAGCTTTGTTTCATTAGTTTAAATCTATGACCTCTTGTTCTTGAAGTTCCGGGTCTCAGGAATTCTTCCCTATAAATTTTATCGATTCCTGTTACTATTTTGAACGTAGTGATCATATCGCCTCTTTTTCTTCTATAATAGAAGAAAGGTGCCCACCACAAGGTGGGCCATTGTGTGGCCCACCTTGTGTTCCTGGGGACTGTGTGGCCCACCTTGTGTATCTGGGGATTGTGTGGCCCGGCCCACCTTGTGTATCTGGGGACTGTGTGGCCCGGCCCACCTTGTGTATCTGGGGACTGTAATTACCTAAGTAATAAACCTAAGTGTAGTTAAAGGATGAGAACTATGCTCATGGTGTCCAGTCTTTCCAGTACTTCTTATCATAACGCTTTGAAACTACAGATGGTTTTGGCCTCCACCTTCTCACCTGTTCCTTCTAGTCTGTTCCTTCTCACCCTCGTCTGTCTGTCAGATAATGTTTCATCCTTGTCAGAAGCCCCTTTCTGTACCTGAGGACTGTACTCGTCTAGTTGTACTTGACTATTTGTGCCAGCAGGACCGAGCATTGACTCATGGATCCCGCCTTTCTATCCATTGGTTGTTTATAGTAGTGACTTGTCTTATTTCCCTATCATATCTAGTTTTAAAATTATGAAGAGAGTTTGCTTCCACAACCTGTTCCTTAAGTTCATTCCATTTTTCCACTACTCTCATGCTAAAAGAAAACTAACTAGCATCCCTGTGACTCGTCTGACTTTCTAGCTTCTACCCATGTCCCCTTGTTCTGTTAGTATTCAATGTGAACATTTTGTCTATTTCCATTCTGTCAATCTTAAGTATTTTATATGCTTCTATCAAAAACACTCCTCACCCTCCTTTTTGCTAGTGTCGTCAGGTTTAGTTCCTCCAGTCTCTTCATACCCCCCCATCCCACGTAACTGGGATGAGCCTCGTTGCAAACTACTAAACCTTTTCCAGTTTCCTTATGTGCTTCTTCAGGTGGGGACTCCATGATGGGGCAGCATACTCTAATACTGGTCTCACTTAGGCAGTGTAAAGTGCTCTAAATACCTTTTTACTGAGGTTTCTGAATGATCTAACTTTTGCCAGTGTAGAGTATGCTGCTGTCATTATCCTATTTACATGTGCCTCAGGAGTTGGATTACACTCCCAGGTGTACCTCACAGCTGTTCCTCTCAGCTGTTCCTCATGGGTGTACCTCGCAGCTGGATCTCCCGAATGTACCTCACGGCTGTTCCTCCTAGGTTTACTGTACTTCACAGCTGGTTCTCCCAGGTGTGCCTCACGGTTATTCCTGTCAGGTGTTCCTCCTGTGTGTATCTCTTGGGGTACTCTGGAGACAGGACAGCACAAAACAATTAATGCAAAATAACATGCATGTATGAAAAATGCTTTTATATTAAAGTGAGATAAACATCAAAAAATTATATAGAGAACATTATACAGTAGTTTATTATTTAATAAGTGATTTTTCTTACTAGATATATATTGTAATCTATGTATTCTTACTATGTATATATTGTTGTTTAGTTGTGTAATCTTATGTGACTTTTGTCTTGTCAGATGGAGTGCAGGAGAACAGAGTGATTTGTTGGAAAGGGCTCCATCATGGCTGGTAAGTTAACAGCAGGAAAGCTAATGCTAATACACTATTGTATGCTTAAATTTGTTCTTATTTAATTGTGACTAAAAGACTTTTAATCACAAAGATGATATTTATTCAAAATAATTTGCCCTCTCTGATTTGTGTATAGTACCTGTATACTTTTTTCTAAATGGAGGATTTAGCAGTACAGTATCCTTTTTTTAGCTGGCTAAATATTTGTATATTTTATTTACCACCTCCAGAAGCAAAATTAATACCAACCATAGAATTTAGTTTCAAATATTAGTACTGAATTGCCAAATGACTATGAAGACCCTGCAAGGACAAAATACTGTACAGTTTGGCAGACCAACATTTTTAACTATGTAAAAGGGATTTTTTCAATATTACTCAACAGGTCATACTAGGGTAATACAGGGACATCTCGGTTTACGAATTTAATCCATTCCTGGAGACAGTTCGTAATTCGATAATTCATAAACCGAAGCAAATTTCCCCATAAGAAATAATTGGAAATGAATTACGGTAATCTGTTCCTGACTCCCCAAAAAACTTCACTTCAAAGTAAATTTTATATCTAATTCACCCAAATCTTCACTACAAAATTATGTTCAAGTTATTACTTACCTATGCTGACTCCTGTTGGCATATGGAAGATGGTGAGGAGGGGGTTTGGAGGAGAGGTGTTACTGTTTGGAAGGAGAGTCCCCTTCCTATAACATCAGGCAGTGAAGACTTCTCTGGAATGCACTCTCTGGCACATTTTGCCTGCATTCCACTAGGACCTGGTTGTGGCTCACTGCTTGATTTTCTTGCAAGAAAACGTTCCATTGAAGATTGTTTTTCCTTTCTATGCAACACTTGTCTGTAGTAAGGCATCACATTGTCATTGAAAAGGTTAATGCAACGGCCTACTACAGCTTTCTCTGGGTGAGTCGTTTCAACAAAAGTTTGCATTTCTTCCCACAGCCTACACCACTTCCTAATTGTTGAGGAAGAGACATTCTCTACTGCCTCATCCTCCCCCGAAGAAATATTCTCGGCTGCCTCTTGTTGCTGCTCCTTTTGAAGGGCTTGGAGTTCCTCGGTGGTCAGTTCTTCATTGTGTTCTTCCACCAACTCCTCCGCATCAGCACCATCCAATTCAAAGCCCATTTTCCGGCCCATAGTAACAATTTCCTCAACAATAGGCACTTCATTTACAGGCTCAAACCCTTCAAAGTCTAGTTCTGACACACATTCAGACCACAATTTTCTCCAGCCAGAGATCAGGGTTCTTCGAGTCACTTCTTGCCAGGCTTTCTCAACGAGTTTTAAAGCACTACAAATGTTAAGATGGTATTTGCGGAATTCTTTGAGGGTGAGGTTTGTGGCATCAGTCACTTCAAAATATTTCAGGGAAAGTGCCCTTTCATAAAGATTCTTAAAATTCGCTATGATTTTCTGGTCCGTAAGCTGAATTAGAGGAGTGGTGTTAGGAGGAAGGAACTTTATTGTGACAAAATTAACCCTTGTGTTGCTAAGGGCCATTGTCACCCACAGGTGCATAACAAAAAAAAAAAATTCTTCTAAACTTGTTAATTTGTGTTCCCTGATCACGGGAAAAATAATAAAAAAATCGAAAGTGGCATATTTTGCCCGCTATAGCGCGGGGAAGACGCAAAAAGAGGTGCTGACTCAGCATGCGTCCGAGGCAGCCTGTTCAGCCCCAGCTGTCAGGCAGGAGTAGCCACAAGGAGATAATTACCTAATTATTTCAATGTCTCTGATTGATTTTTCTTCATTTTTTTGCTGTAATATTATTCAATAGTGTGCAGTGTGATATATTTATATAATAAAATGTGTGAATCATCTCTGTACTCAAAATTATGGTGTGCATATTATTGATTCAATTATTCTGTTCATAAAACAATAAACAAATACTTTGTTGGTTATTACACTATATACACAGGTTATATATGTATCTACATGTTTTGTTCACCATAACGAACCACTAAGTTGATGTTGCAAGTCAAAAAGCGGCGAGGTGTGGCCACCACATCTGCCAGTCAGCCTCTCGCTGCCACTCTCTCCCACTCTCTCCCTCAACTCCCTCAATGACTCCTCACTCGCCCACATCCTCCTCTACCATACTGTTTTTGCTTTTATTCACTATATACAGGCTTTATATATAAGTTTCTACATATTCTGTTCACCATAACTGTTCAACTAAGCTGGTATAGTGCCCAAAGAGCATAGAGCCACCCCTACCAACATGACAAATCATGCAGATGTCACCGCCTCCCTCACCAAAAAGGCTTCTACCCCACACTCCTTTTGCTGTTATTACATTATATATACACGTTATATATAAGTATCTACATTTGTGTTCACCATAACAAACCACTAAGTTGGTATGCTTAGTGGCAGTGGCAGCCTGCCACTGGCTGGCACTCCCTCCCTCCCTCACCTTACCTGACTCTCCACCATTCTCCTCCCACCATACTGTTTTTTGCTTTTATTCAGCATATACTTACATATATAAGTATCTGCATGTTTTGTTCACCATAGCGAACAACTAAGCTGGTATAGTGAGTCCAGACAATAAAAGGTAGTCATACAGAGTCAGCAGACAATGCTACCTCTCTCCCACCAAGAATACTCCTCCCACTACAGCGCTAATTATCGCAACAGTCCTGCTATTATCAGAATCCTGGTCATTTTTATCACAGTCAGGGGTCTTATGTAATACTGTACTATCATCGCTAAATAATAGCATGTACAGTACATATATATTATGGCATTTTTAGGCGATGCTGTGGTCACAAGCTGAACAGCAGTGCTGTGATCTCATTCTGTACTTAATTGTGCTTGCGGGGGTCGAGCTCTGGCTCTTTGGTCCCGCATGTGTGCGTCAACCTTGGTGGCTCACTCAGTACTGAGGACCTCACACTCGGGAATGTGGCCCACGATTTTTTTTTAAATTGCGTCTGTTAACAAGAGCCCTGATGAAGGCGAGGTGAACCCCATGTATCTGCGGGTCGTTTAAATCTTGCTTAGTACTCCAACACGTCATCTGACATGATGCGCACTTTTGGGCAAATTACTCAACACGTCATGTGACGTGTTGCGCAGTTTAATGGTTAAATTTGTCCTACAATGCATCTTCCATGCCTGGAGGATGAGCAGGAGCATTGTCGAGAAGAAGCAGGGCCTTGAGTGTCAAACTTTTCTCCTGCAGATATTTTTGTATGGCAGGGCACTCCACCTCATTCACCCACTCTGTAAAAAATATCCTAGTCACTCATGACTTACTATTAGCCCTTCACATCGCACACACATTTGGCTCTTTTCTGCACACTATTTTTTTGAAACCCTTGGATTTTCAGAATGATACACAAACAAGGGTTTAATTTTCAAATCGCCACTCGCATTTCCACACAGCACAAGAGTAAACCTATCTTTCATAGATTTGTGTCCGGGCAATGATTTCTCCTTCTGGGTAATTTATGTCCTCTTAGGCAATCTTTTCCAGAACAGTCCTGTCTCATCACAATTAAACACTTGTTGCGGTAGGTATCCCTCAGCCTCTACAAAATCTTTAAATTCTTCAATAAATCTTTCAGCCGCTAGTTTGTCTGAGCTGGCGGCGTCCCCATGCCTCACAACACTATGAATACCACTTCTTTTTCTAAATTTTTTAAACCATCCCCTGCTTGCCTTAAAGTCTTTCGTATCTGCACTCGTTCCAGGGGTTTTCTTTACAAGGTTTTCGTGCAATACACTGGCGTTCTCACAAATGATGGCCTCTGAAATGCTACCACCTGCTAACTCCTTGTTGTGTATCCAAATTAATAACAACTTTTCCACATCCTCAAGTATTTGTGTTCTTTGTTTTGTGATTGTTGATATGCCTTTTGCCACTTTAGTATTCAGAATGTTCTTTTTCTTGGCAAGTAAAATGCATGTCGTTGACATGGATTTGTTGTACTGCCTAACTAGTTCAACAACATGAGTACCAGTTTCATGCTTACGAATGATCTCTTGTTTTTCCTCTATGGTCATTCTCGCATGTGATTTCTTGCCTTGAACCTTACCACTGGCTTTCTTGGGGACCCATGGCAAGATATATAACAACAACTTTTATGCTCAAATAGCCAAAAATCTGAAAAAAAACTGTAAATCCTTGTGAAGAATACAGGCGGGATAATCACTGGACACGAGGCACTGGTAAACTGAGGCACAATCGCCGTGCCACCACGTGCTAGGTCAGCCGTATGCGTATCAAGAAACTTGTATCCCGATTAAAATTTTCCGAACAAATCGGGCTTGTAACCCGAAAAGTTCGTAAACAGGGGCGTTTGTAAACAGAGGTACCACTGTACTATTAACGTCCTACGTTAATAGAATGCTTACAGAAGGACTGCCCTAAACACACGCAGCTCAAAGTGAAGATTAGACCAAGTTCATGCAACAAGTGACGCTTATAGACACATGCACATGAAGCAAATACTAAAGGTTAGAAATGACACAAGCAAATGGCCTCAAAAACCAGTCCAAAAAATGGCCTACACTTAGCTTGAAAAGAAGTGAGACTCTCCATAGCTGGAAAATTGAGAAATGTATGTATACTCGCGGTACGTCACTGACAGGATGTATACTCCTGAATGTACTGTATGTATACTCGGACATCAACTAGGGGGTTTGAGCTAGTTTTGAGCAAATCATTTGGGCCTGAGTAAATTGTTTGGCAGAACTGTATGGTTGTTTCTTTGAATCTTGCAGCTTTTGTATTGCTTTGCTTACATTCCTGAATGTTTCTCGGTGAAGGTCATTGTAATAATCCTCTTTTCCTGTGCCTTTGTGAGGGGGAGAGGGGGGGGGCAGGTTCTGGCTCTGGTGCCCTGGTAGGCTAACAATACTGGACTCCTATGACTGATGTGACTCTGTAGAGGAGAGCCATCTCAATGAGATAGCTTCAGGGAACCACCTTACCAGAAAGAGGCACTTCATTACATTCAATTCTGGGTTCATGGTATCTGCATTTTTTCTTGTTGAGTTGACATCATTTAATTATAAGTACTCTCTATTTTGGTATTTTTGCTGGTATATGTTCACTTAATTTGAAGGATTTTCCAGGAGCCTAATGTGACTGGAAAGGTACTGATCGCTTTTTAATTCTGAGTACTTCAATTGCACCTGTGCTGTCAGGAAATGCTCATCTTCCAGTCCACCTTTCTGACTATAGGGCCTTAAACTATGTTGGTCATTGAATAAATCCACAAGGGCCATGATGAGGGTTCAAACCTATGTCCAGTGATCTCAGACATGACTTAGTCATTGTGCCACGACCAAGGTAAAAGAATTGCAATCGGGAGTGCTACTGCCCTCACATGGATCCCGCAAGTCTCTCCGAGACACAAACCGGGGTTTTACACAATATCCCCCCATGCACTTATGGGGGAATCGCTCATTGCCCTGACCTCACTCATGCCCCCCATGAGTGAGGGCAGTAGCACTCCCAGTTGTAATTAAACTCATTGTAAAATGAGTTTAATTGCAACTCATTACAGTTGCATAGTGATTTTAATAACTAATTATAGTTATAAAATGAGTTTAATAGTCTAAACTCATTATATTCCTATCATTTACAGTATTCATTACATTCTCGTTACTCTTTATAGTACCTAGTAAACATTGCACCCCCCTGTAATGCAACTCTAGTTTATAATTATATCTTTATTTCCAGGTGAGGGGACCCATCTGGCAGTCTTTGAGCTGGGCAACAGCTCCTCCACTGAACCTGTGCACATCGGTGCTGGAAGAGTCACGGGGGAATAATGCAGATGGATCTGAATGGTAAAAGCAACAATGATACCATTGTCCAACAAGGAGGAATGGGTCAGGTTACTGCTGAAGAGATGACCCATGTGACTATTGCAGATGGACTGATGGAACATGATGTGGATGGCACAATGGTGCAGATTGTGGATGGTACTGTGGCACACATTGTGAATATGGGATGGGGCAGATAGTTTTGTGATGGCATCCAGTCAAATAGTGGAGCAGGATATAGCGGAGGTGGTTGGAGGAGCTCTGGCACAGATAACCAATGGAGCTACTAACCTCATCAAGAAGGAAGAGGAGCTAGAAAATGAAGTAGTCTTGAAATTTCTTTTGTCATCTTTGTTTTTTATTTTTCTCTACCGCAGCCCTGTCCATTTGGTTTATATCTTCACCTCTTATACATTTGTACCCGGCAGAGAGTGTAGTGAGTTATTGGACCACACTCTGATGGTATTGGCTTGACATATTTTTGCATTGGTCTTGATGCCCCATTGCAAACCAACTGATTCCTTTTATTTGCCCTCCGTAGACAGGGTTGGCAATCTGTTCTACTGCTTAAGTGTTGTGGAATCTTACCAACAGGCTTTGTCTGTAAAGTATTTTCAAGATACAAGAGTACTATCAACTCTTCTTTTGTACTCCTCTAACAGTTCTTTCTTGCCCAACATTTTATTTTATCTCTTGGATCATATGTGAAATATAATCACTCTTTCACTTCTTAATCGTATCTTGCATAGCTCCAGCGTGTGAACAGACAAACCTCCAATTATCCGTTTCGCTGCTCTTGTTTAGTGATACAGTTGTAAGTGGATTTTATAACTCCTAAAGTAATTTTATATCCTTTATTATATTAATCTATCACAGGCTGAAGAAGATGGACTTGATGTTGATCCAGAAGGTACCCTAATAGATGAAGATGATGATGATGATGACGTCCCTGTAAAACAGGAGAGAGGAAGAAAAGTCAAAGGGAGAAAGAAAAGAAAGCGTCGCCTGACCTTCACACCCAGGAAGTTAAACAAAGTATATCAGTGTGAATATTGTCCTGCCAGATTTGCCAGAGATACTCAACTCAAGTATCACTCGAAAGTGCACATTGATGACCAGACAGAGGTGAGTTTGACAGGGTTATGTATGTCAGGCAACATTTTGTTTAATTTTAGGAGCCTCGTAAGTACGAGGCATGTTTTCTCACATGTTTTCTGTGGGGAAGCCCTGTAGGTTCCAGGGAGCCTCCGAGGCTCTGCAACATGCACAGTATGTGCTTGTTACAACAACTATAAATATTATTTACATCATTGCTAATACATGTAAATCAGTTACATATAAGCATTTTAGATTAAGCTTTAAAAATAAACCAAAATATAGAACAGTGTATTCTGTACTTACACTTCCTGATTGGTGATTCTTATACCAAATTATAGGTTCGAGGCCAACTATCTTTTATGTCCTTTCTTTGGGTCTAATGAGTAGTTGGTCAGATTAATTTACCCGTAATTAATAATATTTATTAATAAATTAAATCACAAAGTTGGATACTTGAGAGAGCTGTCATTTAGTGATGCCCCATTACTTTCAGATCATATCTTGGGTTTTGTGCACTGAATGCATAGAAAATGTGTAAGCATAATGGGTCACTGACTAGGAATCTAGTCCTGACCAAACTAAGGAGAGCAAAGAGAACATGAGAACAATAAAACTGACTAACACTGTCAGTAACCAAGAATGTATCTCCTCAGAATAATAATATCCAGCAGTCATTTAAGATATTATTATCTTCACTGCACCTAATTAGGCTGCCACCTTGTATAGATATACGTGTACTCAACATAGACCACTGGACATCAGAAACTTTCTTCACTCGCTCATGTCTCGACAGCAAGTGGTGATTTTGTCCAAATTGCAAGCTAAGTCGCTAATGCAAAAGATAGGTAGTCCCCACTGGTCACTTTGGGTCACATGACATATAAAGCATCATATCATTTGATAACATGAGAGCAGTGCCAGGAACCATTTTGTTTAACCTAGCATATTACATAAAATGCATATATTATCTAATTTCACATAATATAAAATTATGTATCCTATTTAATTTAAATGTTCCCTAGTAGTCCTCCTACATCCTGGTTATGAATAAATCCAACTCGGAAAGAAGGCAGAGTAGTGTTAGAATAGACTGCTTTATCACAACATTGTGCCACGAAGTCTAGTACTGCACTTGTCTTTAAAATCTCACTGCAAACGTTAATTATTTGTATTTCCATATAGTACTGCTTAGTTTCTAGCGGGCAGGATATCTTTGCATTTGCTTTTGGCAAATGTTGGGCTCATTGGTCCATCATCACTTAACCAATTTCCACTTCATTGATATGGTTGGGGAGTGGAGGGGAGGGGGGCACTTAGCTTTTAATGGAGGAAATGTATAGTAGATTGGGTGCCTAGTCCAAACTCCTCTTGCTGTATTGTAGGGGGATGCAGTGTGGTGTGTAGCATCACCACACCCAATTGCTTATTATTTAGACTGTGGAAATTGGTAGAAAGATTATTACACCACCCATCTTTTTTCTTAAATTCATAGTACTGTATACTGTAATGAAACCAGTAAAATTCCTAATGCAAGTAAAGTTTGTATGCATGGTATAGACTATATTTCAAATTTGCAATTAAATAAACAAACTTTTGATTATTACTCTTTGCTTTTATTGTTTGTTATCTGCAATTTTGTTATATTTACTACTATCTTAATTTACAGAAATTTGAATGTGACCAGTGTCATGTTGTCTTCTCCCGGATGAATAAACTAATGAAGCACCGCCAGCGTGCTCATCAGGAAGCTCTCTCGTGTAATCAGTGTAATTCCCAGTTCACACACATAAACAGCTACAGATTGCACATGCGTCTTCATAGTGGAGAAAAACCGTATGAGTGTAATGAATGTGGAGCCAGGTTTGTTCAGAGTAGTCATCTAAATATTCATAAACGTTCACATACTGGTGAAAAGCCATATCAGTGTGATGTATGTAAACAGTCTTTCAAACAAATATCACATCTTAGAACTCATGAACGAATTCATACACAAATGAAACCATATACTTGTCCTATGTGTGGAGCTGCTTTCATACAAAAAAGTAGTTTGAACCGCCATAGTAGGATTCATACTGGTGAGAAACCCTATGTGTGTGTAATATGCCAAGCAGCATTTTGCGTTAAGAATAATCTTACTCGCCACATGATAACTCATACTGGTGAGCAGCCATACAAATG
This sequence comes from Procambarus clarkii, assembly GCF_040958095.1. Taxonomy (NCBI): domain Eukaryota; kingdom Metazoa; phylum Arthropoda; class Malacostraca; order Decapoda; family Cambaridae; genus Procambarus; species Procambarus clarkii. The sequence goes on from NC_091167.1 coordinate 40,097,431, forward strand.
TGATCTTTGTCCAGCTTCCTTTGGTCAAGCTATAGACTTAAAGAGACACAAGATAGCTCATACTGGGGTGAAGCCATTTCAGTGTGAATTATGTGAAGCTTCATTTAGCCGTAAGAATAACTTGAAGTGGCATGTATATAGTCACACAGGTGAAACGCCTTTTAAGTGTGATGAAGATAAGTGCATGGCAGAGTATACTCGTCCACGAGATCTTAAGAAACACAAATTAAGCCATGGCCCTGCTAAACCACATGTATGCGAGACTTGTAATCAACACTTTCCTCAGTCTAGTGGTCTTAAACGGCACATGATGACTCATACAGGTGAAAAGCCTTTTGTGTGTGAAAAATGCTTTGCTACATTTGTTGACAAAAGTGCTCTGAAAAGACATATGTATAAACATGTTGGTGTGAAGCCTTTTGCTTGCAAGAGGTGTGACACAACATTCCGCGAGTTTCGTAGCCTTAAAAGACACTGCTTACAAGTTCACGGGGAAGAACCCGATAATAGACAAGCCCACATGCAGCTGCAGCCACATCTTCTGCAACAACATATACAACAGCAGCCTCAACAGCAGCATCAGATCACAACAATACCTGCAGGAACCATTATCACCACTCAAGATACATCACATCTTAATCAGTATGCACAAGCAGCTCCACAGCAAAATCCCCAGCAGATGGCCCAGGTGCCAACATTAATGCTTTCTGGTGGACCAGGGCAGCCTGCTCGTGCTGCAAGGCCAGCCAACAATTGTCAGAATCACACTGCTCATGTTCTTACATTTGGAGGTAATAATCAGTGGCAGTCCTGGTGCTTCTGTGAGACTCCAGCCATTCCTGAAGCTGCTCAGCAAGTGATGGTGGCTACTACTACTACCTCTGTCAGTCTGCCTGTAACCACCCATCAGCAACAGGTTCAGCAAGCACAGCAGCCACCACCTCCACCACCACAGCAGCAACAGCAGCAACAACAGCAGCAGCAGCAACAAGCGGCACCATTTACAATGTCTGTAAAAGCTCCCACAATGCCAACTCATATACAGCTACAGTTTCCTTTTGGAGACACTCAGCCTGCTACTAGCCACACTCAGTGGGTAACTAACTGGGGGAAGTAAAAATATTTGTAGCTTTGTATTGTTGAATACAGGTATTTTATTTGTATAGAGTTTCATGAAGGAAACCCCCAAGTAATGGAAATAAATAAATTATATATATATATATATATATAATATATATATATATATATATATATATAATATATATTATATATAAATAAAATATTACACTGAATTAATTTTCATTGATTTGCCAATTCTTTAGTATGAATACATTATTAAAATTATTCAAAATTATGTTTTTGGAATATTTAACTTCACGACCATACAAAAATGATATAATAAAACTAATTGTACAATCTATATCTATAAAAGTGGGTGCTTGTCTATTCAATAGTCGAGACTAGACGCTTGGGGCTAGCCTGATAGAACTTTGCATAGTGATTTGTGATTGTATAGGGAGTGTCATAGGGTAATTGGGGCTGACCTCTGTGTCCCGTCTTAACCCCCTGCACTGTGCACTTGATTTCATGTAACAACTTTATGGTGTGGGGGTTAATTAATTATTAACATTAACTGAAATATGTAAAAACATGAAAAATGTCAGAATATTGCTAACTCAACAATTTTCATTTCAATTCATAAAGCGCAAAAACTTAAAAGGAAAACATTAAAACACTGCTAAATTCAATAATTTTTTGCACTAACCCGTAAAGTGCTTTAACCACCTTGCTGCGCCGAGTTTATTGTGAAATTCCCCCTGTGCGCATGAAATAAAGTGTTCCCAAAAAATTCTTTTTTCTTCGTAAAATGATAAATTCCCTTCCCTGAACATGTCTATGTAAAAATAAATACCAAATTCCACTTACTTTGGCAGTGGGGACATGGACAAGGTTCGCTGTGACGTCATCAGGGCCTGGTCGCCCGTGCATGAAACGCCCAGACACGGTCGTGCGGGCCATTCAAGTACCGGGTGTTGCCACAAATATATTTTCAAATATTTGTTCTATGTATTTCCAATGTGTTTTTTTTTTTTTTTTTTATTGTATATGATGCATATTTGGGTCCTTTACAATATGTATACAGTAGAACGTTCATAATGTTCCATGGATCTGTGATACATGTGTCAGTAATGTGTCCACATAAATGTTTATTGTTGCTATATTACTTGTTAAAAATTCACTAAAATTACAATATGTACAGTTTCATTGTATTACACACTCAGTACTTCGGAAGTGAGTAATAGTCAACAAAGTGGTCCATGGTGAACAGCGCGACTTCACTCTCGTTGCACCAGGTACAGATAAAATTTTGCTTCCTGTTTCTTCATTCTGTGTGCTTGCAAATAACGCACTCATGTACACCCTTGGCTTTAGTACGTGTAGGTTGTATGTAGCCAAGCTTGTAAAGCATAAGGTAGCATTGAAAAGATTATAGGAAAAGATTAATTTGTAAGGTAGTCTTGAAAAGATCGCTTTGTATGATCCCACACAGGAAGAGATTCAGTTTGCCCCAAAGAGTGTCCGTCAGTCAGGAAGAGATTCAAGTATTCTTGAAAATATCTATGGAAAACACCACCATGGAAGCCGCTAACACTGTTCATCTATTCTACTTGTATCGGATGCATCATCACTGAACACAGAAAACGATATATCTATGTATCATCTAAATAAATTGGAGATAGCATAGGATTGCAAGGGGTGACGCTCAGAGTTACAACTGGATACACTCGCTGTATCGTCCTCATAGGTGCTGTATCACTTGCATCCGACCTTTGTGTTAGGTCCTTATTGCACCTAGCTTCACCAATATTATGACCCTTATGTTCTTCAAACAATAAGGTTTGAATTTCACCTACAGAGCATTATCTTTTAACACCGCGTCGGACAGGTGTTTGGGAGCCAGAGGTGCATGCGCCACCCATGGTTGCTCATTCAGTACTAACCCAGCCAGCAGCCCTAGGGCATTCTGGGAATTTTTTCCAAGATGGCTGCTTCTCACTGGAGGTCATAAGAGTCCATTTCGTACACAACCAACCTCGTACACATTAGAATGGGTACGGAAAAAAAAAAAAAAAGAGTTTTCTCGGTTGGGGCAGTTTCCCGCCAACCGAGAATACTCGGCTGACGCAGTTAAGTGGTTAAGGCACTATGCACACAGCAAGGATTAAAATGGATCAATTCTAATTTGAAATCTCGGCAACCAATAAAGTCTGAAATAGAGTTTTGATTTCTAGAGTTCGTCAAAAGATTTTCAGCTGTTATTAATATGCCAACTTACACACAACGTAACCACAACATTTTCTGAGGTAGCCCCTTGATGGCTCCCTAATGCTGTCTAGCAGAGATGGCTTCAAACTTTTGGGTAACATCAGTCAAAGGAGTTCTGTTTGACCTACCAGGGACCAGAGCCAGAACCTGCTCCCCATCATCCCCCTCAGAGGTACAAATAGTGAGTGACAATCTACTACCTCACTGGGAAAGCATCCAGAAAGTTGGAAAGCATTACAGACAATTACAAGGATCACATAAAATGAAGCCTTAAAATTGCCAAACAAATTTGCAAAAGATTCTAATTAAACAATTGGTTTACTCAAACTCATTAATACAGATAGCCTCCACCAGCCTGTCCAGGCCCCGTCCCAGAGCTGGCTTCCTTCAGTCTGTTCTGATGCTGATGTGTTTTTATCAACAACTTTTAGTTCCTTGGGTCATCAATTTTTGTAGCAGAGCCCTTACACTTTCAGTTAAGTGCCAGCCATCTTACTGACTTCACACTGGGGGGGCAATTTGCTAGTGTTTCATTCATTTATTTTAGTGTTTGCTTCATGTGCATGTTTTATATCTGGCTTTGTTGTGTCGGCTTGGCTTCTTTAGTGCTCAGAGCTGCATGTGCTCAGGGTTTTCTTCCCAGGATGCTCATTAGTGCTGCCCCTGCACTGATAGTTGCTTCTGTGGTGTGGTTGGGAGTTGGCCCCCGAGTAGCCAGGCCACCAGAGTGAAGTGCCTCGCCTTGGGCTGTTCATGAGTATGTACATTATTTTACTCCTCTGTTTGGGCCCTTGGGTGCAGGGCATTCTAATCGGTTGTGCTTGGGGTGCACTAATGTTTATACAGCATGCCACCCCCAGCCACATAGGGGATGGGGGTGGCCCCATCCACTTCATCAGCAGAGGCAGTCTGGTCTCACTGGGGTTTTGGAGTTTTTGTCTTTACAACTGCCAGTCAACTTCCAACCAGCTGGAAGGGACCAACAAAGGTCCCTTCTTGGATCTTGGTTCCTTCTGTTGACGGTCCCTTGCTTCAGGAGAATTTTTCTTGTCCTCCCTTCCATGGATGAGTATGATTAATTTGCAAGGGTGTGACAAAAAATAAAAACAAATTGTGTACTAACCTTTTTGGATCACCCTAAAATGTATATACAGTGGTACTTTCATTTACAAATTTAACTGTTACCAGAGACGGGTCGGAACTTGAAACAAATTTTCCCATAAGAAATAATGTTGAATTAATCCGTTCCACATTCCCAAAAATATTGACTTAAAATATATTTCATACATAATACACACACATATTTTGTACTATAGTACTGTATGTACAAGTTATAGTTATCCTCTTCCATTATAACATCAGGCAGTGATGACTTCTCTGGGGTACTTTCTCTCCTACGTTTTGCAGGCATACCACTAGGACCTGGTTGTGGCTCACTGCTTACTTGTCTTACTAAGAATCTGTCTAAAGACACTTGTTTTCCTTGCATTTTAACTCTTGTCTGTAGTGAGACATCACTTTGTCATTTAATAGGTCAATTTCGGTAGTTGTATTTTTACTGGTAGTGGAAAAATTTTTAGGGGTGAAAACATCAAATGTGAAAAATATACTGTATATATATTTTTTGGACCATCCTAAGGTCCAGTCTGGAATCATGCTCGGGAATGATGATCCTTTTAGTGCCTTGGTGGCCAGCTCAGCCTTGGTTTCTGGCTCCTCTAGCCCGGTGTCTGAACATGGGCATTTTTCCATGGCTGTGCATCTATTGGCAAATCAGCCAATAGATGCATTTGCCAATGCATCTGAGAGGTGAAACAACCACACCTCTCAGGTGGGTTTCCTGCCTATTTCAATGTCCCTGGACCTGGTAGGGCCTGTGTTTCATTGGGTCGGCAGTTGCAGCCAGTTGTCTCGACTTCGCATTGAGGAGTGAGGACTAACCACCTCCCAGGTAAGTCCCTGTGTTTTTCCTTGTCTTTGGGTAGTTAGCTCCGGGGAGCCGATGGGGCTCCCCCTAGAAAACCAGCATTTAATATAATGAAATGCCATTCTCTGGGTGAGACTTGGAGGTTCCCCCGCATCCCTCCGGTTGGCAGTGTTTTTGCGTGTTTTTTACATCCAGCTTTAATAACTGCCGGTTGGATCGCCGGCGCGAGGGTCTGGGGCTCCCCCTTCCCCTCTAAGGGAGGGCAGGGTTTGCAGACAGCGGCACGGCAATGTGATGACATCATGCTCGTTTACTACTTTCCGTTTGGGGAGTTCTGTCCACTTGTTCACCTTTCAGTAGTAATATTTTTACCAGAATAAAAGTTTGGTTTTTGAGGCGCCTATCTTTCTGGGTGCCAGACCCAGTCAATGGCAGACATAGAATGCTCCCAACCACACGGGGGTTTCTATAGGCCATTGCTGAGGGGGGCCTCTCTGAGGGGGCCGGGTTCTGGTTCGTGGTCCCCGGTAGGCAAGAACTCCAGGCACTTTGACTGATGCCAGAAAGCTAATAGATACACATCAGCCTGGATAGCTTCGGGGAGCCTCCGGGTCTTACCCAGAAAATGGCATTTCATTTTATTCAACGCTGGTTTTTTTGTAGGCTCTTGCCTCTAGATGCAAGGTGGGGGAGTTTCATGCTCATGTGCCGAGGCATGGATTCTGCTTCTTTGACCCTAGTGGTCATTTTGTTCATCAATGGCCTTTTTCCTTCTTTTCTGGTGAAGAATTAATAGGGGGTCCTTTTGTGATTGATGCTTTAGTGTCCAATGCTATGATGTCTGGCCTGTTGGTTTGGTAGCTTCACTACACACTATCACTGTGACCATCTTCATAAGACTTCCTCACTGTTATCTTCATAACAGTTTTCCTCACTGTTACCATCTATATATCAGTCTTCCTTGCTTTTACCATCTTGATTTCCCAGGCACTTTACTGTCACCATTTACATTGCACACTACCATAATGCTACAGCATGGTTCTCTTGATTCTGGGGGGGCTCCCAACATGTATTAATGTTGAAAATAATATGCTGGGTGGATCTTAGTGAGGATGGACTCTGGTATTTAGTATGACTGGAATTTGGTATCATTAACCATATTATGTAAATGGGGTTGGGGCATGAGGATCAACCCCAACTCACCCATGACCATTTCCCAACAACCATCAGTCACCCTGCAAAGTTTGGTGAGAGAGATCACAAGTAATTTGGCATCCAACCTCAGACAGACCTCCTTTTTTTAGATATGGATTCAGAATCATTGGCGAACATTTTTGTATCAAAAATATAAATTTCATACCATTTGTTTTTGTGCACAAATTAAAAATGATTATGAACATCAATTTATTTATATTTCATTATATTATTTTATTTTATATGAAAAAAAGGTATAATGTGTGGTTTTATTACAGATTTTTGTGAGGCTTATAGTCACTAGCACAACGATAATGATTTGGGCAAGTCGTAAAGTTAAGAAAGAGGTTAAGGTTTACATGGAGAATTTAGTGATTTGTAAATTGCAAGGCAAACACTCAATGTTAAAGAAATGAAACCACTGTAGTACCTGAGGTACAGAAAGATGATTAAAGTAATTTGTATTAACATTAATTATAGATGGGTAGTGATGACTACAGTATATAACATTAATAATATTGGATCATCATGATAATGAGAAATGATATTAATGGAGCAGTTATATTTATAGATTCTGTAGTAACATACAATACTGCGAGCCAGCTGACACAGCCAGGACTTGTTCAGATTAATTAGGACATATCTCAGGGCTAGGCATGGTGACAGGTTGAGCCAAGGAATCCTAATAGATATAACAAAATTTATTTTACTGAACAATTTTGACTGAAATAGAGGGTTGAGTGTAATGAACAGCCTCTTTCTGAGTGGCTTCTTGGTAGCTCCCTATTCCCACCCTGTCTTCCATTTTCTATGTGGGAATTGGATTGGAAGTGGCTGCTCAATAGTGATGAGGCCAGATGTCTGGGACCCTGTATGACCTGGGGCTGCCAAGGGAGTTAGAGTAGGTGTAGTTTGTGATTTCTAACAATTCGGTTGTTTGACTTTTCCAATATTTCTCTTGGCGATGTAGGTTGTTTTGCGACACTTTTTGACTTTGTAGGCAGTTCGCTCCAGTGATGGGTAGAGCTTTCTTTCATTCCCACATGCTTTCCTGCTCTTATGAGGGAGGCAGTATATTGACATTTGCTCCTGGAGTCTTAAGAAATGTGCTAGAGCCTGATGATTGGGGTGGCCCTGAGGTTCCAGAGTAGTAAGCGAAAGGAACTACTAAAGGGCTAGAAAGCTAGAAACAATTATTAGAATAATCCTCATTCAGTAATTATTGAAATTAAATTGTGACTTCTGCACAGAACCAGTGACGGTTTTATGGCATTGGACTGTGTAATAGAATAGTGGAGGTTCAATAAGCTCCACTCACTTGTGACATGAGATATTTAATTGTTTTTTCCATGTCACAATGACTTAGAAATAATGGTTAATAAAACAGTTTGAAAATGATTGTATTATGTGATGCACTGAGGCATCAGTGGAAGCTGAAAGTAGCAAACAACATGTCAAGGCATTATAGAAGGCATTCCAGTGACTTACATAGGAACAAAACCACTCAAAGGACCCCATACAAACCTTATGATTTATTAAATCTCTCTTTACTAATGGAATTTTGCTTAAATTAAAGGTTTCCTGCATATGTAAGCATTAATGTTCTCAGAGGATAGTGCACAGTTAGCTCATTATATACTATACTCATTAAATACTATAGTATTGTGGACACTAGAAGACACTTGTTTGCTAAGTAAATATTGCATGTAGAAGGCAGAAATGTGTATGTGTGTATTAAGTTAAAATAAGGGTATAATAAGGTAAACATTTTGAGGAAGCTGGCATTTTGAAGAGAGAATGTGCAGATGTGGTGTATTATTTGTGTGTGATGAAACATTTAGATGTTGCCATCATAATGTGTAGTGGGAGTGACATGTCCAATAGTAAAGTACTGTTGAAATATAATATGATTGGATATATGGTGCACTCACCACTTAAGCATTTCAGAAATATGTTTTGTGATATATTTAATATAGTGATCATTTTTTTTAAATGACCAGATAGCTAACATGTCATTCCATAGTGTTTTATCAACTGATTTTGTATTTTTTTGTATACCTTAAATTTGTTTACTGTGAACAAGTAACTTATATACTGTGTATATATTTTAGATGAACGCAGTGCATAATTTGAATACTGTATGCAAAGCTATTGTTAGGAGTATGCATTCTTATATTAGCGTGCCAAAGTCATTTTAAAACTACAAGACTAACTTGTTTTATAATAACCTACTGATAGTTTTGTGTAATATTCCAGTGTAAATAATTTGACCCAGTATAAGATCTTCTTGAACTACTGAATATTTATACATGCCATGTCACTGCTTCAAATGTCAATTTTTATACAGATTACTATTTTATCTTTTAGAGTGTGACCATTGCTAATGTAATGTGTGTAGTCATAAAAACACTACTTCACAAGTTCATTAATTTTCTCAGCATGAGTGCAAGAAATGAATGCACATCAAATGTGTGTCTTGTACGCACTTCAGGGATTGTATTGTTGAAGAAGTTAAAAATACATTGTGTTTGGTCCCCTCACTATAAATATTGACTGTCCATCCTATGGAATTGGGCTTGGTTCAAATATATAAATGGAGAGGTCATGGAAGAGCGTAAGGCATTGGGGCTTTAGATAATGTATACCTTTAGTACATTTTATAAATTATTTTCTCACTTATTTGAAAAATTTTCTGGGGAGAGCCCCTACGGCTCCCCGGAGCTTATCCAGGCTGATATGCATATATTCGACTTTGGCATTAGTCAGTGTGAATGAAGTTCTTAGGCCTACTGGAGATCACAAGCCAGATCCTGGCTTCCCCTCAGAGAGACACGAGGAGCAGAGGTCTACAGAAATGTACACGCGATTTGGAGCATTCTATGTCTGCCATCGACCGGGTCAGGAACCCAGGCACCTGAGTCCCCCCCCCTCGCTTTGTGTGGGTTTGAGGGTTGCTCTGTCCTCTTGTCTCAGGGTGACTCATTGTTTTTGCCTCCGTCACGCTGCCTGCTGGGTCGGTGACACCTTCGACCCAGAGTCCTGCAGAGAGCCACAGCAGGTCTCTGCTGTGCCATCTTCTTTTCTGGTGAAGAATGAGACGGCTGCTTTCCAGAGGGGTCCTTGGGTTGTTGCAAGTTTTGTTGCTTGTTTGTGACTCAGTTTACTCAGTCCACTGATTATTATACTTGGGTATAATGTTGCACGTTAGCGCGTTGCAACAACCTAAACCTATGTTGCTTGCTTTCCTCGGAAGCCCTGAGATTGTCCTGTTTTGGTTATAGGGACCCAGGCTTGGGGGTGTTGGCCTTGGTTTAGTCTGCACCTACTCGTCGTTTCCCTGCTGTGGTTTAGTTTGGTCCTTCCCCCCTGCATCCAGCTCCGAAACGTCTGTGACTTTCGGGGTCAGGGGCAGGATTTAGATGGTCTTGAGACTCGGGCAGTCTCGGGGGATGCCCCTTCCGGGGTAGCGACGGAGGCCATTCGAGTCGGTTCTCCCTGCTGAAGTGTTTGTGTCCGACCAGTGGGCCCCCCCTTCCTTCCGGCTTCTACGGCTGCGCTGGCCTTTTCTTTTGAGGCTGAGGCTTTTGGGGACGACTCGGGCCCAGGGTCCTGAAGTGGTGGTTCCCGGGGCTGGGGAAGGGTTGGCTTGGGGGCCTTGGGCCCCGTTGGACCCCGCCTGGGTTTTTCTACCCTCTGAATGGGGCTTATTGTTACAAGGAATGGGATTTTTTTACCCCTCCCCTCCCCTCTTTGTACGAGTTGGATTTGGTGTCTGCCCCTCCCCGGGTTCGGCATTCCGCACCTCATGTGGTGCAGGATGCCTTTGCGGCTTACCTCCTGCATAACCCGGATTAGGCCTCCATTATGGATCCATCTTTGTTCAGGTTTGGGTCTACATTTCCCCACTGCATTTGTTATGAGGTTCTGGAGTCATCCTGGCTGGTGGACTGTCCTGTGTTTTCATTGGAGACTTGGTAGCTAGCCCAGCCTTGGTTTCAGGCGCTGCTTGCTCAGTGTCCAAACCCAGGGGTTTTCCTGCAGCTCCGCCTCTTTCAGATGATCGGTCTGGTCTGTTACGTGGCTGGTTCGATCTTCTCCTCGAGTCTTCGCGTCAGGTATTTTTGAATTGGGTCTATCACCATCTGTATGGTGATCAGGCAGTATGAAGTTTCTTTTTGTCTCTTCATAGGTTTACTTCACTTTCGGTTCGGGTGATCTTGTTCTTTCTCTCATGGCTGTTTCAGGACCATCATCTTATGCCAAATACTGTCGCCTCGTATCGTGCAGCGCTGGCGGGGCCGCTGGAACTTGCTTTCATCATCGGTTAGTTCTTCGCCATTTCGCAAGCTGTCTCGGGCGTTGTTTCACCTCCGGCCTGCTCATGTGTCACCTGAGCCGTCCTGATCTTTGGACAGGGTTCTCTCTCATCTCTCTTCTCCTTGGCTTGTTGTGGCCCCTTCGGTTCAGGATTCTCTCTCTAAGGCTCTTTTTCCTGTTGGAATTGGCTTCTGGGTTTCGGGTTGGGGAGTTTCATGCCCTCATCTGGTGCAGGGGTTTCTGCTCGTTTGTTCCTGGTGATAGGTTTGTTCAGTTGCAGCCATCTCCTTCTTTTCTGGTGAAGAATGAGACGGCTGCTTTTCGGAGAGGTCCTTGGGTTGTTGATGCTTGGTTGGTCAGCCTGGGGGTGCATCATGTGTTGTATCCCGGTTGTGGGCTCTTCGCCGTTATTTGCAAGTCACGGCCTCTGTGGCCTTGGATACACTTTGGGTTGATCCCGTTTCCCTTCTTCCCTGTTCCAGGGTTTGGGTCTCCCAGGTCGTTCGCATGGTTATTCGGTCCAGCTAGCCTGCGGTCTATACCCATGCCCACGATGTTCGTAAATTTACCCAGAGCCTCCCCGCCAACCCTCCTTCCTTCCGGTTGGCGGTTTTTTGAGTGTTTTTGATATCCAGCCTCAGAACTGAGGTCTTGGGTGGCTTGTGCAAGGGGTCTAGGGCTCCTCCTTCTCCCTCCCTGGGAGGGGGAAGCTGCGCAGACAGCGGCGCGGCAACGTGATGACGTCATGCTCGTTTGCTCGTTTATCTTTGGGAAGTTCTGTCCACTCATTTGATGTTTAGTAGTAGTTTCAACCAGAATAGGGGTTTGTTTTAGGATGGTTACCTTTCTGGGTGCCTGACCCAGTCGATAGCAGACATAAAATGCTCCAAATCACATGTGCATTTCTGTAGCCCATTGCTCCTCGTGCCTCTCTGAGGGGGCCAGGTTTTGGTTCGTGGTCCCCAGTAGGCCTAAGAACTCCATTCACACTGAAGTCAAAGTCTAATACTGTATAAGCATATCAGCCTGGATAAGTTCCGGGGAGCCTCGGTCACACCCAGAAAATGGCGTTTCATTACATTCAATGCTGGTTTTTTGTTTTTTATTTTTATTTATTTATTATTATTGTTTTGCTATAAAATATAAATTTTTAGCACTGCCTCTTGTCATTAATTTTATGATAATCAAATTCGCCACTTATGGTAAGCAAAATTTTTAAAAAATGCTTTATATTTAGGCAATATTATTTTATGAAGCTGTAATGTAATACTGTACTAGTAGCTATAATATTGTTTGACCATATTTGGTCTACCTACCAATTTTAAACTAAAAGAGAGCGAAATAGTAAGTTAGGGACGGCTTTTCTGGGGGAGCCACCCAGCGATTACCTGAAGCCATCTCACTGACATTACTCCATTCTAATGAGTAATATCAGATGTTTGGCCAGATGTTAGAACCATAACCTGGACCCCCTCACAAAGGCAGGCATTGAGAATGAGTGACATTTTGCCACCTGATTGGAAAAGCATCCAGAAGGTTAGCAAAGCTTTACAGACAGCTGAAAAGTTCACAGAAAACAAAGCCTCAAAACGCCAAACAATGGCACAAACAATTTACACGCAACATAAGATTCACTCAAACTAGCTCGAAACTCGTTAGTACTGATCGCCACCAACAGGTGGTTCAGTCCCTGCCTGCATCCAGTTCCCCTAATCAGTTTTGTTGCTTATGTTCTGGTCAGTCCATTCTCCTGCAATTATAGAAATGATGAGGTCTATAGTACAGGTACAATATATATACCGACGTACAACGAAATTAGAAAGTAGAAATCGGCACTAAAGTTTCATTTTTCCCGACTAAAATAAATAGAATAAAGTTCTACTATCTAATTGCTTAGAATGGCAATCTTTGTACTATGGTGCACCTATTTACAAAAACTACTATCTAAACAAGAGAATGGGTTGGTTCTGGTAGAAGTTGGTTCTACACTAGTGCTCTGGATCCATCAGATGTAGTGAGTCCCTCTGCTTCGAGCTAAGTGCCTGCTATCCTTTGACTTTTTCCTGTAGGAGCTATTTGCTTTGAGTTTTGTTTCTTTTAGCATTCAGGTTCACCCGAGTGTTTTCTCTAACACTACCATCAAGGGGTATCTGGCTCATTTTTCCAGCTTCTGGTTCAAGGATTTAGGGGCTTTACAGGTTTTCTCCCTCGGCTTGCAGTGGAGTGGGTCGGTCACTCCCTGACTCATGGGGGTCGGGGCTTACGGGTCAGGATCCCTTCCCGGCACAGAGTTGGGTCATTGTGGGTTAGCCAGACTTGGGCATGGTCGAGATGACCTCGTCCCTTTGGTTGGAGTCCCAGTTATTCAGTTATTCCTGGTCCCTAAACAGGACTCAAGTGGGCCTATGATACATCCTTGATCTTTTGGGATTGAACAGCTTCATTGCCTGTCCAACATTCTATGTGACTACTTTGGCCCAAGTTTGCCTGCTATTACAGACTGGATCTTGGATGGTGTCCCTGGACCTCTAGGATGCATATTGGCACATACATTCCTATACATCCCAGGTATTTTCCCATAGCTCTACCTGTTTCAGCAGATTTACCCAACAAGGTATTTTGTTGATTCAACCTTCTCCTCTCTACATGTCTTTTCTGGGGGGAGCCCCTACGGCTCCCCGGAGCTATCCATGGCTGATATGGATATCCTAACTATTTTGCATCAGTCGATGTGGGTGGAGTTCTAGGCCTACCGGGGACCACGAGCCAGAACCTGGCCCCCTCAGAGAGGCACAGGGAGCAATGGCCCATAGAAATGCACATGTGATTTGGAGCATTCTATATCTGCCATCGACCGGGACAGGCACCCAGAAAGGTAAGCGCCACAAAACAAACCCCTATTCTGGTTAAACAACAAAAATCGACAAACGAGTGGACAGAACTCCCCCAGGAAAACGAACTAACAAGCATGACGTCACGCGAGCCGCGCCGCATGTCTGCGCAGCTCTCCCCTCCCCGGGATGGGGAAGGGGGAGCCCCAGACCCCCGCGCCGCGATCCCCGCCCAAGTTCCTCGGCTGATGGGGTCAGGTTTGCTTTGCCTCGGTTTTCTTTTTGTGTTGGCATTCGCCTCTGGGGGCCGTGTGGCAGAGCTTCTTGCTCTACTCAGGCGCAGTGGTTTTTGGCTCCTATTGTCGTGATCATAGGTTTTCTTCGTCTGCGGCCGTTCTCCCTTTTTTCTGGCGAATGCCCTACCTTGGGTTGTTGTCTCGACTTCGTGTTGTGGAGTGATTCTCCGACCGCCTCCCGGGTATGTCCCCTTGTTTTTTAGGTAGTCTTTGGTGAGGTAGCTCCAGAGAGCCGTAGGGGCTCCCCCCAGAAAACCAGCATTGAATGGAATGAAACGCCATTTTCTGGGTGAGTCCCGGAGGCTCCCCGGCACCCTCCCGCCCTCCGGTCGGCGGTTTTTCACGGTTTTGATATCCAGCCTCAGAACTGGGGCGGGGGTCTGGGGCTCCCCCTTCCCCCTCCCGGGGAGGGGGAGCTGCGCAGACATGCGGCGCGGCTCGCGTGACGTCATGCTTGTTAGTTCGTTTTCCTGGGGGAGTTCTGTCCACTCGTTTGTCGATTTTTGTTGTTTAACCAGAATAGGGGTTTGTTTTGTGGCGCTTACCTTTCTGGGTGCCTGTCCCGGTCGATGGCAGATATAGAATGCTCCAAATCACATGTGCATTTCTATGGGCCATTGCTCCCCGTGCCTCTCTGAGGGGGCCAGGTTCTGGCTCGTGGTCCCCGGTAGGCCTAGAACTCCACCCACATCGACTGATGCAAAATAGTTAGGGTATCCATATCAGCCATGGATAGCTCCGGGGAGCCTCCGGGACTCACCCAGAAAATGGCGTTTCATTACATTCAACGCTGTTTTTTTTTTTTTTTATACAGATCTTTAACTATTTTTATTGTGAGCAGATGGCTGGGTTATTGGTGTCCCACCTGCATCTTTCCTCAGTGCAACAGTATGAGATTGTCTGGAGCTTGTTTAGCCATTATCTGTCCCTTCATAGTCTTCGGTTTTGGCCAGGTTGTCCTGTTCTTTTTGGCTTGGTTGTTTCTCAATCATCGCATAACTAATACTGTTGCCTCTTATTGTTCCGTGTTAGTGGAGCCACTGTTGCTTGAGTTCGGTGACAACGTCTCAATGCCATTATATAAGTTGTCTCATGCATTTTTCACCTCTGGCCCATGCTCCTCCTAAGCCATCTTGGTCTCTTGACCAGGGTTTTGACTTCTTCCTCTCCTCAGTTTACAGTGACCCCTTTGGCTCATGATATCTTTCTTAAAGCTGTGTCTTTGTTGGTTCTTGCATCTGGCTTTCAAGCTAGGGGGCTTCAGGTCTTTCTCTCGAGCTTTTTCCTTTGGGCCTGGTGGGCAGTTTGGTCATTTGCAGCTTTCTTCTTTTCTGGCAAAAAATGAGCTGACTGACTTCTAGAGGGCAGCAGGTACTCTGAGAGAGAACTCTATCAACATCAGAGGCCTGAGACTGTTCAACACGCTTCCACTACACATAAAGGGCATTACTGGCCGACCCTCACAGTGTTCAAGAGAGAACTGGATAAGCACCTCCAAAGGATACCTGATCAACCAGGCTGTGATTCGTACATCAGGCTGCGAGCAGCTGTGTCCAACAGCCTGGTTAACCAGTTCAGCAACCAGGAGGCCTGGTCGACAACCGGGCCGCGGGGACGCTAAGCCCCGGTAGCACCTTAAGGTAAGGAGGGTTCCCTTGGTGATTGATACTTGGTGGTCTGGCTGGGAGTACAGTACATCATTTGTTGTGTCCGTTGGCGGCTCTTCACCACTACCTGTGGGCTGCTGGTTCTGCCCCAGAGTCACCTTGTTGGTTGACCCTATTTCCTTGGTCCCCTTTTCCAAGTCTCACATTTGCTAGGTCATCCACAGTGTCATCTAGCCAGCTTGCAGTTTATGCTCGGCAGGCCTGTGGTGTTGGCAAATATGCTGTTTTGGCTGCAGTTTTCTCCAACATGTTCTGGGTTAATGTTTGGGCTCGGGCTTTGGTGGTTCTGGTGGCTCAGTATTTAGTGTTCCTGGTTTCAGTTAGTCATGTGTTGCTTTGGCCTGCATCTCATGGCTTGAGTTCTCTCTTCTTCCTAGTACCTGCTGCCTCTCCTCCTCGTCCCTGGTAAGTCCCATTTTTCATTCTCTGTATTTAATTAGCTTCAGGGAGCCACTGGGGATTTTGCTAGAAACCTAGCATTAAATGTAATTAAATGCCTCTTTCTAGGTAGAGTCCCGATGGCTTCCTGATTCCTTCTCATCCCTCAGGTTCCTCAGTTCATCAATGAGTTGAAATGGGACATGGTAGGAAAGCAGGCAGGGGCCAGGGCCGACTGGTGGTTGCGATTGGTACTAATGAATTTCTAACTAGTTTGAGTGACACTCTTGTTTTGCGTGAATCTTTCACAGAGTTGTTTGGCAGGTTTGAGGATTCGTTTTCTATGAACTTTCCTGTAAGTCTGTAAATGTAAAGCTTTGCTGACTTTCTGGATGCTTTCCCAGTGAGGTGGCAAATTGTCAAATGTTTTCTGCACCTTTGTGAGAGGGGACCAAGTTCTGGCTCTGGTCCCCGATAGACCAAACAGAACTGCCTCTGATGTGACCCATTAGAATAGAGCAATCTTTGCAAGATAGTTTCAGGGAGCCACTGGGGCTCTATTGGAAAGGGCCTTTAATTACATTCATCTTTTTTTTTCATCCTGTGAAATATTCAACAGAAATATTTTGAAGTCTGGATAATTCAGCTTGGCCTTATCTCTGAACACCACTGCTGCTTGTCATGTACTGATAGTGCATTTGTGTAAAACTAAGTGTAAAAATCCTGTTATTCAGTGAAGAATAGTTGTATATAAACGGTAGTATTTTTTATGCAGTTTCATTAAATGCATCATTATCATAGTTAATTTTATTAAGTGTATATATATATATAATGACTTTATATATATACAGAATAATATATATATATATATATATATATATATATATATATATATATATATATATATATATATATATATATATATATATATATATATATAAAATATATATACAGTGGCACCTCGACTTGCGATTGCCCCTACTTACGATAATTTCGAGTTATGATGTAAATTTCATCGA